>NC_066583.1:162172562-162499562 GCF_024323335.1 Lathyrus oleraceus
TGATGACTAGAGTGTTCACCATATATGGGAAATAGGTGTTGCACAAGTAGATCAAGCAATAATATCCAAGAAGATTAAATTCCAAACTTTGATTCTCCATGAGTATGATTTTATTTTATACTAGATGATCACACTAGAGAGATATCTAATGAACTTATCCTTATTTATTGATATTGAGTCGCTTACCTATGTAGAACCAACTGCATTTTCTATGTGGGTCGCTACTATGGAGGAATAAATTAATGCAATAGAGAATAATCAAACATAGAATCTAGTGTCCTACTAGCACAAATGAGACATATAGTTAAGTTGGCCTAAACAGTGAAGCTCCATCCAGATAGTTTCAATTCCAATCATAACACAAGGCTTATTACAAATGGCTTCATACAGTCGTCTAGAATCAACTTCATATAAATGTTTTCATCAATTGAAAGATATGAGATAATCATACTAGTTGTAGATGTGGCTAAATTCTTGTAATGGAATCTTGTTTAACTAGATGTCAAGCATGAATTTTCAACGACTCTCTTGAAGAGGAAGTTTTTGTTGAACAACCTTCGGGATTCACTTTGAAAGGTGATGATGATAAATTAGTTAATCTTAATAAAGCTTTACATTGTATGCAATAAGAGCCTTGATGCGTTTCTAAATAAAATTAGCTAATTGTTTCAGTGAACCTCTATTTCTCCTCACTGTGGTTACAAGATATTGTCTGCTTTGGGTACGGACTTGAGGTCGACCATAACATTACCACCATTTATGGAAACTTGAAGTTTTCATTGTGTCCCTTAGCCTGAACTAGGGGAAAATGTTTTAGGCTAGCCAAAATAGTCCATGGTTGCTTAGGAATCTAGGATAAGTGTAGTTTAGATACAATAACCATACACGTTAATCCAACAAGGTAACTTTTCTAAAGGACAAAATGGCATGGGTTCTCATACCCAAAATAGACAATACCTTGTAGCCGCAGTAGCACAAACTAGAGGTCAACTAGAACATTATTACATGTATACAATTGATCCATGGAATATAGGTGAAAGACGTTAATCTAGATATTCTCAATATTATGTGTTTATATATTGATGATCTTTTCATCTCTTGAAGAAACCACAATGAGATTGATTATCTGAAATTTAACATGAACATTGAATTTTATATGTCTGACTCACTAGGACTAAGTTACTTTCCGGATAAAAGGGTTGGTAGTTCACTAGAGGAAGTACATAAATGTATCCTGAATAGGTTTAATATGTTGAGTTGCAACTTAACAAGTATTAGTGTTTAAGAAAATTCAAATTTAAGTAAATATGAAATGAGAAAGTTGTTGGTTGAACTCTATACAAGCTAATAATGGGATGTTTGAGGTGTGCTTGGAACTCCATACCCAATATATATAACAATGTTGGTATGGTAGGAAGATTTATGAAAAAATCTAAATGGTCACTTATGCAAGTGAACAAGAGGATGATGAGATATTAGGGAACAATACACCATAGCATATTGTTTCTAAAACTTAATGGTTAGAGGAATAAGGTGGCTAGCTTTTGTAAATCATATTACTGTATAGACAAAGTGGTAAGAAAAAGCTTAATGGGAAATGTGTTTAATTTGTTAAACTCTTTAATTTCATGATGATGAAAGTAGCAAACAATGGTTACTCTATATTTTTGTGAAATTAAGTATATCTCAGCTTGCAAAGCAACTTGTAAAAGTGTGTGGCCGAAATCTCTGTTGATTAAGACGAATTTTTTCTTAGAAGAAAAAGTGGAACAAATAGTAGACAACATATCAACAATTAATACTGCAAAGAATGTCATTTATAGCTCATATAACTAATGCACATTTGAGTGAGATTGTAGTGTTCGAGTGTAAGTGGTAAAGTTCTATGTTGCCTATGAATGGGTAAAATGTTAGATTTAATAGAGAGATGGCCTATTTACCTCATTCATAAGGTTTAGGTGGAGATGTGTCATCTCTCTCTCTCTCTCCCCCCCCCCCCCCCCACCCCCCCCCCCCCCCCCCCCCCCCCCCTCTCTCTCTCTCTCTCTCCCTCTCCCTCTCGATTCTAGAAAATTCATCTTGTTGTTTCTATGATTTCACCAAACTCACAAAATGAGCGGAATCCGAGATTTTTATGAGTGCAACTTCCCGTTAGATGTATTTTGTATGATGTCAAAACTAGGATACTTTAGCGTTTATGTATATTTTACGATATCCTCTGACTCTTAATGTATATTTTTGCATTAGGAAGCATTAAAACATTTTGGAAATGATTTAGAAAAGTTTTCATACATTAAAAATAGGTTTTCATGTGAAAAACAGGTATATGCATCGACACATACATGGTATGAGCCGACACATGTGGATCATTTTTAGATCATGTAGTTGATGAGTCGACCCATACGAGTTATCCACTGACACATGTAGTTGAATTTTAAATCTTGTAGCCTCTATTTAATGTGCCGACTATGGAGGGGTTTCAGGTCGACACATAGAAGAAAAATTTCTTCTATGAGTTGACACAGGCTTCGAATGTGTCGACACATGACTTATATAGGTCGACACATACGATGCATTTTTTCAAAACTTTATGATTTTCCGAAATCTTTTGAAATCCTTTTGCCTCCAACTTGCATGCATATGAATACTCCATACATGCATCATTTCATTTAGTGGTGATGTGAAACCATATATGAAATCAGTAATATACAAATAGTTATTTTCATCTTCAACCTATGTTTTATGCATACACGCAAACAAATTACACATAATCATTTTTTTTATTTGGGTGCCATCTAGAATCAGAGTTGATAACGTCCAATTTAAGTTGTTGAATTGTAAATTGGGTTGAGAATCTTTGGAGGTTTCAAATAAGAAAAACAAGTTAGGGTTTTACTTCAAGACCAATTGGTGATTTGAAGGTTTTTGACAAGATTATGCAACTTGGATTCGATCGAGTGAAAGCTTTGAAGAACGGGGTTTCTTGCAAAGGAATAGCGTGAGACGGTGGATCAAATTCGTAAATCTTGGGTGACAATAATTTGCAATTTGGATTCGATCGAGTGAAAGCTTTGAAGAACGGGGTTTCTTGCTAAGGAGCGGCGTGAGACGGTGGATCAAATTGGTATTGTTGGGTGACTTAATCAAGCTCAGATCAAGGGAAGAGAAACTGTTAGAATCCACATCAAACATATGGTTTATGGGGTTGTATTGCTACATTTATCTTATAAATCTACTTTTGCAAAAAAAGATTAATTATCTCAATTAGAGTTTGAATTAAGGGCAGATATACCCATAGCAAGGCCGATTGGGGAACTGCCTAAACAAATTCTTGTATACTCTCTCTCTATCTCTCTCTCTCTCTCGGTTCTAGAAAATTCGTCTTGTGGTTTCTATGATTTCATCAAACTCCCAAATGAGCGGTATCTGAGATTTTTATATGTGCAACTTCCCGTTAGATGTATTTCGTATGATGTCAAAACTAGGATACTTTAGCGTTTATGTGTATTGGACGATATCCTCTGAGTCTTAATGTATATTTTTGCATTAAGAAGCATAAAAACATTTTGGAAATGATTTAGAAAAGTTTTCATGCATTAAAAATATGTTTTCATGTGAAAAGCAGGTATATGCATTGACACATACTTGTTATGAGCCGACACATGTGAATCATTTTTAAAGTTTGTAATCTATGAGTCGACACATACGAGTTATGCACCGACACATGTAGTTCTATTTTAAAGCTTGTAGACTCTATTTGATGTGCCTACTATGGAGGGGTTTCAGGTCGACGCATGGAAGAAAAATTTATTCTATGAGTCGACACATGACCTATACAAGTAGACACGGGCTTCTAATGTGTCAACACATGCCTTATATAGGTCGACACATACGATGCATTTTTTCAAAAATTCATGATTTTTCGAAATCTTTTGCATTCCTTTTGCCTCTAACTTGCATACATATAAATACTCCATACATGCATCATTTCATTGAGTGGTGGTGTAAAACCATAGATGAAACCAAGAATATACAAATAGTTCTTTTCATCTTCAACTTACGTTTTATGCTTACACACAAACAAATTACACATAATCATTTTTTTGTTTGGGTGCTATCTAGAATCAGAGTTGATAACGTCCAATTTAGGTTGCTAAATTATAAATTGGGTTGAGAATCTTTGGGGGTTTCAAATAAGAAAAAAAGTGAGGGTTTTACTTCAAGATCAATTGGTGATTTGAAGGTTTTTGACATAATTATGCAATTTGGATTTGATCGAGTGAAAGCTTTGAAGAGTGGGGTTTCTTGCAAAGGAATAGCGTGAACAAATCCCCATAGCGAGGCCGATTGGGGAACTGCCTAAACAAATCCTTGTGTACTCTCTCTCTCTCTCTCTCTCTCTCTCTCTCTCTCTCTCTCTCTCTCTCTCTCTCTTTTCGATTCTAGAAAACTCGTCTCGTTGTTTCTATGATTTCACCAAACTCCAAAAATGAGCGGTATCCGAGATTTTTATATGTGTAACTTCTCGTTAGATGTGATTTGTATGATGTCAAAACTAGGATACTTTATCTTTTATGTATATTGCATGATATCCTCTGATGCTTAATGTATATTTTTGCATTAGGAAGCATAAAAACATTTTGGAAATGATTTAGAAAAGTTTTCATGCATTAAAAATAGGTTTTCATGTGAAAACTGGTATATGCGTCGACACATACATGCTATGAGCCGACACATGTGGATCATTTTTAAAGCCTGTAGTCTATGAGTCGACACATACGAGATATACACTGACACATGTAGTTCAATTTTAAAGCTTGTAGCCTCTATTTGATGTGTCGACTTTGGAGGGGTTTCAGGTTGACGCATAGAAGAAAAATTTCTTATATGAGTCGACACATGACCTATACAAGTTGACACAGGCTTCGAATGTGTCGACACGTGACTTATATAGGTCGACACATACAATGCATTTTTACAAAAATTCATGATTTTTCGAAATCTTTTGCATTCCTTTTGCCTCCAACTTGCATTCATATAAATACTCCATATATGTATCATTTCATTGAGTAGTGTTGTAAAAGCATAGATGAAACCAGGAATATACAAATATTTATTTTCATCTTTAACCTATGTTTTATGCATACACACAAACAAATTACAAATAATTATTTTTTTTGTTTGGGTGCCATCTAGAATCAGAGTTGATAATTTCCAATTTAGGCTGTTGAATTGTAAATTGGGTTGATAATCTTTGGGGGTTTCAAATAATAAAAACAAGTTAGGGTTTTACTTCAAGATCAATTGATGATTTGATGGTTTTGTACAAGATTATACAATTTAGATTCGATCCATGAAAGCTTTAAAGAACGGGGTTTCTTGTAAGGAATAGTGTGAGATGGTGGATAACATTGGTAAATCTTGGGTGACAACAATTCGCAATTTAGATTTGATCGAGTGAAAGATTTGAAGAACAGGGTTTCTTGCTAAGGAGTGGCGTGAGACGGTGGAGAAAATTGGTATTTTTGGGTGGCTGGATCAAGCTCAGATCAAGGGAAGAGAAACTGTTAGAATCAATATCAAAGATGTGGTTTGTGGGGTTGTATTGCTACATATATCTTATATAACTACTTTTGCAAAGTAAGATTGATTATCTCAATTCGAGTTTGAATTAAGGATATATATACCCATAGCGAGGCCGATTGGGGAACTGCCTAAACAAATCCTTGTGTACTCTCTCTCTCTCTCTCCTCTCTCTCTCTCTCTTCTCTCTTTATATATATATATATATATATATATATATATATATATATATATATATATATATATATATATATAAATATACTTATATCTTTTACTTTTCATATGTAAATTGTTGAATTCGTCAATTGTGCGATCAATATGTTTGGTTAAACTTTTTAATATTCTTTTGAAAAAGATTTTGTTGAGTTGATCATAATCTATTAGATTATGGTTGGATTTTCAAATCAATAAAACGATACAAAATTCTAAACGAAATTGATTGCACACAAGGTGTTCGATAATTTTCCTCAATTGCATTTTTGTGTATTTTGTCGTTAGCAATAACCTCTACCTTTAGCTATATAAGTTAAATAATTTTTTTAAACATATTGATTAATTTTTCTATCATTATCATCTATTGGTTTTCATATACTCATATCTGAGGTTTTCGATAGCGGTTTGGTTTAGACTATTCGATCCCGTCACTTTCGCACGCTGTTAAAATTTTCAAAACATTTTTTTTAACTTGGGATGTATTCACCTCCCTCTACATAAGTCTCCTTCATCTAACAAGTGGATTCACGAGCTCCGATTAATTTCTTGCTTCAGTATTTGCTTATTAGAAAATTGCTACCAAACCTAAATGGGCATACAATAGAGCGCCTATCTTTACTGGTGAAAACTATAGCTATTGGAAAGCTTATATGCATATCCATATCAACTCGGTTGATAAGGGTGTATGGGACGTCATCACCAATGGTCCTAATCAAATTACAATGACCAATGATGAAGGTTTCGTCATACCAAAATTGAAGCACAATGGAACAATAATGATAGGAAATTATAGTAACATGATTGGAAGGCACAAAATATTCTCATATCCGCACTTGGTGTTGATGAATATTATCGTGTTTCCCATTATGAAACCGCTAAATCTATGTGGGACGTATTAGAAGTTGCCCATGAGGAAACTAATGAAGTCTAACAAGCTAGAGTCAATACATTGGATCAAGAGTTTGAACTATTTTGCATGAAGCATGGTGAAACCATTCCCGACATGCAAAAGAGCTTCACACATATTATAAATTGTTTGAATGCTCTAGGTAAGCCTATTTCCAATAATATTGCTACTAATAAAGTTTTGAGGTGTCTTAATATGGAATGGAAACCTAAGGTCACCGTAATCAAAGAAGCGAATGATCTTAGAACACTTGATCTCAGAACCGTATTTGGCAAGCTAGAAGAAAATGAGCAAGAACTCACTTGCTTGGAAAAACATGAGAAAAAGCATGAGAAGAAGATAAAGAAGGAGAAAGGCAAGGACAAGGAGGTAGAAAAGAAGTTTATTTCTCTAAAGGCTTCAAGTTAAAATTCCTTAACCAATGAGTAATGTGATTGTGAAACAAGTGATGACGAGAATTCCAATGATGAAGAAATTGGGTTGTTTGCAAAAAGGTACCATAGGTACATAAGGAAAAATGAAGTCAAGCACTCCAACAAGAATCTAATCAACTTTAGAAGGCTATCAAACTCCTCAAAGGAAGATGAGAATAAGAAGGGTAAACATAGAGCTTCATGCTTCAATTGTGGAAAAGTCGATTATTATAAGCCAGGCTGTCCATTGATCAAGAAAGATAAAGAAAAGGGCCAACACCAGAGATCTAGAAAGTCTAGAAGAGCATACGTTCTTTGGGAGAGTGAATGTGAATCCTCAAGTGATGAAAGCTCAAGTAGTAGTGACGAATCAACAAATATTTGCTTCATGGCCAATCAAAATAAGAAGAAGAATGTAAGTCATTCTAAACATGAATCTATTAATGAAATGTATTTCTCAATTACAAAATGCTTTTGAAAAATCTACATAGAGAAGCCATAAACGTTTTTAAAAAGTTAGCTTCAAACAAAAGAATATTTTTACATTTAGAATCTAAAGTTTTAGAAACCAAAAAGAATATGGAAGCTCTTAAGAAATCTATGGTAGATATTCAAAATGATAAGAATGAGGATGAAGAACCTTCATGGTTCAGTTGTGAAACTTGTCACATTTGGCAAAAAGAGGTTAATACTCTTAAAACTAAATTGGACAAGGCATTACACCCAAATGTTATATTTGCTCTTGATCCATCAAAGTTTAAACGGTCTTTGAACCCTTCATATAAAAATTATAAATATGTTCAAAATAATTCAAATAGAAAAAGCACATCTCATTGTCGTACCTCGAAAAATGAGAACGACCTCGCGAAGCGCAATCACACGCTCGCGGGATGGACTTAACAAATTCGCCATCGATCTTTATTTATTCCCATAGAGGGAAAGGGAAAATTTCGAATAAAACCCCTAAAGAAGGACAAGGATAAGGTCATCGCAACCAAAATCAAGGTTCGGGAGTCGGTTACGCAGGGGGAAGGGATTAGCACCCCTCACGTCTGTTGTATTCAACGGGAACCGTTTGGTTAGTTGTATGTGTTAGTGTTTGTTTATAATTTAGGCTTCTCAAGTTATTAAGAGGGTAAAGAAGAGGACAAAAGGATTATTTTTTATTAGTGGGTCTGACAATATTTCGGAATCCTGCTCCTACGTATCTCAAAAGAGAAGTCAAGGCACACGTAGTTCTAGGTAAACAAAGTTTGTTTGTTGGTCAATTTTAGCGAAATCTATCTTGTATTAATCGATGGAAAACATTATTTTACCCAAAACAAGTAAGAAGTGGACATTTGTACCACATTGAATGGATTTACAAATACATTCACGCCACTTATCTTAACTCAACAGTTGTGGATGAAACATTGTTTTTCATCTGCTTAATACAAAATATCTTTCATTTCTGAAAAGTTTTTTTGGTTGTGCCAAAAGGCAAAAATAGTTTGAATGAGTTTGATGTATTTTTGGCGATGGCGAGAGCTTGGATTAGCGAGATATCCATCTCGAATCCTAGTCTCAGGAGCTCGTGGTATTCACCCTATTCCATTTCCATATTTATTAAAAGTGTTTTGAATATTTTTATGTATTTTGAAGTTTTGATTAGGAAAATGCACTCGATGTTGATCGAGGTTTGCTTATGGTTATGAAAAGAAATTTGAAGTGGTTTTGTGGTTTGAAAAATGATTTGAATGTGGATGGTTGATAAATTGAGATAGTGGGAACAATTTGAAAAGAAAAGTCAAATGCGTTGGTTTTGAGATGATTTTGAAAATAACTTGACGTTGGATCAAGCTTTTAACTTGCCTTACAAAATAGTTTTGAAAATGATTTTGAGTAAGTGGTTAGAAATAAATTGAAATCGATGGTTAAATATGATAGATATATATGGTAATGCGAATGGTGCGAATTGGATCGCAAAGGGGTGCAAGTTCAAGTGTAGTGACACAAACTCAAGCACAAGGCGTAAATCAAACGTCACAAGTATCGAATGTACATACAAGCAATCAACAATGATAAAAATAAATTAAAAATAAATAAATAAGAGAACATATACAATATTTACATCACACATCAACAATAAATGATTTAGAAAAATAAAGTGAAAAAAAAATGCACGGATTAAAATCATAACACAAAGACGCGAATCAAAGTCACGTACGCTCGTGCAAAGGCTACCACAAGAAATTTGATTCGATATAAACATAACGATGTTGGATCGTTGTTCTTAGCAGAAATTGAAACATGCAAATTGCTAACGCATAAGCGGTCATTGCAAGTCGAATCAAGAAAAATAGTTTACTAAAAAAATCAAATTAAAGTACAAAGTTGTAGATCGAAACGCGAATTGGTAAGCAAACAAAAAGCGGATCGCCGCTATGCTTAACCATCAGACGCGTGTACAAAATTGAAACACAATAGTAATCAATTAAAAGTATCACACATAAACTGATAAAGTCAATCAATAGCTTGCTACGCTTAACGTGATCATCGCAATATGGATCAAAATCGTGTAGATCTAAATTTATCAAAAAGAAACACAAAGCAAAGATAAAATAAAAGGTATTAAAAAAAATAACAATATTTCTAAAGCAAGAATGAGATCATCGCAATTGGATCAAACCAACACAAATGTCACGCATTATGCACATCTATATACAAACAGCGTATCGACACGATTTGATCCGAACAATATAATCAAAGTTAGAATAAAATAATAATACCACATATATATTATATATATATATATATATATATATATATTATATATATATATATATATATATATATATATATATATATATATATATATATATATATATATAATATATATATATATGAAAGTGCAAAACGTTAGCTTCCTCACGCCGCCGTATGACGGGTGATATGAAGCTAGTAGTCTAAAAACAAATCCCATATCTTTCTTTTAAAAAAAACTGCACTCACCTTTATTTTATTTGTTTATGTAAGAACTTTTGGAAACAAATACTATTCTTTCTTTTTGTGCCGCTCCGGGTATGTTTATTTGATTTTTTTCTCACTCTCAGCATCACCACAATATATACAACTCACTTTAGGATTTTTAATAATTTTGAAAATCCACAAATGCCCCTGGTGCTCATTTTAGAAAAAAAATTAAATAGTATTAACTAAAACTAAATTAAATTAAATATTAAAAAAAACTAAAATAAAAATATAGTAAAAACACCAATAATTCTATTTAATTTTTCTATACACTCTGAAAAAAAAATGCAAAAATAAAAGCCTCTAAATAAAAAAAAGTCTGGCGCAAATATGCCCGAAAAAATAAATTGACCGTACCAAAATGATTAGCGTGAAATAAACTTCTCAAAAATATACAGCGTTTGATTAAATTTTGAAATAAATTTTTACCGGTTAACAGGCCCAGAGTGATCAAAATGCGACCAAAATAAGTCAATAAAATAAAACGAGCATGCCAGGTTAAACTACGTGAAACGTAGATTAATATTACTGACGTTTGCAAGCTCGATTTTGAAATTTTTCGTCCACTGATTTTACGCATAGTTGACATTCAGTTTGACCGATCTGTCTGTAAATCCGAGAAATTATTTTGACTGACAATTTGGATGTTATGCATGTTATGATATGCATATGATGTTAATGATTTGATGACTACATTGATTCGACAATTCAGGGTCAAAATTGGGGTAAGACAGTTGCCCCTATTTAAATAGCTTTACCAAATGATATTAGCGATGACAATCCTCATAGTATCTTGGTGAAAGATATTTAAATATAGAAGACTCAAAATTTATCCCTAAATGTCGATGACAAAATATGGTATGTTATGCATGCATGAATGATTTTTTTTGTTCGCTGGGGTTATGATGTAAGATGAACCTTAACATGATTTTTTATGATGGACGATGGACAGATCTGTGGGGAATGATGGAGATACAATGGTGGTGATTCATAGGAAATGTCAAAGGCAATGGGTGAGGACTCACTGAGGATGACAAATTGTTGGGAAAAGGATACTAGGGAATATTCAAAGTATGTTTTATCAATAGGTTCAGACATGACCTGACACTTTAGAATATATCTGACAGTCTTGGAGATTTCTCATAAGAAATTCATCCAATCGGAGATTTTGGAGATTCCTAACCGGGAAATTATCCAAGACAAGAATAAATTGGAGTCTTCTCACTAGAAGATCACCCAAACAACAAGACATTGGAATTTTCTTACTAGAAAATCATCCGCATAAAACATTGGAATTTTCTTATCAGAAAATCATCCATACAAAAGAATATTAGAAGTCTTACGAGAAAAATCATCCATGTAAAAGGCTAAGACGGTCTTTTATGAAGAAATCGATTAATACAAACATCATTGGAGTTTTTTTATTCTAACTAGAATAACATCCAAGCTTCTGGGAATTCCTTAAAATAAATAGTCAAACCTGACTTTCTAGGAACCATCAGGAAAACAGGGTAATCAAACTCTTTGTAGGCCAATAAAAGTTGGAATTTGACCGTAAGTATTGGTTACAACTAGCTTCTAACAGATTGGTACCAGTTACAACTGGAATCTTAAATGATGTTGGTGACAACCAAACTCCAAGCACCAATTATGGTTGGATTTGAAAATGGAATGTTTGTTATGACTGTACTTTTGGAGGATGCCAATAACAATTGGACTTTGAGGATAGAGTACCAGTAACAACTAGTCTTTTGGGTCAAAGGACAACAATCAACAATAGGACCTGGGTCAGTACAAAGCGAGCACGACGTACACTTCGGACCATGCATGACTGGATTTTTCTTTTATGCATGATATGTGAATGATCATGATATGAAAATGCTGACTCTACATAGAATGGGAGTTTGTGGAGACTCTTTATGGAGATTTTGATTCCTCAACACCAATTACTCAGCCAAAATGCCCCGTGATGGATGCTGCTAAGGAAAAATTCATCAAGCTTGATAGTAGTTTTTGTCCAATAGATCATTCCAGAAGGTTGACAAGTTATGCCCCATGAAGATCTTTGTTACGGTGATCTATGGGTGCTTCTGCAACCTTGAGACTTTTGAGACAACAAATGATTTCCTTTTAATCTTCCCATATTCCAAAGAAAAAATTGTGTTCTTTCAATATGTGTTAAAGAATCTTTTCAAGTTCAAAATCTCATTATTAACAAATAAGTGGCATTTTGCATAACAGAGAAAAACCATGGGTGACAATATTGATAGACAAATTTTGTATTTATTAAAGAATGGTAACGTGCAAATGGTGGAACTCCGTGGAATATTACAATTTTGAAAATGGCAATGGGTAAAGGGTTTACATTGAATCCAAAAACCACTACTATCCCTAATAACCATGACTCCACAAAACCTTGCTTCTGAAAAGAGCAGTTGGATTGATCTTTCTCTTTGGCTCTTCTTGTGTTGATTAACACTATCTGATGCAGTCTTTGCCTTTAGTCCCTAATTTTTTCCTGGACCGCCCTTTCGGGTTTTTAGTCCACCGGGACGCTATTTTTTTGCCTAAGTCGCCCTTTCGGGTTTTCAACTTAGCAAGCTATTATTTTTATATTTTATCCCTAACTTTTTTTTGGATCTCCCTTTTGGGTTTTCAATCCACTTGGATGCCCATTTTTGCCTAAGTCGCCTTTTCAGGTTTTCGACTTAGCGGGTTTTTATTAGGCATAGTATTTTTTGACTGCATCAGAGTTCACAGGGTGTGAGAGCTCTTCTTCACCCATAGTTGTAAGAATCAGGGCACCTCCGGAGAAGGATTTCTTTATAACATATGGGCCTTCATAGTTAGGAGTCCATTTCCCACGTAAATATTTGTGAACATGCAAAATCTTCTTGATCACGAGATCTCCTTCTTTGAATTCCCGAAGATGGACTTTCTTATCAAACGCCCTTTTAAGCTATTTCCGATACAACTGTCCGTGGCACATAGCGGTCATACGCTTCTCATCAACGAGGTTCAACTGGTCATATCTGTTCTGAACCCATTCAGCTTCTTCTAGCTTGGTTTCCATCAAGATTCTCATAGATGGTATCTCTACTTCAATTGGGAGAACTTCTTCCATCCCATATACTAAAGAGAAAGGGGTTTCCCCTGTTGAAGTATGGACCAAGGTACGATATCCATGTAATGCAAAAGGTAGCATTTCATGCCAATCCCTATAAGTTTTCACCATCTTCTGTAGGATCTTCTTGATGTTTTTATTAACGGCTTCAACAATGCCATTCCTCTTTGGACGATATGGAGAAGAATTGTGATGCTCAATCTTGAAGTTCTCGCATAGCTCTTTCATTGTTTTGTTGTTCAAATTTGTCCCATTATTTGTGATGATCCGACTTGGAATTCCTTAGCGGAAAATGATCTCCTTTTTTAGGAAATGAGCAACCACCTATTTTGTTATGTTGGCGTAAGAAGAGGCTTCTACCCATTTGGTAAAATAATCAATTGCTACTAGAATAAAGAGGTGACCGTTTGAGGCTTTAGGCTCTATGGCGCCAATCATATCAATTCCCCATATTGAGAAAGGCCAGGGTGATGTTAAGACATTCAGTAATGTTGGCGGCATATGCACTTTGTCAGCATAAATTTGACACTTGTGACATTTTATGGCATAATTGAAACAATCAGACTCCATGGTCAACCAATAAAAACCAGCTCTTAAAATCTTTTTGGCCATGGCATGCCCATTGGCATGAGTCCCAAAAGATCCTTCATGAATCTCTTTGATTAACAGGTCTGCTTCGTGTCTATCCATGCATCTGAGCAAAACCATGTCATGTTTTTTCTTGTATAACACATCATTTCTTAGGAAGAATTTGGATGCTAACTTCCTCAGGGTCTTTTTATCCAGGGTTGTAGCATTTGCTGGATACTCTTGATTTTGCAGGTAGTGTCTGATATCATGAAACCAAGGTTTTCCATCGGCTTCCTCTTCAACCAATTGACAATAGGCTGACTCAGTTTTTCGCTCTATTTGGATGAGCGGTGCTTCATTGCAAAATCTAACTTGGTTCATTGAGGCTAACATAGCCAGAGCGTCTCCTACTTGATTTTTTGTCCTTGGGATATGACGGAAAGTGACTTCATCAAAGTATTTTATCAATTCCACGATGTATGCACTGAAATTCTGGTATCAGATATAAGATGTCGAAGGTAATGTCACGACACTAATATCTGTTAACACATAATGGATAAAAAATAGATAATGGTAAAGCAAATAACACAAGCAATTGTTAACCCAGTTCGGTGCAACTCACCTACGTGTGGGGGCTACTAAGCCAGGAAGGAAATTCACTAAAATAGAATTAGTTCAAAGACTCTCCGTACACTTCAACAAGTTACAGTCTTTCTCATCTAATCTCTACCCGTGCAATTTCTACCTAAGCACTCTTAGATATGAGAACCCACTCACTTCCCTACAATCACACACCAGTGATTTTAAACAACAATCCCTTGTGAAAAGAAAATACTTTTGAATTACACACTCTTGATTTTACTTCACAGTTTCAATCAAGAAGACACACTCTTGATCTTGCTTCACAACTTTGATCAAGAAGACACACACTCTTGCTTAACAGCTTTAGAGTGACAAATTACAACCACAAATCAGTCCAATTCAATCATCAATAGATGACTTGAATGAACTACAAGTCTCACGACTAAACAGACACAAACCCTAGCTCTCTCTCTATATTTCGCTCAGTATTGGTTGTGTGTTCAAACAAGTTTTCTAAGCCCGTTTTTATAGAAGCATCCAGCTGGGCTTGGACATCTTGAAAACCCTATATTTATTTTCCAATCAAATCTTTTTATAACAGCTGGTTAGATCTCCTTCGAAAATAAGTAAATCTGGTTGTAATCCATGATTGAATGCGCCAGCTAATCAGATCTTCAATCATACAAAGATTTCCATTAATTGTGCAATTACAAAACACCAGACATTCACACTGAATGTTCTGTGTACAGGATATCATGACATCGGGTCTGACATCCTGGAAAAATCATGCATAATCCAATAATTCCTTTTATAACTTCCAGCAGGTACAGCCATATCAGATGCCATGACCTTGTGTATGTCATCTGAAACAATCCTGCATGAACATGTCTTTCATTTAAGCTTCAACAGGTACATCCAATATCAGAAGCCATGGCATTGTATGTGGCATTCTGAAACGATCCTGCATGAACATGTTCTTGAACTCCAGCAGGTACATATGATATCTCATGTTAAGACATCACACATAACATCTTGTGAACACTCTTTGTTTTACCAAAATTGCTGCCAACACTTAGAATCAACATGCACGATTTGGGATCAGCTTGGTATCGCGGGTTTCCCATTCACATTTGACTTGGTAGATTACCAGAGATGAGTATCCACACACCTCAAGGATCTTGATTCGGAGGTTAATTGCAACTTCAATGCCTAGGATGCACGCCTCATATTCTGCTATATTGTTTGTGCATTCAAAACACAACCTTGCCGTGGAAGGAGTATATCCACCATTTGGATTCATCAAAACAACTCCCATACCATGCCCCGTGTAATTGGAGGAACCATCAAACATTAGCTTCCACCGAGATCCTGGTTCAGGTCCTTCGTCAGGGCCTGGGATCTCATAATCTTTTATATCCATAATATCTTCATCAGGGAAGTCAAACTTCAATGACTCATAGTCTTCAACAGGTTGGTGTGCAAGATAGCCAGACAACACACTTCCTTTAATGGCCTTTTGGGTTATGTACTGGATGTCATACCCAGACAACAACATCTGCCAACGGGAAAGTCTTCCAGTTAAAGCATGCTTTTCAAAAATGTACTTTATTGGATCCATCTTGCAAATCAAAAAAGTCGTATGACAAATCATATATTGTCTAAGACGTTTGGTGGCCCACGCTAGAGCGCAACAAGTCTTCTCCAAGAGTGAATATCTGGTTTCATAATCGGTAAACTTTTTGCTCAAGTAATAGATAGCATGCTCCTTTCGGTCGGTTTTATCGTGTTGTCCTAGAACACATCCCATAGACTCTTCAAGCACAGTCAAATACATAAATAGCGACTTTCCTTGAATAGGTGGAATTCAGATATGAGGCTCTTGCAAGTAATTTCTGATTTTCTCAAAAGCTCCTTGACAACTGGGATTCCATTCAACTGCCTGATCTTTGGGAATCAACTTGAAGATGGGCTCACACGTAGCAGTCATATGGGAGATAAACCTGGAGATGTAGTTCAAACATCCAAGGAAACCTCTGACTTCTTTTTCGGTACGTGGAGCAGGCATTTCTTGTATTGCTCTAACTTTTTTTGGATCTACCTCAATTCCTCGTTGACTAACAATGAATCCAAGTAATTTTCCGGATCGAACACCAATGTGCATTTAGCAGGGCTTAAACGTAGTCGGAACTTTCTGAGGCGCTCAAACAACTTTTGCAAGTGGTTTATATGGTCCTCTTCACTTTGAGATTTAGCGATCATGTCATCGACATAAACCACAATCTCTTTGTGCATCATATCATGGAAGAGGGTGAACATCGCTCTTTGGTAGGTTTCCCCTGCGTTCTTGAGACCGAAGGGCATGGCCTTGTAGCAATATGTTCCTCAAGGGGTGATGAACATGGTCTTTTCCATATCATCAAAATCCATCTTGATCTGATTGTAGCCTGAGAATCCATCCATAAAGGAGATGACAACAAATTTAGCAGTGTTGTCTACCAGAGTGTCAATGTGTGGAAGAGGGAAGTCGTCCTTTGGACTAGCTTTGTTCAAATCCCTATAATCGACACACATCCTAACCTTTCTGTCCTTTTTTGGTATAGGTACAATATTGGCTACCCATTAAGGATACTTTGAAACTGCTAGGAAACCGACATCAAATTGTCTTTTGGCCTCTTCACGAATCTTCAGAGCCATGTTCGGTCTTATTCTTTGGAGTTTTTGCTTCACTGGTGGGCATTCTGGTTGAAGTGGTAGCTTGTACACAACAATATCAGTGTCTAGACCTGGCATATCCTGGTATGACCATGCGAACACATATGTGAACTCTTGCAACAACTTGACCAATCTTTCCTTGATGCTTGCCCCAAGCGTGGTTCCAATCTTGACCTCTTTCTTCTCTTCCTCTATGCCAAGGTTGATTATCTCCACCGAATCTTGATGTGGCTGGAGGGCTTTGGACTCGTGCTCAAGCAGCCTTGCCAATTCATCGGGGATATCACAATCTTCCCCGCCCTCTTCTTCCGCTTAGTAGATAGGAAACAAAAAATTATGAGAGAGAGCAGAGTCATTGGATTCAACGGGTTTATTGATTATTCTGCATGTTTTTGAATGACTGCTTTTTTATTAAAAGTGGAAAAAATGCAAAGGAAAACGTTTTTTTTTTGTAGCCTTTGAAAAGATTGCCATTTTCTGAAAAGAAAACAATAAAATTAACAACAAGAATTTAACAAAATGCCTTTTATTCATCATGATGATTTTGAAAATGAAAAGAGGCTCTACAACATGATCCGTTAGTTTTGGGCTGAGCTAAGGATTTAGAAACCAAAGGAAAATAACAATTACTTTGATATAGGAATGACTTCAGGAATCTCAATTGCTTCCCAATTGGTCAAAGTTGCTTCACACTGATACACCAGATTTGTTATGTCTTCATCTTCAGTGTCTTCTTCAACTGCGTTGACTTGATCTCCATAGACATAGCCTGCACTAAGGAATACTTCTTGAATTCTTCGCATATGATCCTTTATAGGGATCGAGGCTCCTTCTTTAGCAAATGGCTTGTACCCCAAACCAAAACGATATTTCTTCATGTTGATGTCAATAACTTGTCCCCAACCTTCAGAACTTTCATTCTCAATAGTTATCTTTGTACTTTTCACAGATGCAAATGACAGGATGACTTTCTCCACAGATTCCTTCACTTCCACAAAAGTGTCATTGGCTATCTCCAGAGCTTGGAAAGAAGTTTCCAAGGCATCTTCATCAGCCTCGATGTAACGAAAGGAGAAGAGATGACTAACTATGAGATCTTCTTCACCAGAGATGATTACAAGCTTGTTATTGATGACAAACTTCATTTTTTGATGTAAAGTGGAGGTTACTGCCCCAACGGAATGTATCCAAGGTTGCCCCAATAGGCAACTATAGGCAGGGTTGATATCCATGACCTGGAAAGTTATGTTAAATTCATGTGGACCAATCAAAATTGGTAACTCACTTCTCCAACCACAGTCCTCGGGGACCCATCAAATGCTTTAACAATCAGTGCACTAGGTCTCATTTCTGATCCTTGATGCAAATGTATGGACCATATGGTGAGCCTCGGTGGTTAATGGTAGAGGAACAGTCTGTTGAGTAGATTGCATTACACCGGGGACTACTTCAGGTTGAGGTGTGAATCAATAAGGTAGACCAAAAGGAGGAAATGTAGAAGGTACCATCCTTGCGGGTTGGGGTTCAAGCATTGGACTAACAATCTCTGAAGCGACTGTTATTTGTGTGTCCATCTTGGCTCTGATGACTTGCAGCATCTCCATGATCTGACCCATGCTCCCTCGCAGGTCCTCAAGTTTTGAGCTGACTCTTTCCAACTCTTGTTCTTGTTCTGCCATTCTTTATCGAGCACCGGCTCTGGTGTTGTATTGGTGTTGAGGAATCAGTGTGAAACTGGAAGAATAAGCGGAATGAGCTTTTATTTGAAGAATGACATGGATGCATGTATGGATGCATATATGGATGCATTTTTTTGCAAAGCTCTTAGTTATCTTTGTTATTTATTTCAGCAATGTTAGGACATTTTATTTACAATATTTTCGAATAAAAATAACAATAAATGAAATCCAGAATGACAATTTTTCATTAATTCAAATTCAACATCAAATACAAGTGATTTGAATTCAAATTCAGGTACAAGTGATTCAAATTTAAGTACTGGTGAACTTAATTTCCATCTCAGCCCTTTTGATCGTAGCAAGATCGGTGGTGAGCTCCTTCACCATTTTCTTGCAAAACTTGACAAAGTTGAAAACTTGAGGAGGTGTGTTCTCTGGGCACATGCTCCAATCAACTTCTTGGAGTTTCTGTGGAAGTTCCAGCATGTTGAAGTTAGCAAATCTAGCCAAGTTGATGAATTTTCCATTCCATTCAACATAGAGATCTTGATGTTTCTTAATGACACACTAATCTTCGTCTAGGGCCGCTCTAGCCTCCATATACATCCCCCTCCAATATACACAGTCATTCTTCAAGATCATGTAAGTTGCATCACCTTCTTGGTTTTCCAAACCTGCAATCCTTCTATTAGCTTCTCCCAACTGGTACTTGAGGCGGAGATAATTCCTCTCAGCTCCCTCTTTCCGAAGGACCTCACGAGGCAACTTATCTTTGCAATTCTTGAGAGTGTCCCTGAGTTCACAGATTTGAGCTTCATAGTCGAGTCTAGCTTCTCTCTTCTCCACAAGAGATCTCTCCAACATTTTGTCCAACTCTTGAATTTTGAGGTGCGCTTTTTTGAGCTCCTCATTCTTGGTTTTGAACACAGATTACGTACCTATGAGATATCATCAAGCTCATCCTTCTTGTCTTTAAATGTTCTTTCTCTCTTGTTGCTAGCTTCAAGGTCTCGGTCATTCTCTTGACGTTCATCCTTCAGATTTTCATTTTCCAAAGTGGTTCTATTAAGCTTAATCCGTAACTCAAAGTTTTCTAATTCAAGCTCCTTAATTTTGGCATTGAGCTTCTCAACGTCTTCAGGTAGTATAGGTTCAGACTCAGGAACTAGAGGAAAAATAGAGGGATCAAATGGAAATTGGAGCTTAACCACTTGAACTCTCTCTCTTACCCAACGAGTGTAAGGATCTTTCATAAGGACATTCCTCTTTTCAAACTCCTTACCCCTTCTAACAATTGTTTTCCAAGATTTCTTAATCTTATTCACAATTGGGTTGTCTACATCAATGTCATGCAAAATGAAAGGCTCTAAAGCTTTAGCTTTTGGAGGTCCGTGCATGGAGTAACCATGTTGCATCAGGGATAACATATGGTTGTAGTTGATGCAACCCCTAGTCCCTATCAAAAGTACATTAGGAAATTCTCTGATTCTAACAATAATAGTCAGGGTCTCCCAATCTCTGATATACCATTTGACATGGTTGACAGTAATGGAAGTTAACTTCTGAGAGGGTTTAAGTGTTTTGGAGGTGTAGGGTCTTTTTTCGGGCATGTGAGATATGAACCAAGCATGCAACAATTGTTCGCAACACAAAAGGGTTCCCCCTTTCTTCTCATGACTCTCATGGAGGGCGTAGTAGATATCAGCTAGGAGAAAACGTATTGGATTACCAGAGAGGAAGATTCTTACGGCCATATGATCTACGAAACTGTCGAGATTTGGAAACAGTACTATCTCATAAACCAATAGGGCTAGCACGACATTGAATGCTTTATGTTTTCCATCTTTCTCAAACTTCACAGCTTGTTCTTCCAAAAACCATCTAGAAAAACCATTGAAGACTCCCTTCTTATCCCAATTACTTATAACCAATTGGACCTCCAGACCCAAAACTGAAGTTATTCTCTTGGCATTAATACCTTCATTAAACTTGGGAAATGGATCATGGTCCCTCAAATTTCGGCCCACAATTCTCTCTAACTCTTCCAAAGTAGGAGCTAATTGGAAGTCAGAAAAGGTGAAACAACATAGAGGTGGGTCGTAGAATTGAGCAATAGTCACAATTGTCATTGGTTCCATCTTTTCATTCAAAATACTCAGAATCCTCCCATAATCGTCCACGAATTCAGTGAGCTTAATCACTTTGATGCTCAACTTCTTCAAACTGTCAAGGTCCACTTTCTTGTACTTGAATTGAAATATGCTTCTTCTTTCAGGATTCATTTTCTCTTGCAAATGACTTAGATCCCTGAAACAAATGGAAGACGACTAAGAGCTTTACTTTTTATGCATATGCAATGAATGTAGATGAAATGCAATGTTTTTTTTATATAGGTTCAAAGGTTCGAGGTAACGAATGAATCTGATTGCTTTCCAAACAGGTTCTCACCGGGTATGATCTAAGGCTTTTACAAAGGACCCCAGAGTCATGGATCCACAAGAATGTTTGACGCTTACAGCAAATTCTTGATGTGTATCAACTCTTTCAAGGGAATCTATTCTAGGCGAGGGTATTGTATCGATCCTAACGAGGAATTCACCTCACGAATCCACACTACGTAACCATCAACTTCAGTTCTAGACGTGGTTCTCAGAGTCATAGATTCAGAAGTATATTTGACGCTTACGACAAATTCTTGTCGTGCACCAACTCCTTCGTTGGAATCTATTTTGAGTGAGGTTTTTGTATCGATCCTAACGGGGTATTCACCTCGTGAATCCACACTACGCAACCATCATTCTTAGTTGGCAAAAAATGTTCAATGTTCTAAAAGGTCCTTAGAGTCATGGACCACTTTAAAAACATCGAAGCTAACGAGGTATTAACCCCGTGCAACAACATTTTCAAAAGGATCTACTCTAAGTGAGGTTCTCATGCCGACCCTTACGAGGTATTCACCTCGCGAGTCCGTACTACTCAACCATCATCTTATCTTATGTTTCCGCTCAAGACTCGGGTAGAAAGTCTCTACCTCAAGGTTTTGCAATCAGATATCCAAGTTCCAATGATCCAATAGAGCCATATAACAATATAACAATAATGAAAGCATAAGGTAAAGAAAAGTCATATTGTTAATACCTTAGGATTGACATTAATTTTGTAAAACAAATAATGTAATCATCTCTGTTGTTTTAATATGTTGGGTTGAAGAAGTTCAACATCTGGACCAACATGTCATGTACGATGTCACGACATCATGCCTGTGACATCGTACACGTGTAGAAAACTGAATTAATTAATTCAGTATATATTCTGGGATTAGTAAGGATATTTGGTGAATATCCTAACTCCCATGTGGAGCTCTTAAAGACTCAATCAGAATATATATAGGCTCAAAATAAGGAGATATATATGGAGAGATTTTAGGATTGAAGACCTTGTTTGTAGCAGAAATTTTCTGCTGTATTTGTAACAGCAAAGAACAAGTTTGCTGCGATTTCTGAAGGCCCAAATCCAGTTGGGTGATTAGGTTATAAATAGCTTATTGTAACCTAGTTTTTGTAAGCCTCTTAGAATGAAAATTTAGGGGTGTGTGTGAGGTAAACCTCCCAATCTGTGGGAAGGTTACCATGTGTTTCTCAGTGGTAAAAGCTGAGTGTATTTGTAACTCAAAGCCTGTAGGCAAGAGTGATTATGTTCTTGAATGAAGCTGTGAAGCAAGTTCAAGTTGGTTTAACATTACATTGTAGTTGTAGTGATAGGAATGGAAACTGGAGGTTTCTATCTAGGAGTTCCTAGGTATAGATTGCATTGGGTAGGGATTAAGTGAAGAGTTGTAAACGGGGGAGTTTAACTCTGATTAATACTGCTAATAGTGGATCTTCTTCCTGGCTTGGTAGCCCCCAGACGTAGGTCATGTTGGACTGAACTGGGTTAACAATTTCCTGTGTTTGTTTTCCTTCTGCATATGTTTTAATCCTATATGCCATAACTAAGCGTGTATTTCAGTCTGCCTACCAAGATAATATTAGACCTGATACATAGCCTTCTGGTTGTATGTCAATCAGAATGTCGTGACATTCATCTTTGACAGCATATACTGAATAATAGGCAAGTTGGCTTTTATGCTTCAGTTCAGTATATATTTAAGTATGGTTTTCAAGTGGAAAACAGACCTGGCCAAAGGATCATTGTGAAACTCTCAAACTGGATGTCTAGACAGTGTTCACGTATGCTGATACTGAATTAGAGACTGATTGGTCTTTTACAGTACAACCATTTTTGCACAGTCTGGTTTCTTCAGGAACATAACAGAACCAGCATGCTGTATATGTTCTGACTGTCAAACTGAATGTTGTGACATTCATTCCTGACAGCATGTGCTAAAGTGTAGGATGATTAGTTTTCTGTTACAGCATTTTTCTCAGGCTATTCTTTAGGAATCCAACAGCTGAGCTAAAATCCAGGAAACCAACTACTACCCTACAATTAATGAACCTAACAAATAGCCTATTTGTTAGCAATCTAATAAGTGGTAATTAGATTAATGTATTCAACCTTATTTCAGGAAATACAAGTAAAAGGCAAGCATACTGGAATAATGTAACAGATGATGTCCAAACCAATATTAAGACATCGTGTTGATAACTGTGTAGGAAAACAACAGAAGTGAGTGCTATGATTGAACTTTGCTGAGTTTGTATACCAGATGCACAGGACTAGGGGTTCCTTCCCTCTAGGGTGACTTAGAAGGAGATGTCGTGACATCTGTGAAAGAGTGCGTTAATACAGGGTCTTTAATCTGTTAACTGTCTTGCTGTATTAGCTACAATGTTGGATCAGATGTCATGACTTGGAGTAGAACATCTGAATTCTGACTACGCCAGAATTTCAAATGGTATCAGAGCAGGCATCCTGTCTGTGTCTGGATGAGATCCATGGGTGATACTTTCTGGTATCTTGCAAGAAGTTATGTTGGAATCTGTGGAAGGTTCTGTAATTTCCCTGAATGGTCCCTTGAAGTAGGTGGATGGACTGTTCATGACAGGAATGGTGTGTACCTGTCTCTGGAGGTTGGCAATTGGCCTTTGTGTGGGACAGCTGTGCCAGTATTGAATCACATTCAAACTTGGTATGGTTTTGGACGCTGATCTGGTGAAGTGCGGGTTCATAGGTTGAGTTGTATTATGATTTCCGCTGCATAATACCTGGCAAAACTCAAACTCTGATGTAGTTTCCCCTCATGTGGATGAAAGGCTGCTGTATTCAAGATTTCATCATAATCTATTGAAGATGTCAAAGATACTCGAGTCCATTCATCATGACGCTCTCACTTCAGGATGGTAAGAATCAACTGATCACTGATTCTTTTACTCTTTTGGGTAATGTATATGAAGACCTTGAAGAATTTCAAGGAAAGGTTGTTCCAAGGAGGTGGAACTAATGTTCTATGTGATGTTAGAACATGTTGTTCAACAAGTATGCAGCTACTGGTTGAAGAGCAGATGTTTTTAGGTGTCAAACAAAGGGAGACCTTGTTTTGAACCTACTCCTGACCTGGAAGAGGAGACATCTGTGTGTGCTAAGTTGACAAGGGTAGGGTCAACTGTGTGTATGCTCAAGAAGGTCACATGTAGAGGTCTGGTCTCTAGAAGTGGAGTTGGCTGAGATGTGACATTGTGCAATTTCCTGCTGCTTGTCCTACTCCTATAGATTGATCAGGGCTGGATAGCTGTTCTCTGGAGTACTATGGTGTGTTGGAAGACAAGTCCTCTGGATGTTAAGGTCAACAATGGGGTAACCTGACTGATACTTCATTTAAGAGGATTGGGACCATGAATCTTTTTATTCAAGCACCATGATCAGAAGTGGCAGTTCTTTCAAGGAGTGAGAATATGAAGATTCATAGGTTGGTTGATGTAGTATGCTCTGGCAATGCATGTCTGCTATTGACTGGTGTTCCTTTAGTACTTATGGTTAGCTAAAGTCTGATTGATGTGATTGGAGTATGCTTAGGTATAACTCATAGAGTTAGTTGCCACTGGTAGGGATGGAGTATGTCATGTTGAGACATGTCTGTACAATGCATGGATATTGGTGTGACGTTTCCATGATTGTTAATTTGAGGGGGAGTTTTGGTTAACCTCCTCACGTTTGGTCATCCTAGGGTCTGGTTGGCTGTTGACCTGTGTCACATGGGTTCTGGTGGTTGTGTGACACATTTGCAAGGAAGAATTCATCTCTCTCATTCCTAAGGGTGAATTTAATCTGAGAAGATTTTCAACACTGTTGAAATGCTTGCAAGCAGAAGATGTTGACACTAGAAGAGTATTTTCAAAGTAGTCTTATGGTGGAAGTATCTGAAAGGAATTTTGGGAAAGGATTTAAGATCAATGTCAACTTGTGCCAAGTACAAGTATTTGATTGATTATCCTTGGAGCTCAAGATAACTGATGTTCTTAAAGATGTTGGAACATCTCTTCTTCAAGACCCTGTGCAGAATCACAGGAAGGATAGTACATTGGTTTATGATCTATCTCCTTGGTGGTAGCAAAAGCATATGATCTCTGAAAAGGTTTCCTGGCAAGAAACACGTTCAGCCTTGGTGTGTACAAGAAGAAGAAGACATCATAGTTTTGATGGTGGTTACTTGAATCAGTTCATCTCTGATCTAAGTAAGGAAGTGCATTGGCTAATGCACACTATGAAGTTAAGAACAAGTGGCAGCTTTCTTAACATCATGGAAACAGTCTTGCTTTAGGAAGCAGAATCCTTGGTACAGCTGAAGGCTTAGTTGCTAACTGGTCCTTCTGAAGACTCATGCACCAGAGTGTCTGATGTCTTTGGAGAAGAAGCAGGGATTCATCAAGGTGTGAACTTGGATGACTTAACTGCAAACCTGCAGGATGGAGGTTGTTTACTCAAACTTGGTTCCACAATCAAGTCTATGAGAACATTGAATTCTTGTTCTGTGAAGGGAGGAAGTTCTTTCAAGTGGCAGAAGAAGGAGCTGAATTCAACAGCTGGATGTCAAAACACAATGTTGTGACATTTGGCTCAACATCAGATTCTTAGTTGGTGAAGTGGCACATCAACTTGAGATAGAAGGGTCTACAGGGTTGTAGATTGGACACTTCAAAAGGCTTGAAGTTCAAATCTCACTTGGAAGGTCAGAATATCTTTGGGAGAAGTCTGATAAACTTGGAGAGGTCAAAAAGTGGCATTTGACTTTTTCATATGAGGATTCATGAAGGAGGTAATCAACCAGTGACATTTGGTCTATCTCAGAAGTGAGTTCGAAGGATCAAGATAATCAACATATGGCAGCTGATTATTCTTGAGGAAAGTCTGAGACAAATTACTTTTGAGCAGAAAAGTAGTAAGTTGAGGACAAAAGGAGATGTCTCTCTATTCATCTCTTGGAGCTTGTGGTAGGAGTTCTAAGCTATCTATGGAAGATTATCTCTTGTAATGGGATGAGAATGTATGTGTCCCAATTTGTGTCTGGCTCTTTTGGACTGAGCTGGTGACTCAGTGATATCTGAAAATTATCAGATGGTGTGCCTTGTTATGTTGTGAGGATGTCCTAACTAATGTTAGAACATTTTGTGAAGTGGTCTTCTGTTCTGGTTAGAAGAGATATTGACACAGAGTGTGGATGTGTTCAGCCAAGAGGGTTGAACAGAGGGTGTGCTCTTGAAGACATGAAGATGCGTCTTATGTTTTCCATTCATCAAGTGGTCTGGGTTCTCTTTGAATCAGGAAGTATGTGAAGGTCCAACTTTGGGATGTTGGATATGCTCATGTGTGATCTCCAAGTTTCAAGAGGAGAGTGGGTTGTTCATGACAGGGGGAGTTCTGTCTTTGTGCTGCAAGTAATCATCAAGCTTGTGGTCTATGTGGCCTCAGATAATTGAGTATGGCACCTTGTTAGGATGATGTGGTGTAAGTCAAGGCTGAGTGAGCAGAAGAATGTCTGACCTGATGTCATGACATTGCCCTGGACATTGCTGTTAGTTCCTTCTGAATCTTAAAGTCATTAGGAATTATGGATGTGGTGTGTCTAATTCTGATAAGCCTGATGGTCACAGTTGTGTGGCACAGGGGGAGTAACCATCTACTGGTGTTTGTGACTTTGGCTTTAGTAGTGCCAGATGTCTTAGGAAATGCTGAATACTGGCAGAATGCAGAGAAAAGCCGCGTGGAATGTTAAGACATCGCGTGCAACGTGTCTGACTGCATATATGGAATAGTCTCCATGCATTGGAACTGCTGTTTTGGAAAAGAAACAGTCAAGAGCTATAAAAGGTATTCAAAGATAGTCTGAGATTTTGTTGGTGATTCTCTGACTGTTTCTCAGCAAATATTAATGAATCTTGACCAAGCATTTATTGCTACCGTTAATTCCTAAGCACGGGCTGGACTATTTAAAGGATGTAATAGCCCTCTTCTTCTCACAAGAGAAACACTCCATTCCCTCTGAATCATGGGATATGTGAAGGTTTGGGCAAACTGCGCCTGGATCTGGTTTTGTGAGGGGTTCCTTTACAAATGTTTAGCTAAAAAGGGGGAGAGAAATATAGTCCTGAGGTTAAGAATGTACCAGAAGCAAGCTAACTGTGGTTGTGGTAGCAAACAGAAGCTGGCGCAGGCACAAAATCCACCAACTGAGTATACCACTTGTGTCTTGTGATCTGAGTTAAGAAGACAGCTGTGCCTTGTGATCTGAGTTACATTGACTATGTACTCAGCATTACATATTCTTCAGGAAGCTCTCCTGTTGAGGGGAAGGGTCCTGGTACAACTGATTCTTGTACCTCTACTTCCTTATGTACACCAACTTTGGTGTTTGTGGTGGTGGAGTCAATGACAGAGATGAAGAGCATACCCATAATGGGATGTTTTGTCCAGTGTAATGTTTATTTGTTTTAGCTAAAATTTGCCAAAGGGGGAGATTGTTAATACCTTAGGATTGGCATTAATTTTGTAAAACAAATAATGTAATCATCTCTGTTGTTTTAATATGTTGGGTTGAAGAAGTTCAACATCTGGACCAACATGTCATGTACGATGTCACGACATCATGCCTGTGACATCGTACATGTGTAGAAAACTGAATTAATTAATTCAGTATATATTCTGGGATTAGTAAGGATATTTGGTGAATATCCTAACTCCCATGTGGAGGTCTTAAAGACTCAATCAGAATATATATAGGCTCAAAATAAGGAGATATATATGGAGAGATTTTAGGATTGAAGACCTTGTTTGTAGCAGAAATTTTCTGCTGTATTTGTGTAGCACCTCAAATTTGCACCTCCCATTTTGTACATACATTTTCATTTTTAGGTCATAAGCATTGCATTGTCCATTGCATAGTCTATCAAGTCATCAGTCAAGACTGGTCAGGAGATTCAGTTGTGCAAGCAACCAAGTGCATTTTCTATGAGATCAAAGCCCTAGGGTTGGTACAATGAGTTCATATGACCCAAGGATCATTTTGAAGTGGTTTGGCCAGAGATTGAAGGCTCAAAGCTCATCAGTCAATGATCAAATCATCTGAAACCCTAGAAAGTCAACAGAAGTCAACTATCAGTTCAACCATGGATTTGAAGGTGGGAGATGGTTAGAGATGCCTCATTCATGTCCAAACAAGTCTCGTTTGACATTTCAAACATCAACATTGAAGAATTTGAGGTTAGATCAAAACTTTCCAAAAATAGTAAGTGACCTGTAATTTGAATTTGCCAAAAATGGAAAGGTTTTCTCCTCAAGATTACATCATCAAGGAAGCTTCAAATGAAATTTTGTCCAACATGAAAGTTGAAGATCTTTCTCTCCCATTTCCAAAAAGTCTAAGATCATGAATTTCTCACGTGTGGTTAAAGAGATATGGATCAATCATGGCCAAGTGAACATGGAACTTCAAACATGCATAACTTTCAAACCAAAAGGCCAAATGGAGTGGTTCTTTTTGCATTGTTCATGTCTTGACATATACTATCCAAAACATAAATCACATGCCATGCATTCTCATCACATATTTTTTTTGGAAAATCACTTGATTTTGGAGGGAAAAATTCAAGTTTGAATTTGGTTCATTATTTGATCATTCCAACACTTGCATTGGCTCCCAAATGAAATTTCAAGTGAATTTGAACACCATTTCGTGCACTGTTCATGATCATTCCATGCATAAGGGTGAAATGGCAAATTTGCATTTACACTCTCATTTCCCTAATCCAATTACCATTTGCTTAAGTGTGATTAGCAGCATGATTAGGAGGGAGTATAAAGCACAAATCATAATTGTTTATGCATAACCATAATCAGAATTCTCAGATCTAGATCCAAACCATAAATTTTTCTCTCACTTTTTTCTTTGATTTTATTCAAACACATTGCATATTTCTTGATCCATTCATCATCTAGAAGCATTATTGAGCATTGTTGAACCAAGATCCAAGGGAATTCGTGCAAGGTGGAAGCATACTTGAAGCTTGATACATCAATGGTGAACTTCAATTCTGTTGGAATCAAGCTCGATTAAGCCTCAAGCCTTCATCCATTCATCCATACAAGTGCTTTAGAAGATCTGGTTGAGCATATCAAGGCCTGAATCAAGCTATTCCAATTTTGTCTTCTTCAAGAGGTCAGAAATCGCATCTCTCCATTCTTAAATTGCTTATGCTAGTTTTGTAGATCTTTGAACACTGGTTAATCTGAGCTTTGTTTCATAGAAATCCATGTAGAATTGAGTTAGTTATGCTGATTTGAAGATTCACATGTGAAACTTGATTGCTTCGATTTGTTCATGTTAGTTAGAATTAGGTTAAGCCATGCATGGATTCGTGATGAGCGTTGAAAGATCTGTCCATTGATATGCTTGTTTTGAAAATCTGAGAAAATTGTTCTTGAGAGTGTACTGTTCATGATGAATGTGTTTGAATATGATGAAGAACATTCCGAGGCGCGCGTTTGATCCATTTAGCATGAGTTTTCAGAGTCTGCATGTGTTTGTGAATTGCTTGGTTTTTGATTGGTGCATGTAGGATCCATGCATGCACCTGATTGGTTCACTTGGCCACGTCATAAATGAAATGGCTGCGTTTCATGCAGCCGAGCGCGCCTCATTCAAAATCGTCTGCAGTTCGATTCTGGCTTGGCACAATTATTCAAAATGCATTTCATTATTTCTTTTTCCTCCATATGTGTTCATATGCCTTACTTTCACTTTTTTTTTATTTTTTGCTTCACTTCCAAAATTCCTAAATCATTGAATAATGCTCCAAAAATTGTGAGAATTTTTGCACTGTGTCACATTTTCTTTCTAGTTTTTTTTGGTTATTTTTCCATGATTTGTGCTTGGTTGGAAAATTGTTTGGCTTAGGGTTTGTGTACATGCATGTTTTCTTGACCTTGCCTTACTATTTCATTTGTGAAATGATGGTTGTTTATCCAATGCTCATGAAATTTTACATGCTTAAACTAGACTTCATGCTGGACATTTTGGTGTTGAGTTTGCATTTTTATCATGTGCCATTGCTGAGATATGATCATGTGAATGTAGGTGAGACAATATGTGTCACACCTTTGCTTGCTCAACTTGATTAATTGGTTTGCCATGCCAAATGAATTCCAAATGATGTGATTTTTTGTATGATGCTTCTTGTGGATTTTGTGAATCCTCACGATTTTTTGTGGAATTTTGGATTGATTTCTGATTTGATTGAGATTTTTCTTTCTGGATGGTCATGCTTGAGCTTTTGAGTGGCCTTGAATTTCAATTGTTTGTGAAATGCTTGTGCTTTATCCTATGAATGTGAAATTTTGCACACTCTTTCTAGACATGTTTAAGTTTGTTTTGGCTTTGATTTGAGGGTTTTACCTTGATTCATTTCTGTTTTAGGCTTGTGATAAGTTGGTGTAACATTTGGTGTCATATTTGAGCTTGTTTTGATTGCCTTGCCTTATACAATTTGATTACCATGCATATTGTTGTCCAATTGCCTTAATTTTTTGTGTGTTGATCTTGTTATATGTTCTGTTTACTCATGAATTTTGTTGAGATTAATTGAATCATTTTTGAATTAATGTGCATTTGTTCATTCCGTTGTCTCAATGTGCTTTCAACTTGCATACCTTGCCATATTTGGTTCATGAAATGAATTTGGTGAATGCTATTGATATGGGATCTTTTGGATTATGTTCTTAATTGATTGAGGTTGATTCATGTTGAATTTCATGTTATGTTTTGGATTATTTCTCCATCTTTGACCCTAGGCCTTGACATAGTGGTTTGTAACTCACAATTGAGCTTTGATTTCAGGTTAAGAAGCACATGGCCATAATGGGATTGATTCACTTGCTTGAGTTGACTAATTGGTTGATGTTGACTAATTTTGAGTTATTTTGTAGGTTGATGCCAAGTCATTTGTGTTGTGCACATGGGCTTGTGGCTTGCATTGCTTGCTTATCTGTCTTATTGATTGTGTGATTGTCTGTTTGACTTTTTGACTTGTATACTGATTGAGTTAGATTTTTTTCAGGTACATAAGTTGCTTAAGTTCTTTTAAACTTGCTTTTGCTTTTGCTTGGTTGCTTAACCATTTGAGGTATAACTCTTTGACTTCATGTAGTCTGGAAGACCTGTCCTGTTACTTGGGCAAGCACCTGTCTGAAGCCCTCCTTAAGAGGCAATGCTTGTGTTTGTTTACTTTTGTGCCAAGCAGGAAAAGACCTCTATGAGGCAATTGGCAGATAAAAGAGATGTGTAATCCATCTCCTGCTATTCAGTGTGTCATCCACTTTGCTCACACCATGTGTTGATGCATTGTGGATATTAACCCAAAATCTTTGTTGTGTCAGTCATATGTGGAGAAGAGTTCCAACTTTCTGAACTCCCACAATTTCATTTGTCTGAAGCTCTCCCAGGCCAGGGATAAGAGCTGTGAGGTCTTACCCTCACTTCCCATTTCATCTGCTTCACCCTAACTCTCAATGTTAGGGTTAAGAGCTAATTACACCCGATTCCAGTTGGCTTGTGTTTCACAGCCTAGCCTTGTGTGAGCCCACTTTGTTTGTATATAGTGTGTGCTAATTGTGTGTATGTCTGCTTTGCCTGTGCTGTTAGGATAGCTTGCTCCCTGAGCAAGTTAGATAGAAACCTTAACATAGGGATTGTATGCATGATAACTTCTAGGCTCGAGTCGTAGTCTCCCTAGTAGTTTGTGTCTCCCTTTGTATCTGGTTAGGCTAGTCCTTTTTCCCTGCGTAGGGGAACTACGTCGCCCTGATCCTCATACCAGATGAGGTACGTAGGCAGGAGATGAGCTGATCTCTCCGGACACCCTTTTTCTTTTGCAACCCCTTTTGTGTTATGTAGGAGTCTGACATAAGTCCAGCGATTGGCAGTCGGTTTCCTGCGTGGTTGTTTGTCGTGTGTGTGGAGTCTGACATAAGTCCAGCGATTGGTAGTCAATTTCCTGTGTGGTTTTGTTTGGCGTGCGTGAGCCGAGCTACGAGTGCTCTGATTCTTCTCCTGTCAGAGAAGATACGTATGCATAGGATGCGACATCCTAGCGAGCACGTTTCCCCCTGTCCCGAACTACGTCGACTCTGATGTCTGTGCCTGACAGACTACGTAGGCCCAGGATGCGATATCCTGCCGAGTCTTGTTTCTCTTGTCTTTCTGTGTGTTCTTTCCAGCCTTGTGTGCAGTTTGTGAGCAGTGTTTAGCAACCTTTATCCTTCCTTTTGTGCGTGGATCCCGTCGAGTACGACGGATGCGTAGGGGTGCTAATACCTTCCCTTCGCATAACCGACTCCCGATCCCATCTCTCTTTGGTCACGAGACCATGTCTTTTCCAGGTTTACTTCGAGCGTTTCCTTTCCCTCTTTTGGGATAAATAACGCACGGTGGCGGCTCTGTTGTTTCGTTTTCCCGCCGGTTTTTCGCGTAATGCGACAATTTGTAACAGCAAAGAACAAGTTTGCTGCGATTTCTGAAGGCCCAAATCCAGTTGGGTGATTAGGTTATAAATAGCTTATTGTAACCTAGTTTTTGTAAGCCTCTTAGAATGAAAATTTAGGGGTGTGTGTGAGGTAAACCTCCCAATCTGTGGGAAGGTTACCATGTGTTTCTCAGTGGTAAAAGCTGAGTGTATTTGTAACTCAAAGCCTGTAGGCAAGAGTGATTATGTTCTTGAATGAAGCTGTGAAGCAAGTTCAAGTTGGGTTAACATTACATTGTGGTTGTAGTGATAGGAATGGAAACTGGAGGTTTCTATCTAGGAGTTCCTAGGTATAGATTGCATTGGGTAGGGATTAAGTGAAGAGTTGTAAACGGGGGAGTTTAACTCTGAATTAATACTGCTAATAGTGGATCTTCTTCCTGGCTTGGTAGCCCCCAGACGTAGGTCATGTTGGACTGAACTGGGTTAACAATTTCCTGTGTTTGTTTTCCTTCTGCATATGTTTTAATCTTGTATGCCATAACTAAGCGTGTATTTCAGTCTGCCTACCAAGATAATAACAGACCTGATACATAGCCTTCTGGTTGTATGTCAATCAGAATGTCGTGACATTCATCTTTGACAGCATATACTGAATAATAGGCAAGTTGGCTTTTATGCTTCAGTTCAGTATATATTTAAGTATGGTTTTCAAGTGGAAAACAGACCTGGCCAAAGGATCATTGTGAAACTGTCAAACTGGATGTCTAGACAGTGTTCATGTATGCTGATACTGAATTAGAGACTGATTGGTCTTTTACAGTACAACCATTTTAGCACAGTCTGGTTTCTTCAGGAACATAACAGAATCAGCATGCTGTATATGTTTTGACTGTCAAACTGAATGTTGTGACATTCATTCCTGACAGCATGTGCTAAAGTGTAGGATGATTAGTTTTCTGTTACAACATTTTTCTCAGGCTATTCTTTAGGAATCCAACAGCTGAGCTAAAATCCAGGAAACCAACCACTACCCTACAATTAATGAACCTAACAAATAGCCTATTTGTTAGCAATCTAATAAGTGGTAATTAGATTAATGTATTCAACCTTATTTCAGGAAATACAAGTAAAAGGCAAGCATACTGGAATAATGTAACAAATGATGTCCAAACCAAAATTAAGACATCGTGCTGATAACTGTGTAGGAAAACAACAGAAGTGAGTGCTATGATTGTACTTTGCTGAGTTTGTATACCAGATGCACAGAACTAGGGGTTCCTTCCCTCTAGGGTGACTTAGAAGGAGATGTCGTGACATCTGTGAAAGAGTGCGTCAATACAGGGTCTTTAATCTGTTAACTGTCTTGCTGTATTAGCTACAATGTTGGATCAGATGTCATGACTTGGAGTAGAACATCTGAATTCTGACTACGCCAGAATTTCACATATAAGTAAACAAACATAAGCACACACAACAACCTAACTAGGCCTGACTCACTTAGGGATGAGAGTGTCCCCAGTAGAGTCTCCATCTGTCGTACCTCAAAAAATGAGAACGACCTCGCGAAGCGCAACCGCACGCTCGCGGGATGGACTTAACATAGTCGTCATCGATCTTTATTTATTCCCATTGAGGGAAAGGGAAAATGTCGAATAAAACCCCTAAAGAAGGACAAGGATAAGGTCATCGCAACCAAAATCAGGGTTCGGGAGTCGGTTACGCAGGGGGAAGGTAATAGCACCCCTCACGTCTGTTGTATTCAACGGGAACCGTTTGGTTAGTTGTATGTGTTAGTGTTTGTTTATAATTTAGGCTTCTCAAGTTATTAAGAGGTAAAGAAGAGGACAAAAGGTTTATTTTTTATTAGTGGGCCTGACAAGATTTCGCAATCCTGCTCCTACGTATCTCAAAAGAGAAGTCAAGGCACACGTAGTTTTGGGTAAAAAAAGTTTATTTGTTGGCCAATTTTAGCGAAAGCTATCTTATATTAATCGACGGAAAACATTGTTTTACCCAAAAAAAGTAAAAAGCGGACATTTGTACCACATTGAATGGATTTACAAATCATATTCACACCACTTATCTCAACTCAATAGTTGTGGATGAAACATTGCTTTTCATCTGCTTAAGAGAAAATATCTTTCGTTTCTGAAAAGGTTTATTGGTTGTACCAAAAGGCAAAAAAAGTTTGAATGAGTTTGATGTATTTTTGGCGATGGCGAGAGCTTGGATTAGGGAGATATCCATCTTGAATCCTAGTCTCAAGAGCTCGTGGTATTCACCCCATTCCATTTCCATCTTTATTAAAAGTGTTTTGAATATTTTTATATATTTTGAAATTTTGATTGGGAAAATGCACTCGATGTTGATCGAGGTTTGTTTATGGTAATGAAAAGAAAGTTGAAGTGGTTTTGTGGTTTGAAAAATGATTTGAATGTGGATGGTTGATAAGTTGAGATAGTGGGAACGATTTGAAAAGAAAAGTCAGATGCGTTGGTTTTGAGATGATTTTGAAAATAACTTGACGTTGGATCAAGCTTTTGACTTGCCTTACAAAATAGTTTTGAAAATGATTTTGAGTAAGTGGTTAGAAATAAATTGAAATCGATGGTTAAATATGATTGATACAAATGGTAACGCGAATAGTGTGAATTGGATCACAAAGGGGTGCAAGTTCAAGTGTAGTGATACAAACTCAAGCACAAGGCGTAAATCAAATGCCACAAGAATCGAATGTACATACAAGCAATCAACAATGATAAAAATAAATAATAAAAATAAATACGAGAACATATACAATATTTACATCACACGTCCACAACAAATGATTTAAAAAATAAAGTGAAAAAAAATGCACTGATTAAAATCATAACGCAAAGACGCAAATCAAAGTCACGTACGCGAAGACGTGCAAAGGCTACCACAAGAAATTTAATTCGATATAAACATAATGATGTTGGATTGTTGTTCTTAGCAAAAATCGAAACATGCAAATTGCTAACACATAAGCGGTCATTGCAAGTCGAATCAAGAAAAATAATATAATAAAAAAATCAAATTAAAGTACAAAGTTACAGATCGAAACGCGAATTGGTAAGTGCACAAAAAAGGATCGTTGCTATGCTAAACCATCGGACGCATGTACAAAATCGAAACACAATGATAATCAATTAAAACTATCGCACATAAACCGACAAAGTCAACCAATAGCTTGCTACACTTAACGTGATCATCGCAATATGAATCAAAATCGTACGGATCTAAATTTATCAAAAAGAAATTGGATCATCGTAATTAAAATAAAAAGTGTTAAAAAAAATAAAAGCCATGATATACAAACAGTGTTAAAAAAAACTAACAAAATTTCTAACGCAAGAATGCGATCATCGTAATTGGATCAAACCGAGACAAATGTCATGCATTATGCACATCTATATACAAACAGTGTATCGACACAATTTGATCCGAACAATATAATCAAAGCCAAAATAAAACAATAGCTTCGTCACGCCGTCGTACGACGGGTGATATGAAGCTAGTATTATAAAAACAAATCCCATATCTTTATTTTAAAAAAAAACTGCACTCACCTTTATTTTATTTATTTATGTAAGAACTTTTGGACACAAATACTATTCTTTCTTTTGGTGTCGCTCCGAATGTGTTTATTTGATTTTTTTCTCTCTCACTCTTAACATCACCACAATATATATAACTCACTTTAGGGTTTTTAATAATTTTGAAAATCCACAAATGTCCTTGGTGATCATTTTAGAAACAAAATTAAATATTATTAACTAAACTTAAATAAAATTAAATATTAAAAAATAAGTAAAATAAAAAATATAATAAAAACACCAATAATTCTATTTAGTTTTTCTAGACACTCCGAAAAAAATGCAAAAATAAAAGCATCTAAATAAAAAAAAGTTTGGCGTAAAAATGCCCGAAAAAATAAATTGACCGCACCAAAATGATCAACATGAAATAAACTTCTCGAAAATATACAGCGTTTGATTAAATTTTGAAATAAATTTATATTGGTTAACAGACCCAAACTGATAAAAAAATGCGACCAAAACAAGTCAAAAAAATAAAACGAGCATGTCAGGTTAAACTACGTGAAATGTTGATTAATATAATTGACGTTTGCAAGCTCGATTTTGAAATTTTTCGTTCACAGATTTTACGCATAGTTGACATTCAGTTTGACCGATCTGTCTGTAAATCCGAGAAATTATTCTGACTGACAATTTGGACATTATGCATGTTATGATATGCATATGATGTTAATGATTCGATGACTGCATTGATTCGATGATTCAGGGTCAAAATTGGGGTAAGACACTCATCATAACGTATCTTGTCACCATTGTTGCAAGAAAGGTCACACACTATTGAAAAATGCAAATTTAAGAGTTTTCGTGTGCCTAAAGGTGTTTTTCAATGGTTTTCTAAATGCAGCAAAGGTTTCACTAACCCTCAAGGATCCAATGAAGATTGGGTACCTAGTATTTTTAGTTGATCTTGCAGGATAAACCTCTTAGCTCTATGAAGAGAATATGGGTTCTTGTTTGTGGATGCTCAAGACATAAGAAGGGCGGCGTCTCCTTAATTCATTGACTTTGTGGCAAAGAATAAGGGAGTTGTAACCTATGAAGATAACAATAAATGTTTTATAATTGGTAAAAATAGTGTAGATTACCTTTAATGTTTTATCCGAGAAATATCGGGATATGTGTTTCTTTTTCATGATGCAGAATTATCTTTAGAAGATATACTCAAAGACACTGAAAAAGGTATTGATCAACCTAAAATGGTGAGAATTTAGGAGGAGGAAGATAACGTTCTTGAAAACTAAAAAGGATGAAAGTCCAACTAAAGTGGATGATCATCAAATTAACAACATTCTCGGGGACATTACAAATCACATTATCGGGTTGCTTAAACAAAGATGAAAAGTGGTAAGAACATTGATGTCAAAATATTTTATGGCACGTTTTGTATTTGTTCCAACTTTCGTTTGAGAGTTCCTTGTGAAATGCATGTGCATCCTCCGTCATTCATACAGTGAGGTAATATCATTTCAAATTTTCACTTTGTAAGTAAGTCTCTTTATTTTACCTTGATTATGCTCCGAAGGTATATGATACTTATGATACATATGATGAATGTATCAACACATGACTTACATAGGTCGACACATACGATGCAATTTTTCAAAAATTCATGATTTTTCCAAATCTTTTGCATTGTTTTTGCCTCCAATTTGCATACATATAAATACTTCATACATGCATCATTTTATTGAATGGTGGTGGAAAACCATAGAGGAAACCAGGAATATACAAAGAGTTCTCTTCATCTTCAACCTATGTTCTATGCATACACGCAAACAAATTACACACAATCATTTTTTGTTTGGGTGCCATCTAGAATCAGAGTTGAAAACGTCCAATTTAGGTTGTTGAATTGTAAATTGGGTCGAGAATCTTTAGGGGTATTACTATAAATAATACATTTCATGACGAAGCTTTCACGTCAGTTATTTAAAAAACAAGGTCAAATGACCTAGAACGCGCTATATATTGTTTTTTATAAGAAACTTTATCTTTAACCTTGGTTATCTAGGAAAACCAACATAACATGTTGTTCGGTGTTTCAGCTTCGATTTCTAACTCCTACAATTTTATGTTTTATTTAAAACTAAAAAGACGCCTTTATTTTTTATACATTTTAAGTCGGATATTATCCCTCGGTTGTTGAGGAAACCCAAGATTAAAACTCTATAAACAATTTTTATTCCTTAAGAATTATATTGTTTTGTCTCATTCACTTTTTGTGCCCTAGCGAACGAAAGGAACTCATTCTTCTCCAGCGAGCGAAGGAGTTTCCCAATACTCAGAACCACCACCCTTCTTCTCTGAGGAAGTAAGCTCAAATTCTTCTCTGTTGAGTCTCTCACCATATTTCTGGTATGTACAAATTCTCCATTACTATGGTTTATTGTCTGCATCATTGATGTTGTAGCTGTAGGTTGTAACACCCCGATTTAATTTCCGTATTTATTTATTAGGTGTTTATTTTAATTAATCATTATTTGGTGTGATAATTAATTAAATATGTGTTTTGGTGATTATTTGAATTATTTGAATATATGTGTTATTTGAATAATTGAATTTTATGAGTAGAAATAGCAATTAGTAATGGGCCTAATTGATTAGAATGAGTGGATAAGTGGGTTAAACCCATTATGAGTTAAAAAAGATAGTGAGAATTTTAGAGATTAGAGTTAGTTTTGTAAAACAAGAGAAAAAGAGAGAATAGAAGAGAAGAGAAGAGAAAGAGGAGAAGAGGAAACTAGAAGAAGAAGGACCTAGAGATTTCATTTATACAAAGGTAAGGGTGGGATTTCATGTGGTTATGGGTAAACATAATGTATGTAATGTATGTGGGTTAGATATCATGAACTTAGGACTTGGGGATTTTGATTTTTGAGAAACCCTAACATGTGTTTATGTTTTAATCCATGAAATTGATGTTTATGTTATGCTATGATGTTTCTATATTGAATTCCATGAATGGGTATGTGTATAGAACATGATTTGGTGTATAATTGCATGTTTGAGTTTCACTTGAAAATGGTTGATTTGGGATTTTGGTGAAAATTAGTGGAGCTTCGAATCTTATTTCTATGATCCTAATAGTTGTTATATGATATATATATATAATATATATATATATATATATTAATATATATATATATATATATATATATATATATATATTATAATATATATATATATATATTATATATATATATATATATATATATATATATATATATATATATATATTATAATATATATATATATATATATATATATATATATATAATATATTATATATTATATAATATATTATATATATATATATATATATATATATAATATAAATATATATATAGGTTGTATAACTATTTATTTCATGAAAAATGATGAATTAATGTGGTTTTATGATGAAAATTCGTGCTGGACAGCAGCATTTTTGCAACAACAAATTTTCTGGTTTTTGACAGCATTTTCGCAACAACAAATTTTCTGGTTTTTGACAGCATTTTCGTAACAGCAAATTTTCTGGTTTTGACAGTATTTTGAAAAACTTGTAAATTCAATAACTTTTGAACCGTAACTCCGTTTGAGGTGCCATTTGGACCATTACGAAGCTAAGAATATTACCTATAACGTGATATTCATTTTGATAACAGTAGATTAATATTTTATCAAAAGAATCCTAATATGGATGTATGTTATATGTGTGGTGAATGTGACTGATATGTTTTCTATTATTTGGCATATATTGGATGGTTTTTAGATGGATTTTATGAAGAAACATAATACTTGAAATTATGTATGTGATGATATGAATTGGTGAATTTGATGAATAACATGAATTGGCTTGTTTGCTTTATGTTAATGTGTTGTGATGAGATGATGAATGTTATTTGATGTATTGTTTGGGATTGAAGTCATGTTAGATGTATATTATGCAAATGTTGGATGCGGTATGCTTATGTAGGATTAAGGGGTTGCGGACATCGTAATTGCATTAGTCTTGTTATTGTTGCACACTTACACTAGCATGAGTCTATGAAAGAGGCAATGTTGGGTAATCTCGCGTAGATTATTTGCTTGTTCCAAACCTAACACCGAATGAGATTTGAAAGCTTAAGGCTGAATCGAGCTTTAGAGGTGGTTATCTAGTCTATTTGAGAGACGCTCGGAAAGTCGGAAATGATAACGGATGGGATCCACATGCATATCGCATTGAGTCACACATTGAGTCGCACGTGTCGATGTGAGTTGTTGTTTGTGTGATTATGTGATATGATTGTGTGGATATGATTTTGGTAGATATGCATATACGTGGATTTTAGGTGATCCATTTGATATGAATTATTGATGTGTTGTTGATGTGATATGTGTGCATATTTGTGATATATGTGATGAAATGGTGACTTGTATACATTATGGAATCATGTGAAAGTTGTATACATATTTGATGATGATTTGTAAATGATGATGGATGACAATATGTACATGAAATCGATATATTGTGAAATATGACTTTTGTACATCGTTTAGTATTTATGAATGAATACTTGTGGATTGTTAAGCCATGTCGTATGATGGTAAACATGTGATTCTTTAATAAGATGATATGATGCATGTTTGTATGAAGCGTGACAAATTCTAATAATATATGTATGTTTGTTATACATCTCATATTATTATGTTTTTCTATAATGATTTGAATTCTCACCCTTCTGTTGGAATGATGTTCTATCGCGACATCGCTCAGGTACCGGAGATAGTGGTACTTCGCACAAGGATTAGATTCAGAGGCTAGTTCTTGTTTTGTTTTGACTAGGTAGTCTATAGTGCTCTTGTCATGAACACTTGGGTTTATGGGATTATTTGTATTTGTTTTGATATTGAGAGATATAGTTGTGCTCTCTTTTATCTTGTTATTTGAATATGTTGGTTTTGATGTTTAGTGGCCTTAGAGCCCAAAACGATATTTTATGGTAGATGATTTATGGGAATCATCACTATTTACCATTTAGAAGAGAGATGTTATTCCGCTGTGTGAGTTTGCATGTTGGTTATTTGGTTTTGATTTATAATCCGTGTTACTTGTATGTGACCATGGCATGTGTTGTTTCTAGCAGAAGTAAATGTGATGCCCTTGTGTATGCATGCTTTAATTTACTCTAATTATGCAATTGTATATTGTATTTGAGTAGTAGTAGTTTGGGGGTGTTACATAGGTCGTCATTGTCATCGTTGGTGTTATTATTGTTCCGTCGTAGGTTGATGTTGTTGCCATATGTGGTTGTTGATGTTGTTGCCATATGTGGTTGTTGATGTTGTTTACTATAATGTTGTTATGGTACTTGTTGTTGTTCTAGTGGTTATTGTTGGTTGTGTACTATTTTTATTTTATTTTCAGAAGTTGTATGTGATTATGGATCATAGTTGGACGAAAGCCAACAGATTATGTAAAGAGTATGAGAATTGAGTGATTCAATTTCTTGATTTTACGGAGAAAAAGAACCTTCCTAAGGCAAAGGGAATTTTTCGATATCCTTGTAAAGTTTTCTGAAATCTTGACAAACATCCAAGGGATGAAATATTCAATCATATAGGTTATGATGGAATTATTCAAAATTACATGAAATGGGTATGGCATGGTAAAGTGACAAACAAAGACCTTTGTCACCTATAATTGAAGATGATGATGAATTTATGAATGATACTCTAGAAGATGTGATTTGTGATATTGGGGTAGATGCTTTTAAGAATGCTAATATGGTAGATACTTTGAAAAAAGACATGGAAGAGTCATTGTATCTGAGATGCAAAAGTTTTACAAGATTGTCATCTGAGTTAAGACTATTTAATCTTAAGGCAAGAGGTAGGTAGACGGATAAAAGTTTCACTGAGTTTCTTGAATTTTTGCAAGAAATGCTTCCAGAAGGTAACACGTTGTCGAATCGTAGTTATGAGGCCAAGAAGATATTGTCCAATGGGTTTGGATTATGTCAAAATACATGTATATCGTAATGATTGCATATTATATAGGAAATAATATGAAAACTTGAAGGAGTGCCCGAGATCTGGGGAGTCACGCTACAAGAAGAAGGTCAATGGTGTTGAAGACACTGATAGTGTAACAAGAAAGGGTGTTTCTTCCAAGTTGATGTGGTATCCAACAGTAATTTAAAGGTTCAAGAGATTGTTTTCTAATACAAATGATGAAAAAATATTAGATGGCATGCATATGAAAGAGTGTGTGATGGAAAAATTTGTCATGTAGCTGATTCATTGCATTTGAAGAAAATTGATTCCTTGTTTTCAAATTTTGCACTAGAACCGAGGAACCTTAGTCTTGGACTTAGCACTGACGAAATGAACCTTTTTGGTAATTTGAGTACTAACCATACCTCATGGTATTTTATTCTCATAATTTACAACCTAGATCCATGGTTGTGAATGAAGCGTAAATATATAATGTTAGCAATGATGATTTCGGGTCCAAAATAACCAGTGAACAACATAAATGTTTATTTAACTCCATTAATTGAAGATTTAAGACAGTTGGAAAAAAAGGTCGGTGTTCTTTGATCTTACATATTGGTTTAGTCTTGACGTGATGCATATGGAGAAAAATATATGTGATAGTTTGATTGGAACACTTCTCAACATTAAAGGAAAGATAAAATATACTAAGAAATCCTGTAAGGATATGATGGTGATGGGTATACGACAAGAGTTAAACCCAAAAGAAATAGGAAATAAAACATGTTTTCCCCCATCTTGTCATACTCTATCTAAAAAAGAAAAAATAGTTTTTGTAATTGTTTCTAGGATATCAAAGTCCCCAAGGGTACTCATCAAATGTGAAGAAACTTGTGTCAGAAAATGATCACAAATTAGTTGGCTTAAAATCTCATGATTGTCATGTATTGATGCAACAACTTCTACCAATGACTATCCGTGACATTTTACTAAGGAATTTAAGGGTAACTATATCCATATTTTGCTTATTCTTCAAATGTTATATGTAGTAAAGTCATTAATCTTGAAAATTTAGACGAGTTGGAACATGAGGCTATAATTATCTTGTGTCAATTAGAGATGTTTTTCCATCCATTATTCTTTGACATTATGGTTCACTTAGTTGTTCATATAGTAAGGGAGATTAGAATTTATTGTCCAGTTTATTTATCGTGGATGTATCTCGTAGACAGTTACATGAAGATCTTCAAAGGGTATACAAAGAATCATAATCATCTGGAAGCTTCGATTGTTGAACGGTACATCACAGAAGAAGCTATTGAGTTTTGTATAATGTATTTTTCAGAAGCTAACTCTATAGGAATTCTTGAGTCTCGTCATGAGGGAAGATATGATGGTAGAGGTACTCAAGGTTTAAATGTTAAAACTTTTAGTCAAGATGTATTTCTTCAAAAACATTTGTATATATTGAATAACCTTGATGAATTTCAAACTTACTTGACCGCTCGCAAAAGTCTTGTAAAGGAAAAATACCCACAAATGAATGAAAAATGGTTGATGACAGACCATAACAAAACTTTTATAACTTGGTTTAATGAAAGTGTTTCTAACGAGAGTAGTGCATCAGAGATAATTAAATAGTTTCAAGGTATGCCTAAGTTTAATTGTAATTACTTCGAGTGCATACGATATTGTTAGATATTCATTATATTTGAAATCAAAGGATGGTCGGAGTACCATGCAAAATAATGGGGTTATGGTTGAATCAAAATCCATGTACTTCTCTAGTGCCAAAGATAACAATTATGTACTAGCATCTAGAGCGTACTTTAGGTTCATTGAGGCGATTATGGAGATTGATTATGTTTCTTTTAAAGTGCCTTTATTTAAGTGCAACTGGGTTGACAATAACACCGTTGTAGAAACCGATGAATTAGGATTCTCACAGGTTGATCTTCAAAAGGCAACTTATAAGAACGAACCATTCATCATGGCAACCCAAGCAAAACATGTTTTTCATGTAACTGACCCTTTTAACACTAGATGGTCAATTGTACTTCAAGGAAAACATCTTCTTGATGAAAATCAAGATGTTGACTATGAGACCCCTTGTTTCGTAACACATGTACGTCAATCATATGGACTAAATAATTTAGATGATGTGTGTGCTATTCATCGTGATCATAAACAGTGAATATGGGGAAACTAGTAAGTAAATGTTTTATATCACTTTGTAATTTATAATTATTCATTTTACTATTTTTTATTCCTTTTACTAAAGATTTAATGTTGTTGTGGATTATCTTAATTGGTTTAAATTGTTGTTCAAATTATAGGTGTTTAACGACCAGTGAGAAGATTTAATTATTCCTTTTACTACTTTTGGACAACCTACAAGATTTTCCATTTTGGTAATTTCTTTGTTGGTTAATCATTTGATTTAGTTTTGTTGTAAAATTATAAGGTTTGTCCAATTTTGGCTTTGAATTTGTTGTAAATAAATGTTCTTCTGTAATATGGTTCAGTAATGCAAGTACAATGTTTATATTTCAGAAATCTGCAAAATATGGTATTGTATTATGTGATATGGTTCTGTAGGTACAAACGAAAATATATAAATAAAAAAATTAACCCCTTGGTTTTTAAATAAATCTGATGTAATATAGGGCTATTACCTCGGTTTTTAAATAAAACTGAGATGTTATATTGGGCACACCATCAAGACTTGTAAATGATAAAAATGCATATTATGGGGTTTGAACCCATGATCAGATAATTTACCCCTTGGTTTTTAAATAACCAAGGTGTTAAGTGACATATTTTCATGTCACCTTTTGTTACCTTGCATAGGTAGCCGATTTAACATCTCTTTCATGTGCAACGTTAAAAGCATTACTTGTAGTAGTGAGGTTCCAAATAAGAAAACCAAGTTGAGGTTTTCCTTCAATATCAATTGGTGATTTGAAGGTTTTGGACAAGATTAAATAATTTAGATTTGATCGAGTGAAAACATTCAAGAACGGGGTTTCTTGTAAAGGAGTAGCATGAGACGGTGGATTAAATTGGTAAATCTTGGGTGACAAAAAATTTCAATTTGGATTGAGTGAAATCTTTGAAGAACGGGGTTTCTTGGAAAGGAGTGGCATGAGACGGTGGATCAAATTGGTATTGTTTGGTGAATTGATCAAACTCATATAAAGGGAAGAGAAAGTGTTAGAATCAACATCAAACACTGGATTTGAAGGGTTTGTATTGCTACATTTCTTTTGTAAAACTACTTTTGCAAAGTAAGATTGATTATCTCAATTCGAGTTCGAATTGATGACAGATGTACCCATAGCGAGGCCGATTGGGGAACTTCCTAAACAAATCCTTGTGTACTCTCTCTCTCTCTCTTTTTCTTTTCATTTGCAAATTGTTGAATTATTCAATTGTGTGATCAATATGTTTGGTTAAACTTGTTAATAACCTTTTGAAAAGGTTTTGTTGAGTTGATCACAATATATTAAATTATGGTTGGATTTGCAAATCAACAAAACCATACAAAATTATAAACGAAATTGATTGCACATAAGGTGTTCGATAATTTGCCTCAATTACATTTTTGTGTATTTTGTAATTGGAAATAGCCTTTATCTTTAGATATATCATTTAAACTATTGTTTTTAAACATATTGATTGATTTTTATATCATTATTATCTATTGGTTTTCATATACACATATCTGAGGTTTTCGATATCGGTTCGGTTTAGACGATTTAATCTGGGTCACTTCTGCTAGCCGTTAAGTTTTTCAAAACAAATTTTGTAAATTTTTTTTAACTTTGGATATACTCACCTCCCCCCCCCCCCCCCTCCTCTAGATAAGTCGCCTTCGTCTGAAAATTTTTGTTCAATAGATGGACATGATTTATTAGTACGACATGAAATTGCATTTTTAATTGATCTTTTAATCAGAAAAGGAGACTGATGTTGTAAAAATGATGTTAGGTTGAAGTAACAAGTGTGGTTCTAGGTGTTGTGCAGATTATGGTTATATTGTTTATGGTTTTGATGATGACTAAAGATAAAAGCAAAAATAAACATTAAGCTGGTTTAGGATATGAATCTAAAAAAAATGCTAAGTCTTTTGGTAAAATTTGACATGTGAATAGGAATTATAAATGTAATATGCCTAAATGTAATTATTATGGTAAAAACCATCCTATTGCTCCTGTTGTTCCTTTTGGATTGGTTGCATTATTGTCGCATCGCGCGAAAAACCGGCGGGAAAAGAAAGAACAACAGAGCCGCCACCGTGCGTTATTTATCCCAAAAGAGGGAAAGGAAACGCTCAGAGTAAACCTGGGAAAGAACATGGTCTCGCGACCAAAGAGTATGGGTTCGGGAGTCGGTTATGCGAAGGGAAGGTATTAGCACCCCTACGCATCCGTAGTACTCTACGGGATCCACGCACAAAAGGAAGGAAAATTGGTTGCTAAACACTGCTCAAACTCACACACAATGGCTGAAAAGAGACAAAAGAAACTGACTGAAACTGACTCGGCAGGACATCGTATCCTGGGCCTACTTAGTTTATCAGGCATAGACATCAGAGTCGAAGTAGTTCGGACTGGGGGAAACGACACATGCTCGCTAGGATATCGCATCCTATGCATACGTATCTTCTCGGACGAGAGAAGAATCAGAGCATTCGTAGCTCGGCTGACACATGCACAAACAAACACAGGCAAAGGCAAACGTGGAGCCCGAATGCCAATCACTGGACTTACATCAGCATCCGAACCAAACACACGCACACTGGAACCCAAATGCCACTCGATGGACTTACATCAGCTTCCAACAGCACACAACACCATAACAAGTTAATAGGGAGTCGGGGACTCGAGCCTATAACTGTCAAGCACACACTCAGACAAACAGACAACAAACTGCTAAGGAGTCAGGCACTCGAGCCTAGCAACTGTCAAACAACACACACAAAAAAGAAAATGGGCGCCCGGAGAGATCAGCTCAATCTCCTGCCTTCATACTTCATCTGGTATGAAGATCAGGGCGATGTAGTTCCCCTACGCAGGGATAAGGATCTAGCCTAACCAGATAACAGAGGGAGACACAACTAGGGAGACTACGACTCGAGCCTAGATGTTATCATGCAAGATCATCCCTAAGTTAAGGTTTCTAGCTAAATGGCACAAGGGCCAACCTATCCTGAACAGACACAGGAAAGAGCAAGGTCTCGATTGCAACTAGGGCAAGAGAAAGGGGATATCTCAATCACAACAGGGGTGAGAGAAAATTGTTAGTGTTAGTGGTTAGTCAAACTCGGCAAGACATCGCGTCTCGTGCCTACGTATCTCATCTGAACATGAGAATCAGAGTTGCCGTAGTTCGGCCAAACAGCTCTAAACATGGCTCACACAGGGAGCAAGCCACACAGACTTGACTTTGCACAAGGGCAAGTCAAGCACAACCTAACTTGCACAGGAAGCAAGTCTAAACTAATCCTATCTTGCACAGGAAGCAAGTCAAACAATCCTATCTTGCACAGGAAGCAAGTCAAACAATCCTACAAGCACAGATAGCACACGCTATACACAAACAAGTGGCTCAAACAAGGGTTAGGTTTAGTCAAGGGGTCATATCAACCTCAACAAACAAACCTCTGGAACTGGGTGAATGCGCTCTTAACCTTGCCATTGAGGGGCTAAGGTGAAGCAGATGAAAGGTGAGTGAAGGTAAGACTTCACAGCTCTTATCCCTGGCCTGGGAGAGCTCAAGACAAGAATGTGTGGGTTCAGAAAGTGGGAACCCTTCTACACATTAAAACTGACTCAACTGTACAGTTGTACAAGATCTTGGGTTTGTATCTGCAATGCATCAACACAGTGGTGTGAGCAAGGCAGATGACACACTGAATAGTGGGGGATAGATTGCATATCCCTACCTTCCACCAATTGCCTCTTCACTTAGGAGGACTTTGACTCTATGCAAGGACAAAAGTAAACATCCACAAACATTGCCTCTTAAGGAGGACTTCAGACAGTTGCCTGGCCAAGTAACAGGCCAGGTCTTCCAGACTACATGAAGACAAAGAGACATACCTCAATGCAAATTGCTTAAAAGCAAAGCAAGCAACTAAAGCAACTAAAGTGTACCTGAAAAAGTCAAACTTATTAGTAAACAAGTCAACAGTCCAAAGCAAAAGGAAATGAACCAATAGTCAACCACGGAGGGACCAATTGTGCAAGGCACAAAGACTCAAGTTACATGAGTCAACCTACAAAACAAGTGTTAGCACATGATAAACAATTCAACTCAAACAAATTTGAATGATCTTCGAGGCATTGGTGCTCAACCTGAAACAATAGCTCAATTGTAAGCTCAAAAGACCACTAGGACTAGCCTAGGGTCAAGGATGAAAGAAAAAAAGTCAAACAGCAAAGGAAAGTCAACCCAATTCACATTCAAACATGTAAGAAGTAATCTCAATTGGATTCAAACTCAAATCATGCATCAACGTCATTTCATATGCAAGAGAATGCAAAGCATGGCAAGAAGAAGCACAAATAGGTCAACAGCAAGACTTCATTCAAAAGTCAACCCAAATATTTTCAAAAATCATCAAATAAATCACACTCAATCCTAACATCTAACATGGCAAGCATGTCAAATTTCATTGCATTTGGATGAGAGGAAGGCAGTCAATTAAAATCAAGAAGTCAAACCATATTCAAGTAAGCATAATGAAAGTCAACAAGCATGGGTCAACTTCAAAAAATCATATCAATTTGAAAACAGAAGAGAAATGAATGAGATTAACACCAATGCAAAGCTAAAGATGTCTAGTTATCACATATGAAATTTCATGGACATACAATATGGTATGAGGATTTCACAAAAGATTTGGCAATGCATAGCACAAAAAGTCAACAAATGACTAAGCATGGAAGAACATTCTCAAATAAATTGGAAACAGCATGATTAATTTCAAGAAAATTCATACACCAACTAGACATGTAATAGATCATTCATGCAAAATTTGGGGTCATTTGGATGTTAGGAAGCATGTGAACAAAAATGGGAAAATGCATATCATTCATGTAGCACCAAACGCAACACATAACTTCAAAAATCCATATCCAGCAAACCACAAATGGGAAATCCCCAAACTTTATATGAAAATGAAGGTCAATGTGTCTAGTTTCATCACAAAAAATTTCAGGGGCAATGGATATGTCATGAGTATTTCACAAAAGGAATGGCACAATGTATCAATTTGGCATACATGTTAGGAAACCAATTATCAATTAAAATCCAGCCAATGAAAAATTAATTAAAAATCACAATCAAATACTAGACACTCTCATGAACATGATGGAAAAAATCTCATGGTTTTTGGATGAAAATTGAGAAAGAAATGAATTATTGAAGATGAGTGATTAATTGAAACAACATGAACAAACAACATGGAACAATGGGTCAAACATGGTCAACAGCGTGGCAGTTTTGTAATTTTGGGCATCACTAAACTAAACTCTGCGTTTTGGGCAGAGGAAAGGAAATGTTCCTATTGGCTGATGGCCAATGGAACAGTACATGCGCCAACCAGCTTTCACTTTTCTGGGTTTCAACATAAACCCTAGGGTTTATGCAGTATGGCCAAGGTATCTTCATGCAAGCATCATCATAAAACAAAATTCGAGCAAGTAATCACAACAGCATGACAAGAACTACATCATGCAACATCAAAACACAAACAAACGAAACACAAGCTCATGCGAATTCTGGGCAGGGTAGGGTTTCAAAGTAACAGCATACATTCAACATCCTCATGCAATTTGAAATTTCGAAATGTCCAGAAATCCCAATCAAGTATACCAAAAGCATAAGCATACATCAAGCATCACAAATATGGTGTTCAGTTCCATTAAAACAACTTAAAAAAACCAAATCGAAGAAAAACATATTTGTTTAAGAAAATGAAAGTTCATATTTCTCCATCATGAGAGCACCATTTTGAATGAAACAAATTGCATAGAAACCAGCATACAAAGACCTACTTAATACATGGCATGGATTGGAGAATGGAGGTAGTTGAAAACCTACTTGTTTTTGAAGCAAGTTGTCAAACAGTGGTATTTTGGTGGTTATAAGCTCGAACAGGTGCTTCAAATGCTTGGAAATGATGAATGGTTGGATGACTTTAGCTCATTGATGCTTGGAAATCCACACACCATGATCTGCCATTGTCGAGCTTTGGAGAAAAACAGAGCGAGGCAGAGCTTTACAGGTGATGAATAATGCTTGAAAAAGGTTCTAAATGTTGTTGGATGATGAAGGATGCAAGGGTTGCTTGAGTTCTTTGAATGGTTTGTGCAGAAATTCAAATCGAGCCAAAGTGCAAGATGAGAGTGTGAGAGGTTTTCTGTGATGGCTGCTGCAATGTCTAGGTTCTGTGGTGTTTTGGACAGGGTTTTGAAAGATGCAAAAAGCAAGGTGAGGCTTAAGACTTTTGGTTGGTCTGCTGCTGCAAAGGTTTTTCATGACAGAAAATGAAGTTTGGTTTGCTGTTAGAAGTGTGTAACATGACAGAAAATGTGGAACATATTGCCTCGAGTCAAGGCCAGGTCTGGTTCCTCTTGGAAGTTTTTCTTGACAGAAAATTAGAAATGCCAAGATGTGGTCTTTTTCATCAGTGAGGTTGGTTGGTTCTATGTGGCTGCTACTTCTGTTTACAGTAGCAGGAAATCATGCTTCTGTATGCTGTTTGCTGTTGTTCTAAACAAAACCATGTCTTGCAACTTTTGGGTTTTTGACAGATTTTGTGTAAAAATGCCAAGATGAGCTTGAGAGAATGAGTGAACAAGGTTGGTTCTGCTGTGTATGTTGGCTAGGTCATGTTAAGTGGCAGAAAAATATGATGAAAAGGACTTGCTGTTTTTTCTTGTGCCATGCCTTCTTGACAGTATTTGCAATTTTTGAGGAAGGCCTGTCCAATGAGAGAGAGTGAGCATTTGTGTCTCAGTGAGTTGGTTGTGATGGATGGTGCTGCTGTCAGTTTCTTATGACAGAAAAGTCTCCCTAAAATCTGCTGTTGAAGGTCCAAGGCATGGTCATGAAAGATGGGAGATGTGGTACTGAGCCAAGCCAGCTCTTTTGAGTTTGGACAGGAGATTTAAATGCCAAGGCCAAGGGTCAAATGCAGGGTTTTTATCAGTGAGGGAAAACAGTGTTGCAATGTTGGATACCTTTGTATTTTTGACAGCCCAAAAATCCAATGCCAATAGCAAGCAAGGGTGAGGTTGGAAAAATGAGTGAAGGTGTTTTGGTCTGTGTTTTTTGGCTGCTGTAGCAGGGTTTTGGTTTTGAGCAATTGCCAAGGTTTTCTTTTTTCTGCTGCAGGGTGTTGTGACAGGTTTTAGAGGAATGGCCAAGGGTGAAAATCTATTGATGAGTGAAAGAAATGGTTTGGAGTTTGTGGACTGGAAAATGAAAAAAGTGCCAAGGTGTGGTTTTTTGAGTGAATGAGAGAAAAGCAGTTCAGTTGGTTTGTGTTTGACAGATTTTGATGGATACTGTGCAGGGTTTCCAAGAGTGGCCAAGGATGAGCAGTTTGGTTGAGTGAAGTCTTTTGGCTTTTTGCTGTTGGATGTGGTGACAGGGCTTTTGAAATGCAAAGCAAAATGGCCAGGTGAGAGAGTGAGCCTTTGTGTGGTTGCAATTGGTTATGTTGCTATGTTATCCCAATGATAAAAAATGAACCAGTCTCCTTTAGCAGTTGCCTTGTGGTCTTTTGTGGTTCCTTAATTCCTCATGACAGGAAATGAGGTTTTGAAATCTCCATTGGAAGTTGCCCTCTTTTTGACAGAAATTGCAAGTGTCAAAGGCAAGGTCCAAATGAAGGATTTTCTGTTGCACACTCTTTGATGGCAAAAATGAGGTTATGGTATGGCAGGTTTTTCCTTTTGTGCCTGACAGAGAGCTTGAAATGCCAAGAAAATAGCAAGGTGAGGTTGGAAAATGAGTGAAAGTGTTTGGTCTGCTACTTGTTCATCATGGTTTGACAGGAAAATTTTCACAGTGCCAAAGCAAGTACAGTCCAAGGCAAGGTATGGTTCTCTTGACAGCAAAATAGGAATGCAAGTAAGAGATTCAGCATGAGTGAATTGGTATGCTATTGGTTATGTGGCTGTGTTATGTGTGTGTCCAAAACAGAAAATGATGGCCAAAATTCTGCTATGTGAGAGTGGTACAAGTATGGTTCATGAATTGGATTTGTTGTAAACATGTCCTTTTGCCAATGTTCAAGTAAACTAGTAAGGCCATATGTACTTGTTGGTTATTTGGCTGCATAATGAGGCTCACCATGACAGAAAAATTGCTGCATAATGCTGCTAGTACAAGGCATGGTTGTGGAAGCATGGACAAGTATGGTGAATTTGTACCTTTCTTACAATTCAAGCAACCAAGCAATGGCTTCATGTACTGCATATTTTGACTTTGCAAACACATTCTAAATGACATTTCTGAGCTTTCCCAATTAGCCAAATGGTAGAAAAAGGTTTATATCAAAAGTCAACTCTTGGTCAAACTTGCATTTAAATGAAATAGGTCAAAAAATGCCATTTTGATTGGTGAAGTTTTGGCTCATGAAATTTATATTTTGGAAAGAGGGGATCAAATGTGACTTGTAGGAAAAAACCCACCAAAATTGGCCAAACGGTTTGAGAGATATGGCCCTTTGAAGTTCAAGATTTTCTGAAATCGATTCGATCATAACTTGCCAACCACACATGGGAATTGAGAGTTCTAGGACTTTTTGGAAATGGGAGAACAAGATCTTCAACTTTCATGTTGGGAAAAAATTCATTTGAGGCTTGTATCAAGATGTAAGTTTGAGGATCAAGACTTTCCATTTATGGCAGGTTTCAGTTACAGGCCCAGTTTCTATTTTGGGAAATTTTTGGTCTGGCTTCAAATTCTTCCATGATGGTGTTTGGCATGATGTATGATTACTATTTGGACATGAATGAACTCTCACAAACCAATTCCAATCATCCAATCACTGATTAAATGGACAGTTGACCAACAGTTGACTTTTAGGGTTTCTGACTGATTATGCATTGACTGATGACTTCCAAACCCTAATTCCTTGAGGACTTGACTTCAAATGATGTCCCAAGTTGTATGAACTCTTGATTATTGATCATGGTGCCCAAATTCCACAAGAATGACCACCATCCACTGCTTTGACTGACAGTTGACTTTCTTTGACTTTTGACTGTCTGTGTATGAACTGCTGACCTCTGAGCCCTCAACCCTTGACCAAAATACTTCAAATAGACCTCCAAGCCATGTGAACTTGTTGGACAAACCCCAAGGCCTTGGTTCAATGAGAAATTCCTTTGCTTGCTTGGTTGACTGATCAGGAGATTAGTTTGACCTAATTCCTTGATTAGCTTGCACTTGAGGCAAAAGAGGATTATGCAAATGCTATGCAATGGACCATGATATGCTATGACCTAATATGAAAATGTATGTACAATGATAGGTGCAAATTTGAGGTGCTACAGCTGCCCCTATTCAATCAGCTGGGAACCCGAATGGATGATAGCAACGGCTGTCAGACTTTCAGGGTAAACAGGGATTGAATACCAAAGAACCGTAGAATTTGCACCGACTGGATATGATACAAAAGGAACCATGTCATTTACTGATGACGCCTGCAATTGACAACTTCAGAAAGGCGAAACCATTTACCGATGGTTAGAAACTATAACTTGATATTTACCGATATCAACTTCAGCGAGACCATTTACCGATGGCGGCTGGGGAAAACAAATTTCTGAAAAACAAAACCATTTACCGATGGTTACAACTTGATATTTACCGATATCAACTTCAGCCAGACCATTTACCGATGGCGGCTGGGGAAAACAAATTTCTGAAAAACAAAACCATTTACCGATGGTTAAAACTGGGACCTTGATATTTACCGATATCAACTTCAGCCAGACCATTTACCGATGGCTGCTGGGAAAACAACTTCTGAAAAGCGAGAACCATTTACCGATGGTTAAAACTTGATATTTACCGATATCAACTTCAGCCAAACCATTTACCGATGGCTGCTGGGAAAACAACTTCTGAAAAGCAAAACCATTTACCGATGGTTAGAACTTGATATTTACCGATATCAACTTCAGCCAGACCATTTACCGATGGCTGCTGGGAAACAGATTTTGATGTAGAAAGGAAGCAAGACCATTTACCGATGGTGGCTTCAAAGAAACTTGACATTTACCGATGTCAACTTAGCAAGACCATTTACCGATGGCTGCTGCAACTGGGAATTCGATATTTACCGATATCGAAGAAAAACCGGGCCATTTACCGATGGCATCTCCACTTGGGGAGGAACAAAATCTTTGTGGTGTAATCAGACAAGACGTTTACCGATGACTTCTGGGGATTTTGATTTTATTGACCAGACATTTACCGATGACTGGGATGAGACTCGATGTTTACCGACATCGAAAGATGATGTTTACCGACATCAAAAGAATGACCAGACATTTACCGATGACTGGGGATAAGAGAAACACAACCAGACGTCAACGGACGAATGGGAAAAACTCGTCGTTTATCGAAACCAACGGAGAGGTAAGTCCAAATGGGGAGGATACAACTAGACATCACCGGATGACTAGGAAAAACTCAACGTTTATCGACACCAACGGAGAGGAGAATACTTCTTCGGTCTGAATACCGGAAAATTGGCCTTGTGCCATGAGTACATCGACCTGATCGTCGGAAACTCCTTCGGTCTGGATACCGGAAAATTGGCCTTGTGCCATGAGTACATCGACCTGATCGTCGGAAACTCCTTCGGTCTGAATACCGGAAAATTGGCCTTGTGCCATGAGTACATCGACCTGATCGTCGGAAACTCCTTCGGTCTGAATACCAGGAAATCATAAGTACATATTATCTATAGCCGTCAAAACATAGATAATACACTCGCATGGAAGATTATCCATAACCGGGTTGTAGGTTGTTAAATGAATAATCGACCAAAAAGAAAGGCATCTGGGTACCAGACTAGGTATGCAAAAGATGACCAATCAACAGGGGATAAAGCTGCTAACTCGGAGCAAGTATCCAAAAGGAACGGGAAGACCCAATGGGGACAATACTGCTTGATCAAAGCAAGTATCCAAAGGGGACAAGACCATTAATACCACAAAGAGGGGATTACATCTACCGGTTTGTAGGCAGAAAACCACGGAAAAGTAACTAGTCATCAATAGGATGAGCACAAACGGTCAACTCCAACAAGGGGATGAAAGTGGGATTTTACAACTACCAGCTAGTAGGTAGAAAACCACAAAGATAGGACTTACAACTACCGGTTTGGTGGTAGAAGCCAAACAAATTCCGCCGAGGATAAGATGAATGAGTGTCGGTTAGTGAGCGACTATTCATTTATGCCCCAGGGCAGCACAAGAGATAGTCAACAAGAAGCCAATTTAGGATCGATCCAAAAAGGCAGACTGAATCAAGACTCATCCTAATGAGGAAAGAACTCAATAGGGAAAACCCATCCCATTAGGGAGGGAACGGAAGCAACCGTCATCCACGAGGATGTATCTCAGTGGGGAAATGGCAGGAAAAGATTGACACTTTCTGCTTAAGGGGTAGACTCTACATGGAGAGATCGGACACACCCATATCTGCTTAAGGAAAAAAGACCCAAGCTGGCAAGATGCCAACAATTGGGGAGTAACATTGATGGGGATACCCACTCGACTGAGGAGTCACTCGTTGGGAAAACACCAACCTCTCAACCATGCTGATGAACCCAATCCTGAAGCCGATCCAATGGCGCGATGCTAAACTCTTTCCAACAACCCAACCTCGGCTGGTCGCCACGGCCTAAGGCTAATGGATATGCTTGCGATGTTGATGCATGAGTTTTTTTTCTTGCTTTACACAATGCCCCATGATTATGGAAATGCTATGTACTAATGATGCGATATGCCATGCTTATCTAAATGATGAATGCATAAACACACGTCTCCTTTAGAGACAACACCGGGGAACTCCAGGAACTGTGCTGGGGATCCTATAACCATGTCAACTTCCATCCTGCCGGGGAAAGACAAACCTTGCTGGGGAAAAACCATCAACACAACCTCTGCTGGGAAGACAGCTTCAGACTTGGAAAACAGTCACAACTCCGCTGGGGATGCCGATATCAGTCTACTACAGAAACCCGTCCAATCCACTGGTAGGATGAACTCTGCTGGAGAAATAAATGCTACTCCATTAGGGACGACCCAACCAATCCATATGTAGGAGAATTACTGCTGGAGATGTATTTCATGAGACCCGCTCCACTCGGGGAACTTGCTGAGGAAAAACCACGCCATTCTGCTGAGGAGAACAATCCTAGCGGAGAGAACAACCGTAGTGGCAAGAGTAACAACTCTGTCAAGGATGATAGCACGTCATATCATGCTGGAGATGAATTCCCACAAACCTGCTTAGGATAAGCACTCACGGCCATACCGGAGATAACAGCGTCACAAAACCAATTGTTGGGGAACACACCAACAGTCTACTGATAAACTCCACTAGGGGACTCCCGGGGAAAATAACTGCCAGGCGCTCAGCGGGGATTCTCAACTGGGGAAATCTGCAAGCACAGGCCTGCTGGGGAGAAGCAATCCTTAGATCTGTTGGGGAAAGAAGGTACTGTCCACAGGTATCTCTGCAGGGGAAATAACTCCGATAGCTTCAATACTGGCTTGGGCTGGGGACGTGATGACCTTCAGGCTTGCTGAGGAGACAACGATCTCGAATCTACCAGGGAGATCACACTCTCAATCCTCTGGGGAGATACAGCTTGTTTGACCGGGATATCGGTCGACTCGTCGAACACTGGTATCCATCATCCACCCATAGTGTTAACTTTCCACTTTTAAGAACTCCCAGACTCTTCTGGACTTTTCTGCTCCATCATCTTGTATTCCCAACTCGTCCGTACTTCACGGAGGTCGAACTCTTGGGATTCATACATACTTTCCAATCATCAGACTTTGAAGAGTCTTCTTGATTAATTTTCCAGGACCGTCGTCGTAATCCTTCACTGCCTTTTCACCGTTCAACTATCCCTTGCCCCTGATTCGGCTCCGCAGGGATCGTTAGATAAAAGAACGTGCCCCAGGTATGCCCCATGATAAGGCTCAAACATCACTCTACTGGGGATGCCCCACGATAGGGCTAATAGGGACTTGGAGGGAGAAATGTTGCACTACTGGGGACACGAAGATGAACATCTTCAAACAACACTGCGTCGGGCAACTTCATTGAGGAGAGACCATACGAGGTTCTGTAGGACAAAGATACAGTCATGCTCGAGATACGAACAATTGTCTTACCTGTTGGTAATCATACCACCCCCGGGAGAGCACTGTGGGTCTCCTAAGTATCTTTCCATCATTGTGAAGGTTCACTTTGTTTAAGAACAATTTTTTTTGAAAAATTTGTTTATTTTGAAAACAATGATACTTTATCAATTAAAACATGCAAAACGTTTGTTGAGTTGAAACAAATAAGAATGCAAATAATTGGATAAAAGCTCAAATTGATGTGATGGAATGGTAGTCTGCAAAGGGCGAGACTCCATGGATCTGTACAAGTTTGAAATTGGTGATATATATTGGAGAGGGCTACATTGAACATAATGACCTTTCCTCTACCATTCTGAATTTTCGATGTATTCAGAGCTTCAGTCGACGACGAATCGAGAATCCCTGACGGATGACAGATATAGAGCACAGTCTTGTCAAGATGCAGTTACTTGCCAAATCCCTAATTTTTGCCTAGATTGCCCCAGTGTGAGGTGATCAATCTAGCGGGATGCAAATTCTCTTTTTTTTTCAATGTCTCTAACTTTTGCCTGGATCGCCCTTTCGGGTTTTCAATCCACCGAGACGCTCCTTTTTGCCTAAGTCGCCCTTTGGGGTGTTCGACTTAGCGAGCTTTTGCTTTTTTGTTTTTGTTTTAGGCGAAGTATTTCTTGACTGCATCGGAATTCACAGGACGAGTGAACTTCTTCATCCATTGATGTAAGTGTTAAAGCACTGCCTGAAAAGGCTCTCTTGACAACACATGGACTTTCATAGCTTGGGGTTCACTTGCCCCTGGAATCGGGCACGAAAGACAAGACTTTCTTGAGCACAGGGTCCCTCGGAACACACGAGGCTTGATCTTCTTGTCAAATGCTTTTTCACTCTCTGCTGATATGACTGTCCATGACACATGGCAGTTGATCTCTTCCTTTCGATCGAATTCAGCATCAGCCAACTTGGGACTTTGAGGGTGCTATTTTTTTTGTTTCTTTCTTTCTTTTTCTTTCTTTTGATTTGGATTTCTTTTGATTTTGCACCCTCTCTTTCTTTTTCTCTTCTTTTTTTTTTTTTTTTTTTTTTTTTGATGCCCCAGTTGGCTGTTCTGCTGATTCTCGAGATGCAGCTGAGTGATCTTCTTTTCTTGCTCAAGAAGTCGGGCAATCTCGTCAGGAATCCCTTCAACATCATCTTCGTCCGCTTCGAATACAGGGAATTCAAAATTGGGAGATGACGTCCGATCATTATGTTCAATGGGTTTGAGAAACAACCTGCATAAAGATTTTGATATGAAAAGCTCTTTGAAAATCAAACAAGACAATCGTTATGCAGATGAAAAGATTGCTTTTATTCTTGTTTTTTAGGGTTTTTTGTGATCACCAATTTCATGCAAAAAGCGAAAAGGGAAAACAAATGGAAAAACAAATGTTTAACATGAATTTATTTGAATGAAAATATCATTGCACAAAATGTTGCCAACAATGTCATCACTCCTCCTTTTGGCATGGGAGAAGGGTTTTTAAACAAAGTGATTGTTACTCTGACTTATGAAAAAACTGTAGAAAAGCCCACAGTGACCCAATTGTGGCAGACACCTCCAGGAATGATGAAATTGTTCAAATCCCCTGCGTCCTCTTCCAAGATAGCAGCATCCTTTTCTTTAGGTTGATCGTCATGGATGAATCCTCCACTCTTGAACAGACCTGGCTCATTGCATGCCCCAGAATAGTAGCCAATGCCAGCCCGGGATTGGTTAACCAGGAATAAATCCATCAACAGTACAAAGTCTGGCAAATATCTCTCTGAGTTCACAATTCTCTTGCTCAGGATGATCCACCAATCTGGCAGAGATGGCTCTGGTATAATACCGGCAAAGTGCGTCTTCAAAATAAATGAAGATCGCAGGGTCAGACCACAGGACAGGAGACCGGAACAGAACCTGCTGATGCAAATGATGCATGAAGTGTTTATGCATATGCTTGTTTTTATTTCAAAGGAATTCGAGGGTTTTATTTGCAAACTTTGAAATATTTAGCATTTTGATCATATATGAGAATATCTCCTCAGATATATCAGGTGAAAAAATTTTCCCGGTTTTTTCATGTTTTGAAATTTTTTGCAAATAAACTCCTTTGAGTTCCTTGAAAATTTTCTTTTTTGATTTTTCTTTCTGATTTTTTTTCATTGCGTTTCTTTTGAAAAATAAATATGCTATGATGCACATGATGCAGACTGGACTGGCTGGTTGTGCAAACTCTGACTAGGTCGAAGCTTCAGTCAAGATCAGAACATAAATCCAACTTATGGTCAAACTGATCACACTGTTGTCTGAACTAGAGTCACCAACAGAACCAAAGTCACCAACGGTACCTGTTAAAATGATCAATCCCCTCCCACTCACGGGTGTCGTCTAGGCCAGGGTAAGGTCGAGAGAAACGCAGCATAAATAACCTTTCGCAGAATATCATCCTGTGCACACCCGATGTATGCACCGATAATATCCCACCAGGGTCTGAACTGCTCGTGATGTCAATGTTCCGCTAAGTGGCGTACACCACCCGCTTCCCATGAATCACTCTATTCCTAATCATCCTAGATTTTCACTCATGGTCTGGGTATTGGACCTTTTACCTCAACTGACTCTTCCCCCCCCCCCCCCCACACAGAGAGAAACAAACAACCAGCCAGGTGAACAGATGAATAAATGCAAACATTAATGCAAACATAAATGCAAACAATAGACAATGAATGCAAACAGTAAATAATGAATGCAATAAATAAACACAGCACAAAGCAACCCAAAACCCTAACCTAGAGAGCGCTAGGAGAGACTCGCTCAGGGAAGATGGACCAGCATAGGTCAACTTCTCTATAATCCCCAGCAGAGTCGCCAGCTGTCGCATCGCGCGAAAAACCGGCGGGAAAAGAAAGAACAACAGAGCCGCCACCGTGCGTTATTTATCCCAAAAGAGGGAAAGGAAACGCTCAGAGTAAACCTGGGAAAGAACATGGTCTCGCGACCAAAGAGTATGGGTTCGGGAGTCGGTTATGCGAAGGGAAGGTATTAGCACCCCTACGCATCCGTAGTACTCTACGGGATCCACGCACAAAAGGAAGGAAAATTGGTTGCTAAACACTGCTCAAACTCACACACAATGGCTGAAAAGAGACAAAAGAAACTGACTGAAACTGACTCGGCAGGACATCGTATCCTGGGCCTACTTAGTTTATCAGGCATAGACATCAGAGTCGAAGTAGTTCGGACTGGGGGAAACGACACATGCTCGCTAGGATATCGCATCCTATGCATACGTATCTTCTCGGACGAGAGAAGAATCAGAGCATTCGTAGCTCGGCTGACACATGCACAAACAAACACAGGCAAAGGCAAACGTGGAGCCCGAATGCCAATCACTGGACTTACATCAGCATCCGAACCAAACACACGCACACTGGAACCCAAATGCCACTCGATGGACTTACATCAGCTTCCAAGCACACAACACCATAACAAGTTAATAGGGAGTCGGGGACTCGAGCCTATAACTGTCAAGCACACACTCAGACAAACAGACAACAAACTGCTAAGGAGTCAGGCACTCGAGCCTAGCAACTGTCAAACAACACACACAAAAAAGAAAATGGGCGCCCGGAGAGATCAGCTCAATCTCCTGCCTTCATACTTCATCTGGTATGAAGATCAGGGCGATGTAGTTCCCCTACGCAGGGATAAGGATCTAGCCTAACCAGATAACAGAGGGAGACACAACTAGGGAGACTACGACTCGAGCCTAGATGTTATCATGCAAGATCATCCCTAAGTTAAGGTTTCTAGCTAAATGGCACAAGGGCCAACCTATCCTGAACAGACACAGGAAAGAGCAAGGTCTCGATTGCAACTAGGGCAAGAGAAAGGGGATATCTCAATCACAACAGGGGTGAGAGAAAATTGTTAGTGTTAGTGGTTAGTCAAACTCGGCAAGACATCGCGTCTCGTGCCTACGTATCTCATCTGAACATGAGAATCAGAGTTGCCGTAGTTCGGCCAAACAGCTCTAAACATGGCTCACACAGGGAGCAAGCCACACAGACTTGACTTTGCACAAGGGCAAGTCAAGCACAACCTAACTTGCACAGGAAGCAAGTCTAAACTAATCCTATCTTGCACAGGAAGCAAGTCAAACAATCCTATCTTGCACAGGAAGCAAGTCAAACAATCCTACAAGCACAGATAGCACACGCTATACACAAACAAGTGGCTCAAACAAGGGTTAGGTTTTAGTCAAGGGGTCATATCAACCTCAACAAACAAACCTCTGGAACTGGGTGAATGCGCTCTTAACCTTGCCATTGAGGGGCTAAGGTGAAGCAGATGAAAGGTGAGTGAAGGTAAGACTTCACAGCTCTTATCCCTGGCCTGGGAGAGCTCAAGACAAGAATGTGTGGGTTCAGAAAGTGGGAACCCTTCTACACATTAAAACTGACTCAACTGTACAGTTGTACAAGATCTTGGGTTTGTATCTGCAATGCATCAACACAGTGGTGTGAGCAAGGCAGATGACACACTGAATAGTGGGGGATAGATTGCATATCCCTACCTTCCACCAATTGCCTCTTCACTTAGGAGGACTTTGACTCTATGCAAGGACAAAAGTAAACATCCACAAACATTGCCTCTTAAGGAGGACTTCAGACAGTTGCCTGGCCAAGTAACAGGCCAGGTCTTCCAGACTACATGAAGACAAAGAGACATACCTCAATGCAAATTGCTTAAAAGCAAAGCAAGCAACTAAAGCAACTAAAGTGTACCTGAAAAAGTCAAACTTATTAGTAAACAAGTCAACAGTCCAAAGCAAAAGGAAATGAACCAATAGTCAACCACGGAGGGACCAATTGTGCAAGGCACAAAGACTCAAGTTACATGAGTCAACCTACAAAACAAGTGTTAGCACATGATAAACAATTCAACTCAAACAAATTTGAATGATCTTTGAGGCATTGGTGCTCAACCTGAAACAATAGCTCAATTGTAAGCTCAAAAGACCACTAGGACTAGCCTAGGGTCAAGGATGAAAGAAAAAAAGTCAAACAGCAAAGGAAAGTCAACCCAATTCACATTCAAACATGTAAGAAGTAATCTCAATTGGATTCAAACTCAAATCATGCATCAACGTCATTTCATATGCAAGAGAATGCAAAGCATGACAAGAAGAAGCACAAATAGGTCAACAGCAAGACTTCATTCAAAAGTCAACCCAAATATTTTCAAAAATCATCAAATAAATCACACTCAATCCTAACATCTAACATGGCAAGCATGTCAAATTTCATTGCATTTGGATGAGAGGAAGGCAGTCAATTAAAATCAAGAAGTCAAACCATATTCAAGTAAGCATAATGAAAGTCAACAAGCATGGGTCAACTTCAAAAAATCATATCAATTTGAAAACAGAAGAGAAATGAATGAGATTAACACCAATGCAAAGCTAAAGATGTCTAGTTATCACATATGAAATTTCATGGACATACAATATGGTATGAGGATTTCACAAAAGATTTGGCAATGCATAGCACAAAAAGTCAACAAATGACTAAGCATGGAAGAACATTCTCAAATAAATTGGAAACAGCATGATTAATTTCAAGAAAATTCATACACCAACTAGACATGTAATAGATCATTCATGCAAAATTTGGGGTCATTTGGATGTTAGGAAGCATGTGAACAAAAATTGGGAAAATGCATATCATTCATGTAGCACCAAACGCAACACATAACTTCAAAAATCCATATCCAGCAAACCACAAATGGGAAATCCCCAAACTTTATATGAAAATGAAGGTCAATGTGTCTAGTTTCATCACAAAAAATTTCAGGGGCAATGGATATGTCATGAGTATTTCACAAAAGGAATGGCACAATGTATCAATTTGGCATACATGTTAGGAAACCAATTATCAATTAAAATCCAGCCAATGAAAAATTAATTAAAAATCACAATCAAATACTAGACACTCTCATGAACATGATGGAAAAAATCTCATGGTTTTTGGATGAAAATTGAGAAAGAAATGAATTATTGAAGATGAGTGATTAATTGAAACAACATGAACAAACAACATGGAACAATGGGTCAAACATGGTCAACAGCGTGGCAGTTTTGTAATTTTGGGCATCACTAAACTAAACTCTGCGTTTTGGGCAGAGGAAAGGAAATGTTCCTATTGGCTGATGGCCAATGGAACAGTACATGCGCCAACCAGCTTTCACTTTTCTGGGTTTCAACATAAACCCTAGGGTTTATGCAGTATGGCCAAGGTATCTTCATGCAAGCATCATCATAAAACAAAATTCGAGCAAGCAATCACAACAGCATGACAAGAACTACATCATGCAACATCAAAACACAAACAAACGAAACACAAGCTCATGCGAATTCTGGGCAGGGTAGGGTTTCAAAGTAACAGCATACATTCAACATCCTCATGCAATTTGAAATTTCGAAATGTCCAGAAATCCCAATCAAGTATACCAAAAGCATAAGCATACATCAAGCATCACAAATATGGTGTTCAGTTCCATTAAAACAACTTAAAAAAAACCAAATCGAAGAAAAACATATTTGTTTAAGAAAATGAAAGTTCATATTTCTCCATCATGAGAGCACCATTTTGAATGAAACAAATTGCATAGAAACCAGCATACAAAGACCTACTTAATACATGGCATGGATTGGAGAATGGAGGTAGTTGAAAACCTACTTGTTTTTGAAGCAAGTTGTCAAACAGTGGTATTTTGGTGGTTATAAGCTCGAACAGGTGCTTCAAATGCTTGGAAATGATGAATGGTTGGATGACTTTAGCTCATTGATGCTTGGAAATCCACACACCATGATCTGCCATTGTCGAGCTTTGGAGAAAAACAGAGCGAGGCAGAGCTTTACAGGTGATGAATAATGCTTGAAAAAGGTTCTAAATGTTGGTTGGATGATGAAGGATGCAAGGGTTGCTTGAGTTCTTTGAATGGTTTGTGCAGAAATTCAAATCGAGCCAAAGTGCAAGATGAGAGTGTGAGAGGTTTTCTGTGATGGCTGCTGCAATGTCTAGGTTCTGTGGTGTTTTGGACAGGGTTTTGAAAGATGCAAAAAGCAAGGTGAGGCTTAAGACTTTTGGTTGGTCTGCTGCTGCAAAGGTTTTTTCATGACAGAAAATGAAGTTTGGTTTGCTGTTAGAAGTGTGTAACATGACAGAAAATGTGGAACATATTGCCTCGAGTCAAGGCCAGGTCTGGTTCCTCTTGGAAGTTTTTCTTGACAGAAAATTAGAAATGCCAAGATGTGGTCTTTTTCATCAGTGAGGTTGGTTGGTTCTATGTGGCTGCTACTTCTGTTTACAGTAGCAGGAAATCATGCTTCTGTATGCTGTTTGCTGTTGTTCTAAACAAAACCATGTCTTGCAACTTTTGGGTTTTTGACAGATTTTGTGTAAAAATGCCAAGATGAGCTTGAGAGAATGAGTGAACAAGGTTGGTTCTGCTGTGTATGTTGGCTAGGTCATGTTAAGTGGCAGAAAAATATGATGAAAAGGACTTGCTGTTTTTTCTTGTGCCATGCCTTCTTGACAGTATTTGCAATTTTTGAGGAAGGCCTGTCCAATGAGAGAGAGTGAGCATTTGTGTCTCAGTGAGTTGGTTGTGATGGATGGTGCTGCTGTCAGTTTCTTATGACAGAAAAGTCTCCCTAAAATCTGCTGTTGAAGGTCCAAGGCATGGTCATGAAAGATGGGAGATGTGGTACTGAGCCAAGCCAGCTCTTTTGAGTTTGGACAGGAGATTTAAATGCCAAGGCCAAGGGTCAAATGCAGGGTTTTTATCAGTGAGGGAAAACAGTGTTGCAATGTTGGATACCTTTGTATTTTTGACAGCCCAAAAATCCAATGCCAATAGCAAGCAAGGGTGAGGTTGGAAAAATGAGTGAAGGTGTTTTGGTCTGTGTTTTTTGGCTGCTGTAGCAGGGTTTTGGTTTTGAGCAATTGCCAAGGTTTTCTTTTTCTGCTGCAGGGTGTTGTGACAGGTTTTAGAGGAATGGCCAAGGGTGAAAATCTATTGATGAGTGAAAGAAATGGTTTGGAGTTTGTGGACTGGAAAATGAAAAAAGTGCCAAGGTGTGGTTTTTTGAGTGAATGAGAGAAAAGCAGTTCAGTTGGTTTGTGTTTGACAGATTTTGATGGATACTGTGCAGGGTTTCCAAGAGTGGCCAAGGATGAGCAGTTTGGTTGAGTGAAGTCTTTTGGCTTTTTGCTGTTGGATGTGGTGACAGGGCTTTTGAAATGCAAAGCAAAATGGCCAGGTGAGAGAGTGAGCCTTTGTGTGGTTGCAATTGGTTATGTTGCTATGTTATCCCAATGATAAAAAAATGAACCAGTCTCCTTTAGCAGTTGCCTTGTGGTCTTTTGTGGTTCCTTAATTCCTCATGACAGGAAATGAGGTTTTGAAATCTCCATTGGAAGTTGCCCTCTTTTTTGACAGAAATTGCAAGTGTCAAAGGCAAGGTCCAAATGAAGGATTTTCTGCTGCACACTCTTTGATGGCAAAAATGAGGTTATGGTATGGCAGGTTTTTCCTTTTGTGCCTGACAGAGAGCTTGAAATGCCAAGAAAATAGCAAGGTGAGGTTGGAAAATGAGTGAAAGTGTTTGGTCTGCTACTTGTTCATCATGGTTTGACAGGAAAATTTTCACAGTGCCAAAGCAAGTACAGTCCAAGGCAAGGTATGGTTCTCTTGACAGCAAAATAGGAATGCAAGTAAGAGATTCAGCATGAGTGAATTGGTATGCTATTGGTTATGTGGCTGTGTTATGTGTGTGTCCAAAACAGAAAATGATGGCCAAAATTCTGCTATGTGAGAGTGGTACAAGTATGGTTCATGAATTGGATTTGTTGTAAACATGTCCTTTTGCCAATGTTCAAGTAAACTAGTAAGGCCATATGTACTTGTTGGTTATTTGGCTGCATAATGAGGCTCACCATGACAGAAAAATTGCTGCATAATGCTGCTAGTACAAGGCATGGTTGTGGAAGCATGGACAAGTATGGTGAATTTGTACCTTTCTTACAATTCAAGCAACCAAGCAATGGCTTCATGTACTGCATATTTTGACTTTGCAAACACATTCTAAATGACATTTCTGAGCTTTCCCAATTAGCCAAATGGTAGAAAAAGGTTTATATCAAAAAGTCAACTCTTGGTCAAACTTGCATTTAAATGAAATAGGTCAAAAAATGCCATTTTGATTGGTGAAGTTTTGGCTCATGAAATTTATATTTTTGGAAAGAGGGGATCAAATGTGACTTGTAGGAAAAAACCCCACCAAAATTGGCCAAACGGTTTGAGAGATATGGCCCTTTGAAGTTCAAGATTTTCTGAAATCGATTCGATCATAACTTGCCAACCACACATGGGAATTGAGAGTTCTAGGACTTTTTGGAAATGGGAGAACAAGATCTTCAACTTTCATGTTGGGAAAAAATTCATTTGAGGCTTGTATCAAGATGTAAGTTTGAGGATCAAGACTTTCCATTTATGGCAGGTTTCAGTTACAGGCCCAGTTTCTATTTTGGGAAATTTTTGGTCTGGCTTCAAATTCTTCCATGATGGTGTTTGGCATGATGTATGATTACTATTTGGACATGAATGAACTCTCACAAACCAATTCCAATCATCCAATCACTGATTAAATGGACAGTTGACCAACAGTTGACTTTTAGGGTTTCTGACTGATTATGCATTGACTGATGACTTCCAAACCCTAATTCCTTGAGGACTTGACTTCAAATGATGTCCCAAGTTGTATGAACTCTTGATTATTGATCATGGTGCCCAAATTCCACAAGAATGACCACCATCCACTGCTTTGACTGACAGTTGACTTTCTTTGACTTTTGACTGTCTGTGTATGAACTGCTGACCTCTGAGCCCTCAACCCTTGACCAAAATACTTCAAATAGACCTCCAAGCCATGTGAACTTGTTGGACAAACCCCAAGGCCTTGGTTCAATGAGAAATTCCTTTGCTTGCTTGGTTGACTGATCAGGAGATTAGTTTGACCTAATTCCTTGATTAGCTTGCACTTGAGGCAAAAGAGGATTATGCAAATGCTATGCAATGGACCATGATATGCTATGACCTAATATGAAAATGTATGTACAATGATAGGTGCAAATTTGAGGTGCTACAATTATACAAAAACAACTTGGTATATTCAAGCTATTTTTGTGAAGAAAGCACACATGTGAGACATGATGTTCTATGAGATGTGGCACATTTGGCCCAAACTGTTGCTACTGCATTGGCGCGTTTTCTGGTTATATTTTGAGTGTGTTTGTGGATTTTTTATGATTAATTTGTTGTTATCTTTTAGAAACCTAATTAATTAGATTTGTTTGCTGATTTATTAAGATCAAATTTAAAGGTTTAGAAATTTAAATTTAAATTCAAATCAAATCATATCTTGTTATGGAGTTGTTTTGGAAAAACATATCTTAACCAAATATCCACTTTATCTACTGATCAAATCTTTTTCCCGTTGAAGAAAAGCCTAGCAGAGGAATTCTATTTAAAGATACTCAATTCCTTCATTGAAGATAATGAGCAAGTATTGAAGATTCCTAGTGTTAGGGTTTTATTTGAGTCCTTTGTTTGTGTTGCTAGTACACCACACTAGTACCCTCATTCAAATCATAAGGCATAGTGTTGGTTTGTTTAGTTGAGTTGTAATTCAATATTCTTTAAGGTGTTTGTTAAATTTGACCACTTGAGATTAGTGATTGAGAGAAAGTGAGTGGGGTTCACATATTTAGAGGGCGACCTAAATAGAAAGTCACTAGGATTAGTGTCATACCCCAATTTTGTCCTACCATCAATTGCATTTCATAATTGTAATTTCTTTTCATCTGCATCAACATGACCATTGCATTTTGTCATGCATTCTCATCAATTAAAGACTATTCATCTGCATACAGTCAAATAAAGCCAAAAGTCAAAGCTTTGACTCTTTGATTTTTATTAAATATTTTCATTCTTTTTTTACATTGTTTTAATGGCTTTCATTTGCATCTTGAATCACTCATTATCTTGAATTTGGAGAAAGTCAAAGTCAAAAATTTGACTTTTAAGTTTGACTTCTTTATGTGTCAATTGCATTTTGTTTTTGGTCTTTTCTTTTATCTTAATTTTGTTTTAACTTTTTTTGTAATACATTAATAGTCAAATGTCATTTTGGATAAAGATGGAATTTCAAAATAAAATAAAGGAAGCCTTTTGTCACAAAATGAGAAATATAGAAATATAATGCTTTTCATTATTCTTTAGATACAGGTTTTAATATAACTACATCATACAAAATTTTAAATTACTTTTATACACTACATAAAAAATAATACAAAAATGAAGAAAAGAGAAAGTCAATATTGTTCTACATCTTTCCCACGAGTTCCTCATCTTGCTGCGCCATTACCATCATCACCCTCAAGTTTCCCATCATGCCAAACTCATCATCTTCAAGACCTTGATGCTCGTCCATCATCATCCTTTACGCTCACACACATCCTCATGTCCATATTCAAAAACACAAAATAATAAAATCAACCAGTTGGCATCATCATTCAGAATCAATGCAATGCTACATGATACAGACATGCATAATACATGACATATGTACACCACAATAATTGGGACCACTTGGATTCACGCTTTTCATCCCAACACAAAACCATATTTTGCTGAAATTTCGTTTTACATTTCTACAAAACCAAATACAAATTCACCAAACAGAAACACATTCTCAGTTAATCTCCATCCTTGATAAAAAATTCACGTGGATAACAAGCTTACCCCAACTCTCAAGCTCTCTTTCCCCTCCAATCTCATAAGAACATAATTTCAGATCCAACACGTTTACTAGATTAAGAAGTGGAAATAACTATTATATAAATTTTAATAAATTATCTTCGCATGATATTTGTCATTTAAGTAAAGATATTGAAGTTTAGCTATGTCATTGGAGAATAACCCATATACACATGAACCATTTGAATAAATTGAAAAAGTGAATACCTCCTTTAAATCAAAAAATATTATTTCTACAAATATGCCTTTACAACTCTTACATATGGATCTTTATGGTCCACTCAAAACTATGAGTTTTTGTGCAAACTACTATGTCTTTATAATAATGGATGATTATTATCGTTGTACCTAAACGCTTTTCGAATCTCATAAAAAAAGACGTGTTTGTTTCCTTTCGGAAATTAGCTAAAGTTATCCAAAAATAAAAATTAATCATTCATCGAGTTTTGGCATATATTTTTACTAAACCTCTTCCTAAAACTACTTTTTCATTAGAACTAAGTTAGAAATTCTAAATCAATCATGCATTAGTTAATCTTCATTGTGCTTTTTCTCCCTGTTCTTCCTCCCTATCTCAATGTGAAATATTTGTTTTATATGTTGTTTATGTGTTTCTTCTTCTTCTTCTTCTTCATCTTCTTCTTTTCCCGCTTCATGATTATACTAAAGGGGGGGATGGATTCTCTTTATTTATGAGTTGGAGTTAACCATTCTAATATTTTTCATCTTAACATTTATGTTTTACAATCTCCTTGAGAGATGCACTGTCATCATCGAAAAGGGAGAGAATATGATTCGATGTTCTATGCATGTTGTGATGATATTGTTTTTGGTTTTGATGATGAAAAGAGAATAAAGTTAAAATAGTCATGAGCAACATCAAAGTATAAAAAGATTGAAGCTATAAAAAAGTGAAGGTAAGAAGGTTCTAGTGTTGAGAACAAAGATAGATAAATGTAAAAATCAACTTCAAAAGGTACTGTAGTCTTCGAAATCTCGCTTGATCCTATGTTTGATTGTAATTTTATCTATTTAGGATCAATAACATGCAAATAAGTGTGATTAGCTATCAAAGTATTAAGGCAATATGCACGCACGCACACACACACACACACACACAAGGACGCTTGCACGCGCGTGTGTGCACACACAAACACACACTCAAAATAATTTTACAAACTTCATCTATTTCAAATTGTTAATTTCTAGTTGTTTTGATTGGCAGTAATTTTGGTAAAACTAATTTAGCTGTAACATGTTGAACAAGATGTCCTAACATGTGGCCGTGACATCTTGTCTGAAACATGTTTTTACCTTGGTAACATTTGTAGGGTTAACTGTCTACAAAATATTCTAGGAATATTATGCTTTCCCTTGTGAAGTTCGTGATTGAGGAATCAGAGATACGAATTGTGGTTAACAGATTCTATTTCCTAAATGTTAAGACATTTTATGAAACTTTTGGTTAATTACCTAATGTTGTGCAGCTGGTGCTCGTGGAATACAAGGCCCAAATCCAATGCATTTTATGGCTATAAATAGAATGTCTGAAAACCTAGTTATTACGCAGAAGAGAAGATAGTTGACCGTATTAGGGTTTGAGTGTTTGTGTTATTTTGTGAGCCTCTCAAATATCATCTTGATATATGAGTAGGACTATGTTGATTGGTTGTAAGCATTGTCAAGCACTCATAAGCTTTTAAGCATTGAGTGATTGTGTGTCCTTGAAGTGTGTCTTCTGATTTTCTTATAAGTTTCTAAATATCACTATTGTGATTGATAGGGAGGTGAGAAGGGTCTCACACCTAGGAGTGTCTTAGGTAGAAGTTAGGCACGGGTAGTGATTAGGGTATATTCTGTAAATTGGTACCGGCATCTCTTAGGACATCTGATATTCGAATACCAGAATTTCAATTGGTATCAGAGAAAGCATCTTGCTTTGTTTCTGGGTGAGATTCAGGGAAGATACTTTCTGGTACAATGGACAAGGAAGGAGGCTTTATGAACAGACCACCCATTCTTGATGGAACTATCTATGACTACTGGAAATCATGTATGGTGGATTTCATCAAATCCATGGACAACAAGACTTAGAAATATGTGATCAAAGGATGGGATCAACCAATGATTAGAGATAAAGATGGCAAGATCACTGAAGAGCTGAAGCCTGAGGAAGACTGGGATGACGATGATGACAAATTAGCTGACGGAAACTCCAAAGATTTGAATGCTCTATTCAATGTAGTGGACAAGAACATATTCAAACTAATAATCAACTACATTGTTTCCAAATATGTTAAGGAGATCTTGAAGACTTCTCATGAAGGAATCTCAAAGGTTAAGATGTCAAGACTTCAAATTTTGACCACCAAGTTTGAGAACTTAAGAATGAAGGAGGATGAGAGCATCCATGACTTTCACATGAATATCATTGAGATAGCCAATGTCTCAAGTGCTCTAGGGGAGAAGATGTCAGAAGCCAAGCTGGTCAGAAAAATCCTCAGGTTTCTTCCAAAGAGATTTGACATGAAGGTTACTGCCATTGAAGAAGCTCAAGCTATCAACAATATGAAAGTTGATGAACTTATGGGATCCCTTCAAACCTTTGAGTTAGGAATCAGTGAAAAGTCATAAAAGAAGAAAAGTATAGCCTTTGTTTCTAATATTGATGACCTCGAAGATGATTGTGACTTGGATACAGTTGAAGGGACATCTAATGGCATTGTCTTACTTGGGAGACAATTCAACAAAGTGATGAAGAAGATGGACTGGAAGACAAGAGCTAATGTCAATAACAATTCCTTTAACATCTATAAAAATCAGGAGTTTGGCAGAAGGACCAAAACTAAAGAAAAAACCAACCAAGGAAAAGGAATACAATGCCATGGATGTGAAGGGTTTGGTCACATAAGGGATGAATGCCCCACATTTCTCAAAAAGCAGAAGAAGGGTTTGTGTGTCTCTTGGTCAGAAGATGATTCTGAAAGTGATACAGAAATGGAACCTACCAAATAGGTTACTGCCCTAATTAGAATTTGTGACTCAGATGAAGACTCTGACTGTGAAAAACTAACCTTTAAAGACCTTGCTGAATCCTACAAAGAATTGTGCCTGAGAAATGAAGAAGTTTGTAAACTGGGAGAAGATCAAAAGAAAACAATTGCTCAACTACAGGCTGAGAAAGTGGAACATCTTTCTATCATCTCTGTTCTGAAGGAGGAAGTTGTACTGCTCAATTCAAGAATTGACAATATGACTAAGTCTGTGAGAATGCTTAACAATAGTTCAGATGTACTGGATGAAATTCTTCAAACTGGTAAGAATGCTGGAAATGTTCAAGGTTTAGGCTATGGCTATCAAGGAGGAATGAACAAAGGAAAAGGTCCTGCAATGAACTTTGTTCTACCCAAAGGAGAACTGAAACAACATATGTCAAATTAAATGTCCCAACATCAACAAAGGTGTCAAGAGGTTTATTTAGGAAGCAAGACCCAAAGATGGAGGTTTCATCATTGTGGGAAGTTAGGCCATATAAAACCTTACTACTAAAAATTGTATGGCTATCCTAAACCTGCTTCACAACTCAGAAGAAAGCAAACCATGGTGAAGCCAAAGAAAAGATGGATTCCCAAAAATGGTATGTCAGGTCTCATGGCTCACGCCTCCCTCAGAGCATCAGCCAGAGAAGACTAGTATTTTGATAGTGGCTGCTCCAGACACATGACTGGTGTCAAGAAATTTTTGGTGAATATTAAGTCTTACTCCACTAGCTATGACACCTTTGGAGATGGATCAAAAGGAGAAATAAAGGGGATTGGTAAGTTGGACTATCCAGGATTGCATAGTCTAGATGATGTTCTATTTGTTAAAGGATTGGCTGCTAATCTTATAAGTATTATCCAACTCTATGACCAAGGTCTCAAGGTAAACTTCAATAAATTCAAATGTATGGTAACAAATGAGAAGGATGACGTTGTCATGAAGGGATCTAGATCAAAAGATAACTGCTATATGTGGACTCCTCAAGAAACCGAGTGGCTCTCCACTTGCCTAATGTTCAAAGAAAAAGAGACTAAGCTATGGCATCAAAAGCTTGGTCGCTTACATCTAAAATATATAAAGAAGGTGATGTCAAAGGAAGCAGTCATAGGAATTCCCAAATTGAAAATTGATGAAGGAAGAATCTGTGGTGAATGTCAAATTGGGAAACAAACAAAGATGTCCCATAAGAAGCTTCAACATTTGACCACCTCAAAAATTCTGGAGTTACTTCATATGAACTTGAAGGGACCTATGCAAGTTGAAAGTCTAGGAGGAAAGAGGTATGCTTATGTTGTTGTTGATGACTTCTCTAGGTTCACAAGGGTGAACTTTATTAAAGAAAAGTTATAAGTGTTTAAAGTGTTTAAAGAACTCTGTCAAAAGATTCAAGGAGAGAAGGATTATGGCATTATTAGGATTAGAAGTGATCATGGGAAGGAATTTGAGAACAACAAGTTTGAGGAATTCTGCAACTCTGAAAGAATTAGTCATAAGTTCTCTTCACCCGTCACCCCATAATAAAATGGTGTGGTTGAGCGTAAAAATAGAACCATTCAAGAATTTGCCAGGGTCATGTTGCATGCTAAGAAACTCCCATATCATTTTTGGGTTGACACCGTGAACATGGCCTGCTATATTCTTAATAGAGTAACTATAAGATATGGGACTTCTACCACATTGTATGAACTATTGAAAGAAAGAAAGCCAACTGTGAAATATTTCCGTGTATTTGGGAGTAAATGTTATATTATGGCAGATCGTGAGCAGAGGAGAAAGATGGATCCTAAAGATGATGAGGGAATCTTTCTTGGGTACTCTACAAACAGCAGAGCTTACAGAGTCTTCAACTTCAGAACCAAGGTATTGACGGAATCCATAAACATTGTAGTAGAGGACTCAACTAACGAAGTTGATGTCACAAATGATGTTGAAACATCAATGAATGATGTCTCAGAAGATGTTGCAGACACAAATACTAATACTGAACCTACAGAGAATGATTCAACTAACAAAGGGCTCTCCATCAGAATTAAAAAAGAGAACCCTAAGGAGCTTATTATAGGAAATATAAATGAAGGAATTATCACCAGATAAAGGGAAGTTGTGTCAAATGCCTGTTTTGTCTCTAAGTTTGAACCCAAGAATATCAAGAAAGCTTTGACTGATGAGTTCTGGATTAATGTTATGCAAGATGAACTTGGTCAATCAAAAGAAATGAGGTGTGGGATTTGGTTCCTAGACCCGTAGGAACAAATGTCATTGGTACTACATGGATGTACAAGAATAAGTCTGATGAACAAGGGGTTGTCACTAGAAACAAAGCCAGACTTGTTGCTCAAGGATACACCCAAATGGAAGGAGTAGACTTTGATGAAATGTTTGCTCCAGTTGCTCGCTTGGAGTCTATCAGATTGTTACTTGGAATGGCATGTCTTTTAAAGTTCAAATTGTTCCAAATGGATGTTAAAAGTGTCGTCCTAAATGGCTATCTAAATGAAGATGTGTATGTTGAACATCCAAAAGAATTTATTGATCCTACATTACCAAATCATGTGTACAAATTAAAGAAGGCACTATATGGTTTAAAGCAAGCCCCACGAGCTTGGTATGAAAGGTTGGCCTGGTTTCTCATCAATCATGGATATAGAAAGGGTAGAATTGATAAAAAAAACCCTATTTGTCAAAGAAAGGGATGGAAAACTTATGATAGCTCATATTTGTATGTATGACATTGTGTTTGGAGGGATGTCAGATGAGATGGTCCAAAATTTTGTCAAAAAAATGCAATCTGAGTTTGAAATGAGCTTGGTAGGAGAACTGACATACTTCCTTAGGCTCCAAGTCAAACATATGGAAGACTCCATCTTTCTGTGTCAAAGCAAATATGCTAGGAGTATTGTGAAGAAATTTGGATTGGAGAATGCTAGTCACAAAAGAACTCTTACGCCTACCTACTTGAAGTTATCTAAAGATGAAAAAGGCTTAAGTGTTGACCAAAGCTTATATAGAAGTATGATTGACAACCTTCTATACCTAAGAGCAAGCAGACCAGATATAACTTTTGTTGTTGGTGTGTGTGCTAGATATCAAGCTGAACCCAAAGTAAGTCACATCAATCAAGTAAAGAGGATTCTCAAGTATGTGAATGGAATAAGTGAGTATGGAATATTATACTTTCATGATTCAAACTCTATGCTAGTTGGATATTGTGATGCTGATTGGGCTGGTAGTGTTGGTGATAGGAAAAGTACCTCTGGGGGATGTTTCTTCTTGGGAAACAATTTAATTTCATGGTTTAGCAAGAAACAAAATTGTGTATCCTTATCCATTGATGAAGCTGAATACATAGCAGCAGGCGGCAATTGCTCTCAACTAATGAGGATGAAACAAATGTTGACAAAATACAATGTTACACAAGATGTCATGACATTATTCTATGACAACATGAGTGCTATTAATATATCTAAAAATACTATTCATCACAATAGAACTAAATACATTGACATCAGACATCATTTTATCAGAGAACTTGTTGAAGATGAAGTCATAACACTTAAGCATGTCATCACGGAGAATCAGCTTGCAGATATTTTTACCAAAGCCTTGGATACCATCCAATTTGAAAAATTAAGAGGGAAACTTGGGATTTGTGTTAATGAGCCTTTATAGCAACTACAACTAATTAAGTGTGTCAGACAATAGCATATCTCTCATCATTACACTGAACACGCTTACCTAAACCCCTTACCTCTTTGTGTACCCATTTGGACAAACCATCACCAGCTTTTCCACTCAAACACCTCACTCTCCTACAATTATATGGGCTCTCTCTCTCAAAAACCTTTCCTTATTTCATCTGGCTCAAGCGTCTACCAACATGTCTCAACATTCTTCACCCACTCACATGCATGTCCCATCTGAAACCAGTGGATCCTCTTCACCATCATCTAGGGCAAACACACCTTTTCAAATGATAAACCTGGCATATCTGATTCTGGATGTTTCCCCTTTGTCCATGATTCATCCCCTCCACAGAAGAAAGCTAAACCGTCCGTGTCAAAAGTTGTCAAGACCTCTGGTAAGTCTTCTGAACCCATAATCCCTAGTAAAGATGATAATACTGTTGAAGAAGAATCTAGGCTTAAAGGGTTTGAACTTAGAAACCCTAACATGCATGCTAACGACACTGTAAATCCAACGACAGTAGAAAGAAGTGCAACTGATAAGGAACTTAGGAAGTTTGTTGCATCTGTTTCAAAGGAAGTAAACGATGATGTTTTTCCAGATGTTCAAACACCTTTGGCAAAAGATTTAAGCCCTGATAATGAATCAAGGGAAAAAGCTGAAGAAAATGTTCCTGATCATGCTGCTCGTGAGAAAAGAAGTAAGAAGAAAGTTGAGCTTGTTCTCAATCTTGAAGAACTTACCTCTGATGAAGAACCCCTTATAAACATTGTTACTCCCGGTATTGCAAAGAGATTGCAAAGACGTAAAGGAAAGACTGTTGCTTTTGAAGATTCTCCCTCCAGGGAAGTGAAGAGAAAAGTTAATGGGCTGAAAGGAACTCCTTCTAGAAGCTCAACAGGAAAATCTTTTATTGGACCCACTAGGTCTTGGAGTAAAGTTGTTACCCCTACTAGAAAGAGAAAAGTTGTCTCCTCTAGTGAATCTGAGTTTGATGTTGCACTGGATGTCCAAGACATCACTCCTATAAAAAGATATGCTAACAAGAAACCTCATGATGCTAGGTCTAAAGCTCCACTGGACAATGTTTCTTTACATTATATGAAGAATGCAGAAAGATGGAAGTATGTAATTCAACAAAGTGGAGCTCTATAAAGGGAATTGGGGAAGGATGCCCTTAAGTGTAATGAGGTCATCGATTTGATAGAAGTTGTTGGGCTAATGAAGACTATCACACACTTTGGACCGTGTTATGAAAACTCAGTAAAGGAGTTTATGGTGACTATCCCTGGTGGACGTGATGATAAGAAGGGTGCTGACTATGGTAAAGTATATGTGAGAGGAAATGTTGTAACATTCTCCCCAGTTATGATCAACACGTTCCTAGGAAAACCAGATGAACCTCAGGCTGAACTGGAAGTCACTAATGATCAGGTGTGCAAAGAGATTACAACCAAGCAGGTTAGACATTGGCCAAACAAAGGGAAGTTGTCTCCTAGTAAGTTAAGTGTAAAATATGCCATCCTGCATAGGATTGGTACTGTCAATTGGTTGCCCACTAATCATACCTCAACAATATCTACTAGTCTTGGTAAATTTATTTATGTTTATGGTACAAAAAGAGCGTTTGACTTTGGAAAATACATCTTTGAACAAGGGTTGAAACAAGCCTTCTCTAATGTTGTCAAGATGCCCATCTACTTTCCATCCCTCATCTATGGAATCATCCTAAATCAACACCTTGGTATTTTGCTGCCCATGATAGTGTGAATAAGAGGGAGTCTCCCTAATCACTCCACTACAAACTCTTTGCAGGAACTCATGTCCCAGACATTGATATGACATCCTCTCAGGCAACTGGCCCTGCCACCTCCAAGAAGAGTGTCATTGCTCAGTTGAAGGAAACATGCAAAGAGCTGGAGGACTCCATCAGATCAAGCACAAACAAAGATTAAACTAGAGACATTGATGAAGGCTATGATAGAATAGGAGAAGAGTATGCTAGGGTGGTGATGCTAATGAAGCAACTGATGATGAAGAGTATGCTAGTGAAGATGATGTTGATGAAGAGAAAGAAGATGTAGGATAAGAGTATGCAACAACTAACTCAGATAGTCAGGAAGATATTTGATTACTCTCTTATTGTGTTATGTTTTTTTTTTGTGTATTTTGGTATGTGATTAGGATATTTTGCACCCTCGTGTGCCCCTTGTGAGGGTTCTTGCATTGTATGAATATGGTTTTGTTTCAGTTTCTGGTTAGATGCTTACCTTTGTCAGATTATAGCTAAAAAGGGGGAGTATTGTGTGTGCTAACCACTAACCACTGTCTGACTGTGCTTAAGGGGATAGGAGATGTAGGTTAGCCACCTTGTGATGTCTAACAAGGTGTTGTGACATCAATCTGACTAAGGAAGTGGTTTTAACTGCTGCATACGCCTCTGATGTGTGCATGATTGATTGTCATGCTTGGTTTGTGCTTTAGTGGATGTCGCTACTATTGCTGGTGCTTGCGTTAATGTCAGACCAAATGTTCTAACATCTTGTCTTCAATGTTTTTTATTGGAGAACCTTGTTTTTTCTTATTTGTGAGGCATATTGTTCTTCTGCTACATAAGCCTCTGTTGTCTGAACTTGGACAATTCATAGTGTGTTGGATGTTCCATTGAGGGGGAGTCCTGATTATGTGAAATAGGGGGAGTATTGTCTATCGACTATGACTGATGTGATTGCCTGAGCACCCCTATAATATATATGTATGTTTGATGTTGTTCTGTTGTTGTTTCAGACCTATGGTGTTAACATGAATTGTGGTGCAAATGTACAAGGTGTACTTGGTTGTTTTAGCCAAAATTTGCCAAAGGGGGAGATTGTTAATTCCTGGTTGTTTTGATTGGAAGTAATTTTGATAAAACTAATTTAGCTACAATATGTTGAACAAGATGTCCTAACATGTGGTTGTGACATCCTGTCTGAAATAGGTTTTTACCTTGGTAACATTTGTAGGGTTAACTGTCTATTTGTCCATTTTTTGCATTTGGTCCACAACAATCAAAACAAAACACAAGCACAATAATATATACACAATTATATGCTCAAGTGAGCAAAAGGCAAATTGCATTAACATAAACATGTGCTCAAATGAGCAATAGAAAAAGCAAATGAATAATATGTACAAGAATAGTAAATTGCATAAATGTAAAGAGCAAGAATTAAATGTTAATGGTTAATGGTTAGTGTTAGAGTTAGTGTGCCATAAGGCAATTTAGCGCTATGTTAAACAAATGTAATTGGACTTATGTAGAAGTCACAACTATCTGAGGCCGGTCAATAATAATGTAGGCAACAACACAAGTTAGAGATTTTGATTAGTGAATCAAACTCCTACAACTTGCCATGCCAAAAAAAGAAGATGAGAAATGATCTTGTATTGATTTAGGTTCTTTGCATGATTAGGAAGCAACCTATCCTTAATGCAAAGCCATTCACTTGATCCATGATCAAGATGAATTAGATTTGAATCAAGGAAGGTTAAACCTCCATGTATCAATGCTAACCACCAATCTTTAACTCATTGATCAAAAAAGAAAAAGAAGAAGAAGAAGAAGAAGATGAAGAATATTAAAGTACATTAATGGAAATGGAATGAGATAATCAACAAGCATTGACCAAAGATAGAGAAGATCAAGGTCAAACAATAGAAAACAGAAGCAAAATGAAGATTAGAAGTCAGGAAACAAATAAAATATTTTTTGGTATTTTTCAATATTAAAATAGAACTTGAATTAAAATAATAAAGAAAGGTAAAACATCAAACTCACTTCAAATCCACTTTAAAAAGTCCAAGTGAATTATCCCAAGTTCAACAAGGTCAAACAAAGTTTGACAAAAAATTTCAGCATTTTTAGAAGTCAGAAACTATTTTAAATCAATTAAAAATACATGAAAATAACCTAATTGAATTAAAATCTCAAATAAATCTCAAATCAATTAATAAATTGATGAGAATATTTTTCGTAGATCTATCATCATTCAAAGAGTTGGAAAAATATTTTTGTATTTTTTGGATATCAAAAACTATTTAAAATGAATTAAAAATAAGCAGAAAAGAGAAAATTCCTAAAAAATATCAAATGATAAAATAAAAAATATTAAAAATCATTTTTAGAAACGAGAAATTAAAAGGAGAAAAATGCAATTGGTCTCATATTTTTTGGACCAATAATGAAAGAGATACGGATTTTTAAAAGGAAATGGAATTAAAAGAAATAAAAGAAATTAAAATCAGACATAAAAATAATTCGAAAAACGTGGAGCGTTTGATCTGAGCTCATTAATTGAGTTGGCAAATCATGAGGCTCACACACGCGCGCCTACCGTGTTCCTTGGTCAACTGAAGCGCACCATGCCATTAAATAAGTCATAACCATGAACGCATGAGATTAGATATGGAAAATGAAATGGAAGGCTCATATCTAATCTGGAGAAGGGACGGTGGCCAGCGCCACCGTCTTCTCCGGCCAGCTCCAGCGAGGTTCAAAAATTGCAGAGAGAAAAAAGTTAACCATATGCTACGATCCAGGCACCAATCGAAAGCTGGGGTGATGTACATCACCCCTGTACCAACCAAATCCACTCTAGGTTTCTATATTGAGAGAAATCAGAGATGGAATTTTGATGGTGTTCAACTAAACTTGCTAGATTTCAAAAATTCGAAGCTCAAAACAATTGCCTATATGCAGAGGACTTCAGATCACACAACAACATCAAGAAATAACCACTATATAAGCTGATTCGAAGAAAATAAAAGCTGAGGTAAAGCTCTGATTTGCAGAGCTTAGAGTCACAATTCCTTGTTATGGATGCTTGCAGTACACTCTATGAATCAAGGTGATGAGGTTTAGGAACTTTAAGATCTGAAAATCAATCAAGGAAATCAAAATTCAGATCTGAAAATTGAGAGAAAAAATGAGAGAGTTCCTTTGGTGTGAGGGTGAGGTTTCAATTGCACGACATTCAGGGCACCTTCAGGTTAGTGAAATGAAGAGAAATAACATTGTATTTATAGGCAAGGCAAGCTGAAATGCATGATCATTCCCTTGCATGAATGGAAAGGGCCTCCATGCATGGGCCTGTACAGGCGCATGGAGGGCCCAATTCCACTTGGATTTGGCAATTGAACATCAGCAAATGCAAACTGGACGTGCAGGTTATGTGGTAATGGCTCATGCAATACAAATTAAATGATTTTCCAAAATTGCACCATTATGTTCAAGTCTTCGAAAATGCTATGTCCAAACTTGAAACACCACCTCATGAGTAATGGTTGGAAAGCTTTTTGCATAAGGATAATTTTTTATGTTGATAAAAACTCCATTTGAGCCTTGGAAATTGATGAAAAGTGGACATGAAGTGTAGGGTGCATAACATGTACATGTGAGATTTTCAAAATTGGCCAAAGTTCAAGCCCTTCTGTTTCAAAGATACAAGCTCCAAATGACAAAATCTTCGACATCAACGTTGTATATCTTTTCAAGGCAATAAATTTGGACTTAAATTTTGCATCATTTGGATTTTTGATGAAGAAGTTATGGGCACTTGAAGTTGGACTTTTTCACATTTCAATGCATTTGGTCCAAAGTGACCTATAATGTTTTGCATTATCACATGTATTTATTTTAAGATTTTGAAATTTTTCTCAACATAACATTTTACGTAGACATATTAATCATTCCAATGCATTTGATCCCACCTCAAAATCATGAAAAATGAATGAGTTATGACCTTGGGAAGTTGACCCAAAATTAGGGTTTCAGTCAAAATGACCTATAATATATTGGAATGGATTATGACCTTCCAAGCTTCAAATCAATTTTTGATGAACATGAAAGTTGTTCATATGGTTCTTAAGAACATTGTTTCTCTTGGGGTCATCTCCATTTGACAAACACATCAAAAGTTAGGTCCCAATGTATTTCAAAATAGTCAGATGAATTGACTGATCAACTTCTCAAGTCCAAACCTCATATCTTGATGAATTGATGATTGAGGATACTCAAATAAGTTCAAATATGCATGAAATGATGAATTAAATAACTTCCCTTGATTGTATTTGATCATGGGTTGAGGTTGCTTCATGAGCAAGGCACAGTTGATAGACAGATGAATTAGGGTTTCCTTGAGAAACAAGCCTCAAGCCCCTTGATTTGCTTTGATCAAAATGATGAATTGAGACACTTGGGAGGCATATTTGATGGATGAGAGATTTTGGAACCTTTGCCATGCTTTCTTTCATCTTCAATTGGCCCTATCCATGCACCTAGGATCTCCTAGAAGCTTTGGAGCTTGTGATTGCTCAAGCTACAAACAAAAGATGTTAGTGACATATTTTTGTGCTTTTGCTTAGTAAATAAAATGAGAAAAGCAATAATATACAATTCAAGCATGCTTGGTGATCTCAAACCAACTCACAAGAGATCCCACCCAAAGGTAAAGGAGCCAAGATGCTTATGATCCTTGAGGCAATGCAAATGCAATGTTATGATATGATGCCATGAGGGATCTTATGGTCAAAATTGGGGTCTTACAGATGCCCCTATTTAAGGTCATTCTAGCCAGAGATATGAAGGTTAAAATCTTCGTCTCGACGAGGTAGAATGGGCTTAAATAATAACAAAGAGACGAATTTTGGTCCCTAAGAGACCTCATGATGCAAATGCATGTATGCAAAAGGTAATACTCTATGGAGATATGTGTCCATAAAGAGAAGAGAAATCGGGAGAAACTGACAATCCATATGATTAATACACTCAATGGGATAGAGACTCTAGGGATTCCAATGGGGATAAGAAAGGGAATAAAAAATGCGTGAGCAGGTCACGACTTAAGACTTGCTGAGACACGAGAGGAATTCCATGAAAATAAATCAATGGAAAGACTCGAGCTGACTCAAAGATGCATGTATTGGGGAATATGCCAATACAGCAAAACTATCCACAAAGGATACTTGGGATGAAAATCCGAAATCAGATGGGGAAAATCCACTAAGGGAGTTCATTGGGGAAACGTCCAAACATGACTCATATGAGGAAACAACAGAATGAGGTATTATCGGTTACTAGGTAATAAGCTCAAGGAGACATGTGATCAAAACACCGGTATGAGGGTGAAGGAACAACACGCTCGGGGAGAATGAATATCTAAGACCGGTATAAGGGTGAGAGATTTCAAACATCCACAATCATCTGAGGAAAACCTAAAAGGTATATTTCGACTCAGGTAATTTGACTCCGTAGGGGACAAATTGTCATAATAGGGAGCAGAAGGGAAGGAACACCAGGGATACCGGTTACTAGGCATATAATAGGTGACCAACCAGGTGTGAATTGGGGAATATTTCCAAGACACTCATCATCCAAAGGAGGGCTAAAAAGCAAACTCGACTACAGGATGGGCATTCGACTCCATAAAGGGGATACGAATCTTACTCGACTGGGGAAGACGAAAAGACTTCGACTGAAGAGCGCATGAGATATATTATCTATTACCGTCAGAACGTAGACAATATACTCGCACGGAAGATTATCCACAACCAGTTACCGGGTTAATAAAGGATAAATCGACTGAAAAGAAAGGACATCGGGATACCGAATACTAGGTATAAAATGATGACCAATCAAAGGGAGAAACGATCATTACCAGCCAAGGGTAAAATGAAAGATGACTCGCTGGGGATAAATTGCTTTATCAGAGCAATTATCCGAAAGATGAAGGAATATCAATACCGAATATTGGATAAAGATAACCAACAAAGAGGGGATTACATCTACCAGATACTAGGTGGAAAACCACAGAAGTGTAACCGCCATCGGTTAGGATGAACAAAATAAGGTTAACTCTCGGTTACTGGGTAGAAGGCCACAGATTCCGCCGGGGAATAGATGGATAATTACTGGTTACTGAGCAATCATTCATCTAAACTGCGTGGAAGTGTAAGGGAGATAATCAAAACCAGTCAGTCTAGGAACAAGCTAGAGAGACACTATGAAATAAGACTCTACCCTATGATGATATATCTTAGGGGAGAGCTCCATCCCAATATATGTGTTGGGAGGAAACTAAAATAACAATCATCCACGAGGACATAACTCAGTGGGGAAAATGGAAGAAAGGATAGACACTTTCTGCCTATAGGGCTGACTCTACATGGGGAGATCAAACGCAAACGTCTGCTTGGGGAAATATATATACCACCAAATAGCAAGAGACAACAATCAAAGATATTTATGGCAAAGAATGCAACATGAATATCTGAATGTTAAGATATGCAGGTATATGCGTGGTTTATGTATGATGAATGCTGACAGACATATCTAACACAAACAGGTCCAAGAATCAATGGACGAACTTCCGGTACTACATCTCAAGAGAGAAAGTCAGGCCCACTGGAGAACATCCAAACTGATGGGGGCAAAAGATACCGAGAAACAAAAATCTCTGCAGGGGAAATCAGTCACTCCAGCTGGGGACAGGATCAACACACGGATAAAATCCGCCATAGAATCAACTCTACTGGGGAAATTATCGAAGAGGGAAATGAAACTCTGTGGGGAATAACCACTAATCAAAAGGTTTTAAAACCAACACATCTCCTTGTACTGTTGAAGAAATCATATCTGTTGAGGAGAAGAGAACGCTACTCCGCTAGGGAAGGAAAGATAACATCTTCATCAACCATTCTGCTCGGAAGGAAACCACAAATGGGCTATGATCAGACAACTCCACCAGGGAAACACTGCTGATGACCGAATCGGGGACTACCCATAAGCAACTATTGGAGATACCCTGCTAGTGCCCATACTAGGGAGTAAAAGTGGGATCAACCCTGCCGAGGATGGTCGAGGAGCAAATTTGCTGGAGATCAAAGGTAGACAAGTCTACAGGGGAACAACTACAAATCAAACTTAATGATGACTCCGCTTATGCTGGGGATTTCCGACTCACTCAGGTGGAGAAATTTCTAACTCGAAGTGAGGGAAAACCAACTTCTTCGGAAAGATTAGCATATTCAATTTATCAATCTATAAGGGATTTTAGGTCAATCAACACAAGGGATGACAACCATATAATTGATAGCGTGAATGCTAAATCCAGACTTACTGGGGTCTAGAAGATTGAGACCATATCCAAAACTCCAATCTTTCTGGGGATTTGGCGGGATGTACAACTTTCTTCTGCGCTCGCGGAGGAGACCACCTGAAAGATAATGAAGAGGATACAAGTATGCTGGGAATATGAACAAATGTCTTACCCTTTTTTGAATCATACCATCCTTGTGAGAGCACTGAAGACGTCCCAAGTATCCTTTTTGTCATTCTGAATGTTCACTTTGTTTAAAAACAATTTATGAAAATTTTATTTATTTAAAACAATGATATTTTTCAATTTAAAACATGCAAAACATTTGTTGAATAGAAACAAATAAGAGTGCAAAGAATTGGATAAAGGCTCAAATTTATTTGATGGAATAGTGGTCTGCAAATGGCAAGACTCCATGGATCTTTACAAATTTGAAATTGGTGATATATATTGGAAAAGGGTTACATTGAACATAATGACCATTTCTCCACCAACTCTGAGTCCGATGTATTTGAAGCTTCAGTTGACGATGACTGAGCGAGAATCTCTGATAGATGACAGCTTGTAGAACAAAGTCTTGTCAGGATGCAGTTACTTGCCAAATCCCTAATTTTTGCCTAGATTGCCCCAGGATGAGGTACTCAATCTAGAGGGATACATATTTATTTTTATGTCTCTAACTTTTGTCTGGATCGCACTTTCGAGTTTTCAATCCACCGAGACGCTCATTTTTTCCTAAGCCGCCCTTTCGGGTTTTCAACTTAGCGAGCTATTCTGTTTTTTTATTTTAGGTGAAGTATTTCTTGACTGCATCTGAATTCACAGGACGAGTGAAATCCTCCCCATCCATAGTTGTAAGTATCAAAGCACCGCCTGAAAAGGCTCTCTTAACAACATATGGACCTTCATAGTTTGGAGTCCACTCGCCCCTGGAATCGGGCGCGAAAGACAAAACTTTCTTGAGCACGAGGTCACCTTCTCGGAACACACGAGGCTTGACCTTCTTATCAAAGGCTTTCATCATCCTTTGCTGATATAACTGACCATGGCACATGGCCGTCAATCTCTTCTCTTCAATCAGATGCAGTTGGACATAACGACTCTGATTGATGGGATCTCAACCTCTACGGGGAGCACAACCTCCATGCCATAAACAAGAGAGAAATGGGTTGCCCCTATTGAAGTGCAGACAGACGTATAATAACCATGCAAAGAAAATGGCAGCATCTCATGCCAATCTTTGTACGTAACAACCATCTTCTGGACAATTTTCTTGATATTCTTATTAGCAGCTTCAACATCCCCATTCATCTTGGGTCTATAATGAGAAGAATTATGATGCGCAATCTTGAACTCACTACACAGCTCTTTCATCATCTTGTTGTTCAAGTTAGATCCACTATCAGTAATGATCTTATCAGGCACACCATAACGGCATATGAGTTGATTCTTGATAAACTTCACAACCACCTGCCTGGTTACGTTTGCATATGACGCCGCTTCAACCCACTTGGTGAAGTAATTAATTGCTACGAGAATAAACCTGTGACCGTTGGACGCTTTCGGCTCTATCATGCCAATCATGTCAATTCCCCACATAGAGAAATACCATGGTGATGAAAACACATTCAGAAGTGTCGGGGGAACATGAATCTTATCCCCATAAATCTGACACTTGTGGCATTTCTTCACGTATTTGCAGCAGTCAGACTCCATTGTCAGCCAATAATAGCCTGCTCTCAATATCTTTCTAGCCATGGCATGTCCATTGGAATGAGTACCAAATGAACCCTCATGGACCTCAGCCATTAATAGGTCTGCTTCGTGTCTATCCACGCATCTGAGCAGAACCATGTCAAAATTCCTCTTATAAAGCACATCGCCATTGAGGTAGAAACTGCCTGATAATCTCCTCAAAGTCTTTCTATCTTTTACAGAAGCCCCAGGCGGGTAAATATGGCTTTGGAGAAAGCATTTGATATCATAATACCATGGCTTATCATCTTTTACTTCTTCTACTGCAAATACATGGGCTGGTCTGTCCAAGCGCATCATAGTGATATTGGGAACTTCATTCCAGAGTCTAACCACAATCTTCGAAGCAAGTGTAGCAAGCGCATCTGCCATCCGATTCTCGTCTCGAGGAATATGATAGAAGTCAACCTCAGTAAAGAATGTTGAAATCCTCCTCGCATAATCTCTATGTGGGATGAGGATAGGTTGATTCGTCTCCCATTCACCCTTAATCTGATTAACAACAAGGGCCGAATCACCATAAACATCAAGATGCTTGATCCGAAGATCAATACACTCTTCCAATCCCATTATACAGGCCTTATACCCAGCCATATTATTCGTGCATTTGAAAGTTAGCCTTGCTATAAAAGGAAAATGTGTGCCCTGAGGAGTAATAATCACTGCCCCAATACCATTTCCATATTGATTTACAGCGCCATCAAACACCATGCTCCAACGGGAACCAGGCTCTGTCCCTTCATCAAGCGTAGGCTCATCGCAATCTTTCATTTTCAAATACAGAATCTCCTTGTCTGGGAAGTCGTACTGAACTGACTGATAATCCTCAATTGGTTGATGTGCCAAGTGGTCAGCCAAGATACTACCTTTAATAGCTTACTGAGCTCGACACTCAATATCATACTCAGACAACAGCATCTGCCAACGGGAAATCCTCCCATTTAAAGCAGGTTTCTCAATGATATACTTGATTGGATCCATTTTGGATATCGACCAAGTCGTATGATTTAACATATACTGGCGTAAGCGCTTAGCAACCCAAGCCAAAGCACAACATGTTTTCTCAAGCATCGAGTATCGAGACTCACAATCAGTGAACTTCTTACTCAGGTAGTAAATAGCATATTCTTTCTTCCCTGATTCGTCTTGCTGACCAAGGACACAACCCATAGAGTCTTCAAGAACTGTCAGATACATAATCAAGGGTCTCCCTTCCACAGGCGGAGACAGAATCGGAGGCTCAGACAGATACTCTTTAATACTGTCAAAGGCTTTTTGGCAATCCTCGGTCCAATCATGACGTTGATCTTTCCGGAGGAGCTTGAATGTAGGCACACATGTGGCAGTCATGTGGGGTATAAATCTGGAAATATAATTCAAGCGGCCAAGAAAACCTCAGACTTGCTTCTCAGTTTTGGGCGCAGGCATCTCTTGTATTGCTTTGACCTTTGCAGGATCAACCTCAATACCTCTTTTGCTGACAATAAAGCCCAATAACTTGCCGGAACGGACTCCAAATCTACACTTGTTGGGATTCAGACGAAGCTTATACTTCCTCAAACGCTGGAAAAGCTTCAACAAGTGCTCTACATGTTCAACTTCCGTTCTCGACTTTGCAATCATATCATCAACATATACCTCGATCTCCTTGTGCATCATATCATGAAACAAGGTAGTCATAGCTCGTTGATACGTGGCTCCGGCGTTCTTCAAACCGAAGGGCATCACTCGATAACAGAATGTTCCCCAAGGTGTGATGAATGTTGTCTTCTCCATATCCTCGGGTGCCATTTTAATCTGGTTATATCTGGAAAACCCGTCCGTAAACGAGAAGACTTTGAATTTAGCTGTATTATCTACCAACATATCGATATGTGGTAAAGGGAAATCATATTTCGGACTAGCTTTATTGAAGTCTCTATAGTCCACACACATTCGGATTTTTCCATCTTTCTTAGGCACAGGCACAATATTGGCCACCCAAGTTGAGTGTTTCCAGATTCTCAAGATGCGGTTGAATGATCTTCTCTTCATGCTCAAGTAGACGGGTAATCTCATCAGGAATCTCTTCAACATCATCTTCTTCGGCCTCAAATACAGGGAACTCAAAGTTGGGAGATGGTGTTGGATCATTATGTTCAATGGGTTTGATCAACCTGCATAATGATTTTGGATATAAAAGAGATTTTAGAATTCAAACAAGGCAAATTATTATGCAGATGAAAAGATTGATTTTATTCTATTTTTAAGGTTTTATGTGATCACCAATTTCATGCAAAAAGTGAAAAGTGAAAATAATTGGAAAAACAATCATTTAACATGAATTTATTGAATGAAAATATCATTGTATTTATAAGCCAACAATGTCACCACTCCTCCTTTTGGCATGGGAGAAGGGTTTTTGAACAAAATGAACATTACTTTGACTTATGGATAACTGTTGGAACATCAACAGCGACCCAATTATTGCAGACCCCTCCAGGGATGACGAAGTTGCCAGAATCTTCCTCTGCATCCTCTTCCACAATAGCAGCAGCTTCCTCATTTTGAACAGTGTGGATGAATCCACCACTCTTAAACAGCCCATGCTTGTTGAAAACGCCAGAAGAATACCCTATGTCAGCCCGGGATTTGCTGTCTTCCAGCTTGATCATTCATGCTCAATGGCCAACTTAGCATCATTGTAGGACACAAATGAAGAAGTTCCTTTTTTAGTAGGCTCAGCAATAGATAAAGCTTGGAATGGTGTTCCAACTTCATCCTTAGCATCTATGTAAGAAAAGGAAGACAAATGGCTAACCAGGAGAGCCTTTTCTCCCCCTACCACCACCAGCTTCTTGTTTTTGACAAATTTCAATTTCTGGTGTAGGGTGGATGTCACGGCACCTGCCTCGTGAATCCATGGTCTGCCCAACAGACAGTTATATGATGGGTGGATATCCATGACCTGAAAAGTGATCTGGAAATCACTTGGTCCAATCTTGATTGGGAGTTCAACCTCTCCAATCACAGTTTTGCGGGATCCATCAAAAGCTTTAACCACTACTCCACTCTGCCTCATGGGAGGCCCCTGGTATGACAATCTGGTGAGAGTGGATTTCGGCAACACATTTAGTGATGATCTAGTGTCCACTAGCACATTGGACATGGTATCATCCTTGCAGCTCATAGAGACGTGTAGTGCTAAATTGTGGTATCTTCCCTCCTAAGGGAGATCAGCATCACAAAAACTCAAATTGTTACAAGCGGTAATGTTTGCAACAATACTGTCAAATTGTTCTATTGTGACGTCATGATCTACATACGCCACATCCAACACCTTCTGCAGAGCTTCACGGTGTGGCTCTGAATTCACAAGCAATGATAACACAGAGATCTTTGATGGCGTCTGTAGAAGCTGATCTATAACGTTGTATTCACTCCTTTTGATGAGCCTCAGCATCTCATCACAGTCTTCTTTCAAGGTTCCATTCTGGCCAGCAGAGACAAGAGTTTTTACAACGGAGGCAGGTTTATTGGAAATAAGTGTCGGATTCGGAGCATTAACAGCATTCCCAACCGGGCGTTCAGCATAATCAGCAACATCAGCCCTCTGGACATCAGCTTGAGGTTTCATTGGAGCCGAGAAAACACGACTACTACGGGTCAGGCCGCTGACATCGGCAATATTAACAACAGAAGTAGAGGGCAGGGGCACCTCCTTCCCATCCTCCAATGCCACAGCATTGTAGCGATAGGGGACCGCTTTATCAGAAGAGTATGGCACATGGCCATCTGGTTTAAAGATCAAAGAGGGAGAAGCCTTCTGCTTGCTGCCATCATACCGGATGACAACAGGCTCAGGGATCCGAAATACCGGAGATATCACATTGACTTCATCATCATCAACAACATTTCGATTCTGAAGTATCCCAATTACTTCTTTATCCAACATTTCTTGGATGTCTTTACGAACTTGGCGATATCCCTTTTGATTGATAGTGCAGACATGGCATCTGTCATGGTCATGCTCATAATGACTGTATTCACACAACAGTCTGTGCGTCTGGGCCAAAGATTGTCGAATATGGCTGACATGTTTGACCTTATATTTACCAGGGAAGCCCTGGACCATGTTGACAAAGGATTTCCCATGCTCGGGCAATGGGTTCTTTTTCACATTGGGATCTACGTCCTCAAAAAACAAGATACCACTCTTCACAAGGTCTTGAACCTTGGTCTTCAGCGGGTAACAGTTTTCCACGTCGTGTCTGGGAGCACCAGAATGATAAACACAGTGTAGCTCGGGCTTATACCACCATTGAGGGTTGGTAGGTATAGCCGGTGGGTCTCTTGGAGTAATCAATTTCCTCTCTATCAAAGAGGGATACAATTCTGCATAGGTCATAGGAATAGGATCGAAGGTGACCCTCTTCCTCTCATAGCTTGTACTGGCTTGATTGTTGTTTCGAGACTGGTAGGCCTGCTGTTGAGGACGGTGTTGTTGTTGTTGATATTGTTGATTTTGCTGTTGCTGGTTATTATTGTGCTGATAGTGCTGATTATCTCTGAAAATAGGTGCTATGTGAGCCACCTGATGCTGATTACCGGCAGGACGCACGGTCTTCCTCCTTACTGAGGGTCTTCTTGGTTTAATATGGGAGGTCACAGCATGTGTGTAGCACCTCAAATTTGCACCTCCCATTTTGTACATATATTTTCATGTTAGGTCATTAACATTACATTGTCCACTGCATAGCATTGCATTGTCCCTTTGACCTAATACAAGTCATCAGTCAACTGGTTAGGAGGATCAGTTGTGCAAGCAAGCATGTGCATTTCCTATTGAAGCAAAGCCCTAGGGTTGGTTCATCAAGTTCATATGACCTAGGGACCACTTTGAAGAGGTTTGGCCAAAGATTGGATGATCAAAGCTCAACAGTCAAGCTGAATTTCATCTGAAACCCTAGAAAGTCAACTGTGGTCAACTGTGCATGAAATCATGGATTTGAAGGTGGGAGATGGTTAGAGAGGCCTCATTCATATCCATACAAGTCTCATTTGACATTTCAAAGATCAACATTGAAGAACTTGAGGTCAGATGAAAAGTTTCCAAAAATAGTAAGTGACCTGTAATTTCAAATTGCCAAAAATGGAAAGGTCTTCTCCTCAAAATTACATGTCCAAGAAGGCTTCAAATGAAATTTTGTCCAACATGAAAGTTGAAGATCTTGCTCTCACCTTTCCAAAAAGTCCAAGAACATGAATTTATCATGCATGGTTGGAAAATTATGGATCAATCATTGTCAATGGATTTTGAACTTCAAACTTGGATAACTTTCACATCACAAGGCCAAATGGAGTGGGGTTTTTTGCTACAATCTTGTTTTAACATGTTCTATCATAATCATGCATTACCATTCATCAAATCTCATCACAAAAAAATTGGATTTTCCACTTGAATTGAATTTGAATTTTGGAGGGAAAAGTTCATTTTGAAAATTATGCATTTACCACACTTCCAATCACTTGCATTTGGTCTTAAACATCATTTGGAGTGCATTTGGCTAAAATCTCGTGTACTGTAGCAAGGCATTGTATGCATGAAGGTGAATTGACCAATTTGCACATACACTTGCATTTTCATTAATTTTGCATTTTGGCTTAACCTTGATTAACAAAGATGATTAACAGCACATATATAAGGATAATGCTAACAGAATTTGGAATTAACACTTCATTCAAACCAGATCTAGATCAAAAATTGCAAAGTCTCACAACTTTTTCTCTCTACTTTTCTGTAAGTTTCTTCACAATCCTTTGCTATTTCTTCATTGATTCATCATCTGCAAGTGCTATTGGATCTTTTGCAAGCAAGGAATCACCATTTTCGAGCAGAATCTTGGACTGTTGCATCAAGCTTCATCAATGGCAGTTGGAAATTGGAGCAAGATCCAGGACAATTGAGCCACGATCTATCTTCCATTCACCTCTCCAAGCACTATAGAACTTCTGTTTCACCTTTCCAAGGCCAGAAAACCACGATCCCACTACTGCACTTCAATTCAGGTTGGAATTCGAATCTTGCAATTGTTGAAATGTTGATGTGCTTTTGATAGATCTTTCCATGTGGAGTGTACTGAGCTTTGTGGTTTTGATTTTGATCGAGTATTGAGAAAGTTCTTGTGAATTTAAGATTGATTGTTGAAACTTTCTTGGCTCGATTCGCTTGATACAATTAGAATTAGGTTGAATTAATCTTGGATTAATGATGTATGATGAAGGATGAGTCGAATGGTATGCATTTTGTAATTTTCTGTGCATGTTGGATCTTGAGTGTATGAAGGCTGATGAACATGTGAAGAACCCTAGTTTTTTTCGTTTTCCAGGCGCATTTGATCTTGTAATATCTGTTTTGCATGAGATTTTGTGTTTACCGCCTGGCATTGGCTGCATGGAGCCAGCGTGGCCAATTCATTGGCTGAGCGCGTTTCCCTTACTTAAGTGAAACGCAGCGTTTCACTTAAGTAGCGCCTCAATTCAAAATGCTCACTGGTTCGATACCGGGCTGGAGCGCTTTCAAATAGGCTTTGGCATTTTTTGTTCATGCTGCTTCATATGTTCTTACCATGCCTTTCCACCTTTTTTTATTTTTTCTCCACATTAAAAAATTCATAACTCACAAAATAATGATCCAATTTACATGAGATTTTTTGTGCCATGTTCATCATGATGTCTACTATTTTTTGGATATTTTTCCAGAATTTGTGCTCGGATGGATTTAAAATTTTCCTAGGGTTTGTTCTTGCATGTCATTCATTGCACATTGCTTGCCATTTCTTTTATGAAATCATGATGCTTGATCCAATGAAGCTGAAATTTTACACGCATAATCTAGACACTTTGATTGATCTTTTGGCTTTGAGTTTGCTATTTTTGCCTTTCTGGATGTTGAGATATGAGCTGATCATTGGAGGTGTGACAATGTGTGTCACACCATTTCATGTCCAATTTTATGATTTTATTTTCCATGCCATATGAACTTCAAATGACCTGAATTTTTGTATGATGATACTTCTGGATGTTAAATTTGAGTGGGAACTTTTGTAGAATTTTTGAGTGCATTTCCAATTTGTTTGAGATTTTCTTTGCTGAGTGGTCATTTATGGACTTTTTGAGAGTCATGATCTTATATGATTTGTGAAATTCTTGATGTTTATTGGATGGACCTGAAATTTTGCACATGTATTCTAGATACCTTGAAGTTTGTCTTGGCTTTGGTTTGATGCATTTATCTTGTACCAATTCTGTTTTATGCTTGCTTGAAGTTGATGTATGATTTTATGCCTTGTATGAGCTTGTTTTGCCTTGCCTTGCCTTATGGATTTTATTTGACTTGTTTCCCCTTGTCCAAATGACTTGAAATTTGGTGTGTAGATCATGTGATGAATTTTGTTTAGCCATGATTTTTCTTGGGATTTATTGAATTGTTTTTGAGTTGATGTGGATTGAATAATTCTGTTTACATCTATGAGCTTCAAATTGCATGCTTTGCACTAGAGGCTTTATGAAATGAAATTGGTACATGATATGAATATGAGACCACTTGGATTTGTTTCTTATTGGATTAAACTTGATTCTTACCAATTTTCATGTTCTGTTTTGGTTTATTGCTCCCATTTTGACCCTAGGCCTTGTCCTAGTGGTTAGTGCTTAATGTTTGAGCTTTGTTTCAGGTCAAAGAGGACAATCGCTTATACTTGATGATGTGCACTCAATTGGAGTTGGTCCATTGCTTGTTTATGACTAACCTTGAATTTGTTTTGTAGGCTTTGAGACTTGTGCTTAGGCCTTGTGGCTTGCACCTTTGTGCATTGCTTTGCTTGATTGTTGTTTGACTGTGTACAGTTAACTGTTGACCATTGTCTGTTTGACTTTTGTTTGAGTTGAGTACTGATTATGTTGGATTGTTTTCAGGTACCTTAGTTGCTATAGTTCCTTTGTGAACTTGCTTTTTGCTTTGCTTGCTAGCTTGAGCATTGAGGTATAATGTCTCTAACTTCATGTAGTCTGGAAGACCTGGCCTGTTATTTGGTCAGGCACCTGTCTGAAGTCCTCCTTAAGAGGCAATGCTTGTGCTTGTTTACTTTTGTCCCTGTACATATCAAAGACCTTTGATAAGGCAATTGGCAGATACAAGAGATGTGCAATCCATCTCCTGCTATTCAGTTGAGTCATCACTTTGCTCACATTACATGTTGATGCATTGTGGATATTAACCCAAGATCCTTGTACAGTTGTACAGTTGAGTCAGTCATAAGTGTAGAAGGGTTCCAACTTTCTGAACCCACACTTTCATCTGTCTAAAGCTCTCCCAGGCCAGGGATAAGAGCTGTGAGGCACACCCCTCACTTCCTATTTCATCTGCTTCACCCTAACTCGCAATGTTAGGGTTAAGAGCTAACATCACCTGATTACAGATGGCTTGTGTTGTACAGCCTAACCCTTGTGTGAGCCCACTTTGCGTGTATATAGTGTGTGTTATTTGTGATTGTTTGCTTTTGCCTGTGCTGTTAGGATAGCTTGCTCCCTGTGCAAGTTAGATAGCAACCTTGACTTAGGGATGATTTGCATGATAACATCTAGGCTCGAGTCGTAGTCTCCCTAGTTGTGTCTCCCTTTGTTATCTGGTTAGGCTAGTCCTGTGTCCCTGCGTAGGGGAACTACGTCGCCCTGATCCTCATACCAGATGAGGTACGTAGGCAGGAGATGAGCTGATCTCTCCGGGCGCCCTTTTTGTTTTGTCTTTGTGTGTGTTAGGAGATGGATGTAAGACAAGCGATTGGCATTCCGTATCCTCTTGTTGTGTGCTTGGAGTCCGATGTAAGTCCAGCAATTGGCATTTGGTTTCCAGTGTGGGTGTGTTTGGTTCGGAGTCTGATGTAAGTCCAGCGATTGGCATTCGGTTTCCAGGTTTGCCTGTTTGTGTGGAGTTTGACGTAAGCCTAGCGATGGGCAGTCGATTTCCTGTGTTGTTTTGTTTGGCGTACGTTACCCGAGCTACGAGTGCTCTAATTCTTCTTAGTCCGAGAAGATATGTATGCATAGGATGCGACATCCTAGCGAGCACGTTTCCCCTGTCCGAACTACGTCGACTCTGATGTCTATGCTTGATAGACTACGTAGGCCCAGGATGCGATATCCTGCCGAGTTAGTTTCGTTTGTGTTCTTGTGTCTCTTTCAGCCAATGTTTGTTTGTGAGCAGTGTTTTAGCAACCACTTTCCTTCCTTCTGTGCGTGGATCCCGTCGAGTACGACGGATGCGTAGGGGTGCTAATACCTTCCCTTCGCATAACCGACTCCCGATCCCATTCTCTTTGGTTGCGAGACCATGTCTTTTCCAGGTTTACTTCGAGCGTTTCCTTTCCCTCTTTGGGATAAATAACGCACGGTGGCGGCTCTGTTGTTTTGTTTTCCCGCCGGTTTTTCGTGTAATGCGACAGTTGGCGACTCTACTGGGGATAAGAGAGAAGTTGACCTCTTGCTGGTCCATCTTCCCTAAGCGAGTCTCTCCTAGCGCTCTCTAGGTTAGGGTTTTGGTTGCTGTTTGTTGTGTTATTTATTGCATTCATTCATTTATTGTTTGCATTTATGTGTGCATTAATGTTTGCATTCATTCATATTCATCTGTGCTAGCTGTGTTGTGTTTCTCTGTTTGGGGTGGGAGTTACTCGAGGTAAAAGGCCTAATACCCAGGCTATGAGTGAAATCTAGGAAACCTAGGAATAGAGTGATTCATGGGAAGCGGGTGGTATGCGCCACTTAGCGGAACATTGATATCACGAGCAGTTCAGACTCTGATGGGGTATTATCGGTGCATACATCGGGTGTGCACAGGATGATATTCTTGAAAGGGTTGTTTATCCTGCGTTTCTCTCGACCTTACCCTGGCCTATATGACACCCGTGAGTGGGGAGGGAATGATCATTATTACAGGTACAGTCGGTGACTTGTTGGTGACTTGTGATCCTGTTGGTGACTTGGTTCTTCAGATTGGGTTCAGATGACAGTTTATCAGATGACTTTGGGGTTTCAGATGAATTGTGGCTCTGAATTCAAGCCGAAGCTTCGATCCTGTGCCTTGAGACGCACAGCCTGACCAGTCATGTTTGCATCATCTGCATCATAGCATATTTATTTTCAAAAAAATAATAATGCATGAAAAAGAAAAAGTTAACTCGCATATGCATATCCTTTATCAGGATCATTCATGATAAAATAGCATCCACATCCGCATCATGCATATCATGCACATATCATCCTTGCATTACAGACATACTTGGGAGAGACTCCTCACTTTGGTTCTTGACTGAGACAAGATAGCTGATCAGAGACCGCACCGGTATCCAACTAGACTCAATCAACAGAGAAGTATGGATCAGGTTCAGACCGAGTTGGCTGAGATGAGGGCGAACATGGCCCAGTTTATGACGATGATGCAAGGGGTTGCGCAAGGTCAGGAAGAACTTCGAGCCCTGGTTCAGAGACAAGAGACTGTGATTCAGACGTCCAACCGCGCTTCACCTGTTGGTGCACCTGTTCATGAGAACGTTAATGTTGCGGCTCCCGCCAATGACTATGCCGTGGGTGAAGAGTTAAGGGGAATAAGGATTAATGGACAGCCTCTTGCTGCTGAGACTGTCAATGTTAGAGCTACCCGGGCTCCTGTTCGTCATCCTGCTCCGATTGTTGATAGACAAGAGGACATGTTCACTTTCCTCAGTGAGGATGATGAAGTTGTGAGAACTGAAGAGAGGGATAGAAAAGTGGACGCCCTTGCTGAGAAAATCCGTGCCATGGAATGTCAGAACTCTCTGGGGTTCGATGTAACCGATATGGGTTTGGTTGATGGGCTGAGGATCCCCTACAAATTCAAAGCACCCTCATTTGACAAATACAATGGCACTTCCTGTCCTCGCACCCATGTGCAGGCTTACTACTGAAAGATCTCTGCTTACACTGACGATGAGAAGATGTGGATATACTTCTTCCAGGACAGCTTGTCTGGAGCATCCTTGGACTGGTACATGGATCTGAAGAAAGAATCAGTCAGAAGCTGGAAAGATCTGGGTGAAGCCTTTCTGAGGCAGTATAAGCACAACATGGACATGGCGCCAAGCCGAACTCAACTGCAGAGCTTGTGTCAGAATACTGGTGAAAGCTTCAAAGAATACGCCCATAGGTGGCGTGAGTTAGCGGCAAGAGTGCAACCTCCGATGTTGGAGAGAGAGCTGACTGACATGTTCATCGGGACCTTGCAGGGTGTGTTCATGGACCGCATGGGGAGTTGCCCGTTCAGTAGCTTTTCTGATGTTGTTGTTTGTGGGGAGAGGACTGAGAGTCTCATTAAAGCAGGAAAAATACAAGATCCTGGCTCTTCAAGTTCTTCGAATTCTAAGAAGCCATCCTCTGGGGCACCCAAAAGGGGAGAGAGTCAAACAAATGCTGTGCACCGTCGGAAGAATGAGAACAGAGGACGGTATCGTCAGGCTGCTGCTGTGACTATTCCAGCAACTCAAACTCAACAACAGCAGAGAAGGCCAACTCAGCAATATCAGCAACAACAACATCGTCCTCAGCAGCAGGCTTACCAGCCTCACAATGGTAATCAAGCCGATACGAGTAATGAGAGGAAGAAGATCATTTTTGACCCGATTCCTATGTCGTATGCAGAACTGTATCCCTCTTTGATAGAGCGGAACTTGATTACTCCCAGAGACCCGCCGGCTATACCCGTCAACCCTCGGTGGTGGTATAGGCCTGATCAGTATTGTGTGTATCATTCGGGTGCTCATGGTCATGATGTGGATAGTTGCTTTCAGCTGAAGGTTAAGGTGCAGGACCTTATCAGATCAGGGATTCTGAGCTTCGATGACTCAGGTCCCAGGGTTAATCAAGCTTGAAGATAACAAGTCCCGGGCTGGCGTTGACTTGTCTTCTGAAGTCTTCAGCGAAAAGGGTTGTTCAAAAGCAGAAGCTGCTGGTGCAAAGGATTCTGACATTTGTCATCCCTGGTGGGATTTATCACAATTGGGTCACTGTGGGCGTTCCTACAGTTGTTCATAAGTCAGAGGAATAATCACTTTGTTTAAAAACCCTTCTCCCATGCCAAAAGGAGAAGTGATGACATTGTTGGCAACATTTGTGCAATGATATTTTCATTCAAATAAAAGCATGTTAAAACATTTGTTTTTCCATTTGTTTTCCCTTTTCGCTTTTTGCATGAAATTGGTGATCACAAAAAACCCTAAAAAACAAGAATAAAAGCAATCTTTTCATCTGCATAACGATTGTCTTGTTTGATTTTCAAAGAGCTTTTCATATCAAAATCATTATGCAGGTTGTTTCTTAAACCCATTGAACATAATGATCTGACGTCATCTCCCAATTTTGAATTCCCTGTATTCGAAGCGGAAGAAGATGATGTTGAAGGGATTCCTGACGAGGTTTCCCGACTTCTTGAGTAAGAAAAGAAGATCACTCAGCTGAATCTCGAGAATCAGCAGAACAGCCAACTGGGGCATTTTAAAAAAAAAGAAAGGGAAATCCTGCCGAGTTAGTTTCGTTTGTGTTCTTGTGTCTCTTTCAGCCAGTTTTTGTTTGTGAGCAGTGTTTTAGCAACCATTTTCCTTCCTTTTGTGCGTGGATCCCGTCGAGTACGACGGATGCGTAGGGGTGCTAATACCTTCCCTTCGCATAACCGACTCCCGATCCCATTCTCTTTGGTCGCGAGACCATGTCTTTTCCAGGTTTACTTCGAGCGTTTCCTTTCCCTCTTTGGGATAAATAACGCACGATGGCGGCTCTGTTGTTTTGTTTTCCCGCCGGTTTTTCGCGTAATGCGACAATGTGCTTTTCCATCTTTCTTCTTTCCAAACGCCCCATATCGTTTGGCAGAAGAGCCTTCTTCTCTAGTCAGGCACCCTTCCCTGACTCCTTCCTCCAGACGCATCCCCATGTTCACCATCTCGATGAAATCAGAAGGAGCGCTGGCAATCATCCGCTCATAATAAAATGAGCTCAAGGTCTTCAAAAAGATCTTGGTCATTTCTTTCTCCTCCAACGGGGGCACAATCTGTGCTGCTAACTCTCGCCACCTCTGGGCGTACTCTTTGAAAGTTTTCTTGTCCTTCTGGGACATGGCTCTCAATTGATCCCTATCGGGAGCCATATCCATATTATACTTGTATTGCTTGACGAAGACCTCGCCAAGATCATTGAAGGATCGGATGTTCGCTTTGTCCAAGCCCATATACCATCTCAGGGCAGCACCGGACAAACTGTCCTGGAAGTAGTGAATAAGAAGTTGATCATTATCGGTCTAAGTCGACATCTTCCTGGCATACATGACCAGGTGGCGGAGACGACTGGCTCTGGGCGGCCATGAAAGACTCCATCAGGGTAGTCAATCTGGCCACTTCCTCCTTGAGTTCACGGTTCTCTTACTCCAAATGATCCATTAGTCTTGATGCGTTGACTCGGGTGTAGTACCGGTGAGTCAGCTTGTCTTCAAAATAAATGAAGAACACAGAGTTAGACCATAGAACAAGAAGCCTGGAGCAAAACCTGCTTATGTACATAATGCATGCAATGCTTGTGCATATGATTTGTTTTTATTTATCAGAGGAACTTTAGAGTCCTATTTGCAAATATTGAAATTATTTGGACATATATGGAAATATCACATCAATAATATCTGGAAAATATTTTTACACCAAAGAAGTACAGTCTTGGTAACCAAATACAATACAAGAGAGCAGGAAAATGAACATCCTATGGAACCCTAGAAGCAATCATCTAAAGCTCTGGAGACCGGAAGATAAGCTGCACGAAGCCTCTTCACCTCCCTCTCATAGGCTGCCTCCATATCTGCCTTCTCTTTGGCGAGTCGATCATACTTCCTCTTCCAAAACTTGGAAGACTGAGGGAGCAGAGAAGTCAATGCATCATCAGGCTCATCAATAACCTGGTGCTCAAGGAACTCTATCAAAGCATCCTTCTCTCTAATCTGCTGAAGCAACTCCTCTCGTTCACGGATCCAGGCACGTGAACGGTCTCCGTCTCTCAATTCCTCTACTCTTTGGTCAAGGAGGGTTGAAGGTCCAGCCTCAACCAAAGGTGTAGGTCTTGGATACTCATAAGGCATGAGGTACTCGGAAGCTCTCCTCCTAACCCAAGATGTATAGGGTTCCAAAGCAATACAGTTCTTTGGACCCAACTCCTTTCTTCCCTTCCTATGGATCTTGCGCCAAGCGCGGGCCATCCTACCCTCCAAGCCTTGGGGATCTTTACCCTCCTGGAAGAATACACCCTCTAACAGCATGTTATCGGGTTTATCCTTCAGGGGGAACCCAAGCTGACGACGCGCCAAAATAGGGTTGTAGTTAATCCCTCCACATGTACCAAGAAGAGGCACATTGGAGAATTCACCACAAGAGTCGATAATCTACACACCATCATATACACGGTTGTACCAAAAGATATCATCATTAGTGAGAGACATAAGTCTCGTGGACTACCGTAGACATCCTTTGTTCTCCTTGAAGGCGACCGTCTACGGCAAGTGCGAAATAAACCACTTGTACAACAGAGGCAAACAGCACACAATGGTACCACCACCCTTTGCATTCCTCATATGCAAAGAAAAGTAAGTGTCATCCAACAGAGTCGGAACGGGATTAAGAGTAGAGAAGATCCTAATAGTGTTCACATCCAAAAACCTGTCGATGTTGGGGAATAACACTAGCCCATAGATGAGAAGTACAAATATGGCTTCAAAGGCGTCCTCACTCATGGCCTTCCCATACATAGTAGCTTGAGCAATGAGGAACTCCGAAGGGAGACCTTGAATTCCACCTTTGGTAGTCATATGAGCATCAACCAGAGATTCATCTATATGCAACATATCAGTTATCTCTTAAGAAGTAGGAACTCTCTCTAAGCCACTGAACGGAAACTGGTCTAGGATAGGTATACCCACAAGGTAGGCATACTCCTCAAGCATGGGCAAAAGCTGGAAATCTGGAAATGTGAAGCAATGGTACAAGGGAACATAGAACTGCACCAATACACTCATCAAACCTTCCTCCACTTGAGTAGTCAGAATAGATAGAAGCTTCCCATAACGAGCCTTGAAACCCAAAGGATCTAATACATAGGATATCAAATTCCTTAGCTCTTTCAAGTCGGGTTGTCTGAAACTGTACTTCTTCGTATTCCTTCTTTGTCTTTCCATGTCTGAAAATTTGCAAATAGACCTCTTAAGCTCCTTGAAAATTTCTCATTATTGATGATATGGATGCAAATGGATGCATGAATGCATGGATGCAACAATCACACTCAAGGATCAAGCAAAGCACACCACACAAAGGTCATGGGATGGATTATGTCATCCTTAATATCAATCATCCATTTTGGTGGATTATGGTTTACACCTTATCAACACCCAAGTTCCATTGATATTAAGGATACAAGAACGGATCAACCATGAATCAAGGGTTTGTTGCAAGTCATGAGCATGGAGTCTCGATTAAGAACCACCCAAAGAGAGTGTACTAGGGCTTAAACCTGCCAAACATGTTCTACAAGAGGTTCCCATAGTCATCATCCCATCTTTCGAATATTATCGGATAAACGACTACTCGTATTCCAAAAATATTCTCAAGAGAGACTCTTATGAGTGTAGTATCGTATAACAATCGTATCAAATCTTACATTTGAACGACTTTCGCATTACGTCCTAAAAAAATAGGCCAAGATGGGCTTGGTAAACTAGGGTCCTTGGCTTCTAAGGTCTATATTGGGAAGAGTAATGTCTAACCACGACTACTCGTGTGACATTATTGATCCCAACATGACCTCCACCATGTGAATGGGCTTGCAAGTCAACTTGCTAAGGAATAACTCCACACAAGTCAACAAGACTATGCCATTCTCCTATCCTAAGTGCACTTGAGTTCGGGTATAGAACTCATCTCACAAAGATCACCAAGCATACAAGGAATTAATATTCAAGCAATTCAATCATTACATACAATACAGTAATCCCAAATTGCACAAAGATATGTCACAAAATAATATACAATTCAATACAACCCAAATGTGAAAAGTAGGCAAAACCGACTAGGCAAATCTCCCCAGCAGAGTCGCCACTTTTCTGTAGCGGGGTATTCGTTACCATTAGACATATTGACTAAATTCAAGGTAAACCATACAAGTCGAGTCGCCACCGCACTTCTATTTATCCAAAGGAATGGTTAGAAAGCGAACAAAAACCTATAAGTTTTATCGAATCAAAAACTAGTAAAAATGTCAGAGATCGGGGTAAGGGGGTTGGTTATGCAATGGGAAGGTTTTAAGCACCCAAAACATCCTAGGTACTCCTAGGGAGCCCTTTTCACACTTGTTGTAAGGTTGGTATTTTGTGAAAATTTATTTGTGCAAACATGATTGAAGAGATGAGAAGAGAATATACAAGTTATTTACAATTTTGTGTTTGGATGGATAAACCCATTGCCTACGTACCATCTTAAAAAAGATTAGGATCAAAACCTCGTAGTTCGGGGTAAAAATCTCAAAATGAGTTGATGAATTAATTGGTCCAAAAGCCTTAAGGTCTTTTGTTATCCAAGGGAGAAAACTCAACCTAAAACCACAAATCCATCATGTGAGGATAGCTTCAACATGCTAGTGAGGGGTTAACCCTATAATAAGCATGGGAGACTCATTATCCATCACTAAGGATATAGGTAAGTATTACATCTACCTCAAGGATAACTCAAATCTAATAGCTAAAGGTTATGAAAAGTTTTGATTAAGAAAGTGGCCATTGAAACCACAAAAGTATTTGAATGAGTTGTATTTACCAATGAAAAGTATTTACAAAATATGGTCAAAGTTGACTTAAAGATTCAATTCAAAATAAGTCTTATGAAAAGAAAGTTTAAAAATCAAAAGCATAATGCTTAGGTTTCTAATGTTGGAAAACAAATGTTAAATGTTTGAACAAAAGTTTTGGCTTGGGTTAGAGTGGAGAGAAGAAGAATAATGGCTAAAGTCTTAATCATACAAGAGATGAAGGGTAAGAAACAAGACCACAAATGGAGTTCCTCTCTTGAGATCATATTGATGATCCAAGTAGCTCCCATCCTTTGGAATATGCAAGTAAAATAAGTGTAAGCTCAAGCAATCAACATAATCAAACAAGCTCTTAGAAGATCCCCAATGGCTCTGGCATCTTTCTCTTTGGATGAACATGGCAATGGTTCTTCAATTTGGCTCAAATAGGATTCCCTAGCACAAAAGCACACACATCAAAAGGTTCCATGAAGTAAATCAAGAATGGACAAGAGAGAGTTTAGAGATTTGGTCCTTCTAATCCATCTTCAACATTTAAGGCCTTTTTACTCCATTTTGCATAGGGAATGTCCTAGAAACTAAGTCCATTTGTCCATTTTTTGCATTTGGTCCACAACAATTAAAACAAAACACAAGCACAATAATATATACACAATTATGTGCTCAAGTGAGCAAAAGGCAAATTGCATTAACATAAACATGTGCTCAAATGAGGAAAGGAAAAAGCAAATGAATAATATGTACAAGAATAGTAAATTGCATAAATGTAAAGAGCAAGAATTAAATGTTAATGGTTATGGTTAGTGTTAGAGTTAGTGTGCCATAAGGCAATTTAGCGCTATGTTAAGCAATCGTAATTGGACTTATGTAGAAGTCACAACTATCTGAGGCCGGTCAATAATAATATATGCAACAACACAAGTTAGAGATTTGGATTAGTGAATCAAACTCCTACAACTTGCCATGCCAAAAAAAAGAAGATGAGGAATGATCTTGTATTGATTTAGGTTCTTTGCATGATTAGGAAGCAACCTATCCTTAATGCAAAGCCATTCACTTGATCCATGATCAAGATGAATTAGATTTGTATCAAGGAAGGTTAAACTTTCATGTATCAATGCTAACCACCAATCTTTAACTCATTGATCAAAAAAGAAAGAAAAAAAAGAAGAAGAAGATGAAGAATATTAAAGTACATTAATGGAAATGGAATGAGATAATCAACAAGCATTGACCAAAGATAGAGAAGATCAAGGTCAAACAATAGAAAACAGAAGCAAAATGAAGATTAGAAGTCAAGAAACAAATAAAATATTTTTTGGTATTTTTCAATATTAAAATAGAACGTGAATTAAAATAATAAAGAAAGGTCAAACTTCAAACTCACTTCAAATCAACTTTGAAAAGTCTAAGTGAATTATCCCAAGTTCAACAAGGTCAAACAAAGTTTGACAAAAAATTTCAGCATTTTTAGAAGTCAGAAACTATTTTAAATCAATTAAAAATGCATAAAAATAACCTAATTGAATTCAAATCTCAAATAAATCTCAAATCAATTAATAAATTGATGAGAATACTTTTCATAGATCTATCATCATTCAAAGAGGTTGGAAAAATATTTTTGTATTTTTTGGATATCAAAAACTATTTAAAATGAATTAAAAATAAGCAGAAAAGAAAAAATTCCTAAAAAATATCAAATGATAAAATAAAAAATATTAAAAATAATTTTTAGAAACTAGAAATTAAAAGGAGAAAAATGCAATTGGTCTCATATTTTTTGGACCAATAATGAAAGAGATATGGATTTTTAAAAGGAAATGGAATTAAAAGAAATTAAAGAAATTAAAATCAGAAATTAAAATAATTGGGAAAATGTGGAGCGTTTGATCTGAGCTCATTAATTGAGTTGGCAAATCATGAGGCTCACACACGCGCGCCTACCATGTTCCTTGGTCAACTGAAGCGCACCATGCCATTAAATAAGTCATAACCATGAACGCATGAGATTAGATATGGAAAATGAAATGGAAGGCTCAGATCTAATCTGGAGAAGGGACGGTGGCCAGTGCCACCGTCTTCTCCGGCCAGCTCCAGCGAGGTTCAAAAATTGCAGAGAGAAAAAAGTTAACCATATGCTACGATCCAGGCACCAATCGAAAGCTGGGGTGATGTACATCACCCCTGTACTAACCAAATCCACTCTAGGTTTCTACATTAAGAGAAATCAGAGATAGAATTTTGATGGTGTTCAACTGAATTTGCTAGATTTCAAAAATTCGAAGCTCAAACCAATTGCCTCTATGCAGAGGACTTCAGATCACACAACAACAACAAGAAATAACCACAATATAAGCTGATTCAAAGAAAATAAAAGCTGAGGTAAACCTCTGATTTGCAGAGCTTAGAGTCATAATTCCTTGCTATGGATGCTTGCAGTACACTCTATGAATCAAGGTGATGAGGTTTAGGAACTTTAAGATCTGAAAATCAATCGAGGAAATCAAAATTCAGATCTGAAAATTGAGAGAAAAAATGAGAGAGTTCCTTTTGTGTGAGGGCGAGGTTTCAATTGCACAGCATTTAGGGCGCCTTCAGGTTAGTGAAATGAAGAGAAATAGCATTGTATTTATAGGCAAGGCAAGCTGAAATGCATGATCCTTCCCTTGCATGAATGGAAAGGGCCTCCATGCAAGAGCCTGTACAGGCGCATGGAGGGCCCAATTCCACTTGGATTTGGCAATTGAACATCAGCAAATGCAAACTGGACGTGCAGGTTATGTGGTAATGGCTCATGTAATGCAAATTAAATGATTTTCCAAAATTGCACCATTATGTTCAAGTCTTCGAAAATGCTATGTCCAAACTTGAAACACCACCTCATGAGTAATGGTTGGAAAGATTTTTGCATAAGGATCATTTTTTATGTTGATAAAAACTCCATTTTTCCCTTTGAAATTGATGAAAAGTGGACATGAAGTGTAGGGTGCAAAACATGTACATGTGAGATTTTCAAAATTGGCCAAAGTTCAAGCCCTTCTGTTTCAATGATGCAAGCTCCAAATGACAAAATCTTCGATATCTACATTGTAGATCTTTTCAAGGCAATCAATTTGGACTTAAATTTTTTATCATTTAGATTTTTTATGAAGAAGTTATGGGCACTTGAAGTTGGACTTTTTCACATTTCAATGCATTTGGTCCAAAGTGACCTATAATGTTTTTCATTATCACATGTATTTCTTTTAAGATTTTGGAATTTTTCTCAACCTAACATTTGAAGTAGATATCTTAAGATTTCCAATGCATTTGATCCCACCTCAAAATCATGAAAAATGAATGAGTTATGACCTTGGGAAATTGACCCAAAATTAGGGTTTCAGTCAAAATGACCTATAATGTATTGGAATGGATGATGACCTTAAAAGCTTCAAATTAATTTTTGATGAACATGAAAGTTGTTCATATGGTTCTTGAGAACATTGTTTCTCTTGGGGTCATATCCATTTGACAAACACGTGAAAATTTAGGTCCCAGTGTATTTCAAAATAGTTAGATGAATTGACTGATCAACTTCTCAAGTCCAAACCTCAAATCTTGATGAATTGATGATTGAGGACACTCAAATAAGTTCAAATATGCATTAAATGATGGACTAAAGAACTTCCCTTGATTGTATTTGATCATGGGTTGAGGTTGCTTCATGAGCAAGGCACAGTTGATAGATAGATGAATTAGGGTTTCCTTGGGAAATAAGCCTCAAGCCCCTTGATTTGCTTTGATCAAAATGATGAATTGAGATACTTAGGAGGCATATTTGATGGATAAGAGCTTTGGGAACCATTGCCATGCTTGCTTTCATCTTCAATTGGCCCTATTCATGCACCTAGGATCTCCTAGAAGCTTTGGAGCTTGTGACTGCTCAAGCTACAAACAAAAGATGTTAGTGACATATTTTTATGCTTTTGGTTAGTAAATAAAATGAGAAAAGAAATAATATACAATTCAAGCATGCTTGGTGATCTCAAACCAACTCACAAGAGATCCCATCCAAAGGTAAATGAGCCAAGATGCTTATGATCCTTGAGACAATGCAAATGCAATGTTATGATATGATGCCATGAGGGATCTTAGGGTCAAAATTGGGGTCTTACAGTGTCAAAACCTAATTACTTACGCAGAAGAGAAGCAAGTTGATCGTATTAGGGTTTGAGTGTTTGTGTTATTTTGTGAGCCTCTCAAATATCATCTTGATATATGAGTAGGATTATGTTGATTGGTTGTAAGCATTGTCAAGCACTCATAAGCTTTTAAGCATTGAGTGATTGTGTGTCCTTTAAATGTATCTTCTGATTTTCTTATAAGTTTTTAAATATCACAATTGTGATTGATAGAGAGGTGAGAAGGATCTCACATCTAGGAGTGTCTTAGGTAGAAGTTAGACACGTGTAGTGATTAGGCTGTATTCTATAAATTGGAGATAGTTTGCAGAAGGAATACAAATTAATACTATTTAGTGGAATTCCTCCATGGCTTGGTAGCCCCCAAATGTAGGTGTTGTTGTACACCGAACTGGGTTAACAACTTTGTGTGTTATGTCATTTTATGTTCCTTTATATGTAAATTGTCCTGTTATTATTCAGATATCAGTGTCTCGACATCTCTTAGGATATCTGATATCTGCATACCAGAATTTCAAAAACCTTTCTTAAAATAAATTATGACAACTAATTAATTGATTAGGAAGCATCTTAGTCCATTAGGAAAATGAAATCTCACTCTCTAATCAAATAGAACATGTATCTAATCGACTAAGGAGGAAATGTGACACCTAATCGAATTAGGAACCCTCTTAATCTATTAGGCTCTAAATATGCCTATTTTGTTTCCAAATTTGTTTGGTATAATTAAATAGCACCGATGGCTAATTGACTAGAGAGCGGTCTTGACGCATTAATTATTTTGTTTCTTAGCAAAAAAATTTTTTTATCATATATTAACGAGTCCTTGTGCACTCTCCTAAGCATTGAAATATGATTTTATATTCTTCTCTACTATTCACTCTTTTTTTCGAAATTGTATTTATACTTTATTCATTATTTTAATGTTGGGAGAGCAGAATGCTTAAAGTATGAGTTGTGTAAGTTGCGTAAATATGTTGTTTAAATCATAATATGTTGTAATTGTAAATCAAGAGCGCAATTTTCTTGAGACATTGTAAGTTATATAAAGGTTGCAAAATGAACTTAAGTAAAAGCTTGGTGTAAGGAGGCTGTGGGATAATTCTATGATCAAAGCTCAAGTTGTTAGGGGAAATCTCAATGGAGAAACTCTTAAGGACTTGATTAGGCCACATGGTTTAACGAAGAACATATATAAATCTTGGTATGTACTTTCCTAACTCTTTTCTTTTACATTTCTGTAATTTAACTTCCACGCTTAACTTGTTGCTTCATTTTCTCTTTTAAAATTGACCAAGCTAAAATACATAGTTTTTTGAAAAAATTTAAAAAATTCATATAACACAATTCATCCCTCCCCTTCTTTTACTTGAAGTCACTTGATCAACAACAAATTTTGTTGCAATGTTTGGACTAGAAAAAATGATGGAAGAATTGTTTGGTTGAGAAGTTTGTGCTAGAAAAATTGATTGTAAAATTGTTTGGTTATGAAGTTTGGACTAGATAAATGGATGAAAATATTGTTTTTTACTAGTAGAAAAGTCAAGCCAATTATGTGTTTATATAGTTAAGAGCTAGCATTGAGATGTACTTTTTTTTGTAAATGATATAGTCTTATTTAGATAGTCGAATCAGGATTTAAATAAGAGTTTAAGAATTAAAGACAAATTTTAAAAATATATGACTTTTTCCTAAGTAGAAGTAAGACAAAGTATGAAATGTAAATTCAACAAAATGACAAATGTTTCTAATCTAGAGATGAAAGTTGAAATTCATATCTTATGACATGTTAACCGTTTAAATATTATAGGTTCATAGTATAAAACGATGGACCAAAATAGAAGAGAATGCAGCCCATTTAAGTATATATTATTATAATAATATACAAGGCATGAACATTTAAGTATATATTATCTAAGGTAGCATGATGATATGCAATTGCATTAGAACTATAGAAGAACCAAAATGTACGTTATTATTTTTGCTGACGTGAGGCTAACATGCTGATAACGTCATAATGGCTACGTACCGCGATAATGTTAAGATTAGGAGTATATATTTGCATTATATTCCTCACTGCAAAGTGCAAACCCTTTGCATTATTTAATTTAAATATAGATCTTGAAGCTCATGCCTTTCTCGTTCTTTTCTTTTGGGTTTTTTAAAGTCCCTAGTAAGTTAGAGAAAGGGCATGCAGTGGCGAACATGCATCATTTCTTTTTGTCAGTGCTTATAGGTTGCCATTATGGCATTCGAACTAACACTTTTTTTTTTTGTTTCTTATGAAAACGAACTACTACCGCAATTTTTAAATAGGCAAGTTCGTATGTGCCCCCTGTTGTTTTAATGGATAGTTGAACTTAAATGGAGTAAATATGAAATAGAAAGAAAAAAAAAATCTAATTCTCAAAGCGGATTTTATAGAACTCAGCGACAGTTGTTTAGACTGAAAGATGGATCAGTAAAAAAATATGATTGAAAAAAGGATGATAAGTTTCGCAAAAAAGTGGGGTTTTGGTTATAAGGAGAAGAAAAAGAAGTTATATAAAGTGAGATTGCTGGTTAGTGGGAGGAGAGGAAGATGAGTTTCTAGAAAAAGAAAAGAAAAAAAAAAGCAAAGTTGTTGGGTGAATTTTTTAACTTGTTTAATTGAAGAGTTAATATAATCATTATTATTTTTCTTCAAACAATTGATTTAGAGTAAAGGGATATTTTTGCCCGAATATCGGTAAATAAGGATAACGAAGAGATTTCAAACCAACTAAAATTTTAGATAAACAATTAAGGGGACCTATACAAAAATTAAAAAAAAAAAATTGAAATGAGAAATATCTCCTATAATTGACCACTTTCAAGCAATCAATTTTATTTTTCAAACCAAGTCTTACAAATTACAAACAACTCCGTTAAACAAAATGTATTCATGAGATTCCAAATGCTCCAAAGAGTCGCCAACCAAATAACACCTTCCTTGCCTGTTTTGATCTTTCTTTTCAGGCTTTGTCTCCAAATGATGAATCTCCTCCAAGATGGATCTACATAATTCGCTGTGATGCCCAATCAAAACTCCAAATTTGTCCATATCTTCTTTGATACCTTACAATGGAAAAACAGATGCTCCAAATCTTCCCCTGATATGAAACAGAGAACACAAGATACTTCATGAGTTAAAAGACAAATAACTTTTTTTTAAAGTTGATCTTTCGTCTGGAGTATGTTAAAAAAATCCTCCATCCAAAAGCTTTTATCTTTACTGAAACCTTCACTTTTCACGGGCGGCTAAAAGACTCAATATGATCCTCTTTTATTTCATCCTAGTTTTTGGCCTCCAAAATGAAATTATAACTTATTTTTACTGAGTAACCTGAATCCATATCCTTATTCCATAATACTTTGTCCACCACACCTAAGATTGGAGACTTAACAACCAGAAAGATAAAAATTTCATGCGGTTTAGTTTGAAATATTTTCTACAAATGCCTTGGAATTCCCAAGTCATCCCACTACCACACCCCATTACACCAAGATCCCATATTTGCAACTGGATCTCCTTTTTGAAGGTGCAAGAAACACAAGAAATGAGAGTTTTAATTGGGTTTCCAGTTTGATAACTTTTCGTTTCCCAAAACAAATGCAAGAATAACAACAAGAATAATAAGAACAAGATAAAAGACATAAGCATTTTATCCATATTCACCGTTAACTAGGCTACCTCTAGTCCATCCATCAAGTGATTTTCCTTAGCCAAGAACTTAATCCAATAATCAAATTATGATTACTAAGAAATGACAACCTGTCATTGATTCCTCAAGAGCCTGACCTACCCGGTCGTTTGAGAAACCTCAACGGTCATTGATTCCTTAAGACCTAACCTACCCGGTGGCTAAAGAAGACTTATCCCTCAATGACAACTCGTCACTGACTTCTCAAGAGCTTGACAAACCTGGTCGTTTGAGGAACATAACCAACTAGGTTATAGTAGTATGTCTTTACAAGTGTGCTTCTTATATAAGCATATTACACAAGATGAAGTTTAGATGCTTACACTTAAAAGATATACAATGAAAGTTTTAAGTGTTTCTCTCTTTGTTGTGTTGTGGTGTTATTGCTTCCACATCTGCTAAGATTCATACACATCCACATGCATGCTTGCATTCAACACGTTCTTTTCTCCTTTCTACTTTCTTCTCTCTTTTATGCTCACTCTCTTATACTTCCATATTCTTCTTCTTCTTTGGGATATATAGGATATGGAGAGATTCGCTGAAGGATAGATTCGTTTGATGGTAGAATAGAAATTGACCTTTGAAGTATTAGTTGTATGAAGGTCGCTTCATTGGCAGCAGTTAAGTGGCACTTGTAGCATATAGTTATTTGATGATGAGGCGTGAGAAGTCTTATTTACCTTAAAAATAGATTTTATTTTTGAACTTATTTCACATCAAACAGCAAAAACCTTTAATTCAAATGTTCTAGTCAGAGGCTTCTTATAAAAGTGGTTTGAAGCTTGAGTAGAGATCAAAATCTGTCTTCATAAGGAAATCTCTTTTTTATTGAACATTCCTTGAGTATACTACTCGTCATAATCAGAGGCTTCATATAATAGATGAAGTGAAGCTTGATCAGAGTACAGAACCTAGATGATTTAGACTACAAAGTCTATTCAGAGTAAGCTTGAAAGTACTACAGTCTAGAGTGAATGTGAATAAGAAATGCAGAAGCATTTAATACTTTGTTCAAGTCATATGTGTTGACTGTAAGAGAACATTTCCTTTGCTTACCATAGTCAGATGCTTCTCATATGAATCGGTGAAGCCTGAGTAGAATTCATAAGTTGTCTTCAGAACATGGAGAGACTTCAGAGTCCTTTGAGCACTGGGTTCGGAGACTTGGACACACTTGTAGTCATAACTTTATCATAGTTTTTCTAGATGGTTTCTGTTTAGAAACGTTGACTTGATAATCTTGAAGTTTGTCTTGCTTTAAATACATCTTTGTATTCTTCCTTTATTTAACATGTGTTTTCCCTTTGTTCAATCTGCTTCCTGCTTTCTTCAGACTTTGTCTGCATTCAAATTGATTTCTTCAATGGTATAACTATCTTTAGAGACCAGCTTTTATAATTTGATATCGTTCAGACCATGCTTCAGACTTTGCTTTGATTTGAAGTTTGATTTCCATTAGCCTTTGCTGTCTTCAGAGTTGACAATCATAGTTGGCTTATTTCAAAGTCTTCAACTATCAAAGTTGTCTCCATACAAGCATTTGAAGTTCCTTGATCAAAATTTTCTTTAATCAGTATTTGCTCTTTCCATTTAGATTCCATTCTGACCTTTGAGTTTCCACATACTTGACAAACAGTTAGTGCACAAAATTATTCTTATACACTTTGTTATTATCAAAACATAAAGGTATATAGATGTAGAACCAAATTTGTTCTTACAATCTCCCCCTTTTTTATGAACAATTTTGACTTTGGTAATCATGTTTTATAAAATTCTAGAGTTGTGTTTTTAAGCCCCGCCTGAATTTTATACTTTCAAAATTATTTCTTCAACTCAAATATACAGATGAGGTTTGCAAGCCCCCCCCCCCCCCCCCCCCCCCGAGTTTAAGATTCAAAATAATTTTGGTTCCAATGAAATTCCACATCAAATAAACATATTTATAAAACTTCAGAGATAGGTATATAAGCTTCCCCTGAGTTCTATACTTCCAAAATTATATCTTCAACTTAAATCTGCAGAGTGAGGTTTGCAACTCCCCCTGAGTTCAATTCAGATAAATATGCTAAACACTTCAGAGTAAGGTTTGCAAGCTTTCTCTGAGTGTTTTAGACTATCAAAAAGTCTTTATCTCAAAGTGCCGAGTGAGGTTTGCAAGATCCTTATGTGTATAAGACTTGGAATTTCGATTCCATGAAGTTCTTTTGATAAACAAATAGTTTCTCTTCATAATTGTTAGATTAAATTCTTTAGATTCATTATTCTTGACTTCTTCAGAATGTTAATGTTAACACACTTTTTGGATCATTTCTCTTCTCTCATTTGCTAATATTTGAGAAATTATCAACTGAATAAAAACTATTAAAATCATTACTCTTCTCCCCCTTTGTCGTCATCAAAAAGAATCATAGACTGATACCAATTGAAGGAAATTAAAATGAGGATAGAGAGAATAAAATATTCATTAATAGATAAAATTATACAAATTATTTAGAGGGAAGACCAAACAACACAGAGAAAACACCAAAACACAAAAGATACAAGAACTAATATCCATAGGATTTTTCCTAAGGATCTCGCTTACTTTTCTTTGGAGTCTCCAAGCCTTCAACACCTTCTAACTTCTTTCCCCAAGAGGTCTCAAGTGTTTCATTTAAACCTACCATATATACTTCTTTAACTATCCCTTTTTGAACAAATTATTCAAAGAGAACTCTCCCAAAAGGAATGAGGTAAAACTCACCCTCACGAGAGGTTAATATTTTCTCCTTCAGATAGTTGAAGATAGTAAGAGGTAGACTTACCTTTACTCTTGAAATGAGGAAGTTCATGAGGTGTTTGTCATCCATAGACAAGAAGGGCAAGTTCTGATACCTTAGTAAATAGTTTGTGATAATCAATTGATACCATAACTTTACTGCAGAAGTTAGATAAGAAACTATGAAAGGGTTTCCATAACTTTCGGTAGAGAATGTCTTGCGAAAGGTGAGGTTGGTTTTGTAGCACGCAACTTCGACACCATCGTATTTACACTTAATGATATCAACAATAAGTGAATAAGTGATCCTAATATGACTGTTTAAGATGACATATCAGATTTACTCAATATTATCATTATTAAAATGAGTCATAACATTCACCCAAAATCTTTTGACAAGACTGGGAAAGACTGGACCAAGGAGCAATTCAAAATGTTTTCCCCATCGTTGAGAGGTAATCAAATTCTGAATGTTGGACCTTATGGATTTTAGATCTTCAAAGTTGACAACTTGTTCCAAAATGGTAACAAGCTTGGTTTCACCGTCATTGAAGGTTTTGAAAGAAACCATTGAATGAGATATAAATTGAAGGTATAAGGAGAAAATGAGAGTAAAACAGAAAAGAAGGAGTGAGATGATGAGAGAACAAAACAAGACTAGGTTTATTAAGAGTTTTGAAAATACTCAATGAACGTATAGAAAAGAGAGAGAACTAAACTAATAACAAAGGAAACTGAAAATACAAGAAACATATGAGAAAGATGATCATTGCTATTCTAATTAATTAATGATGTAGTGAGTGCCAAAGCATGATTTTGTTTTACCCAATGAAAATAATAATTACCGAAAGGTACTTCAAGTGTTTTTGACAGCTTAGAAGATAGTGGGACAAGCGTCTTAGACATAACAAAATACTTTAGATTAAGCAAAGATTTCTCAGAGATTAAAAGATAGATAAATCCCAACAGGTTATGACTTAGAAATCTTCTATCCAAGATAAGCTTCTCACTTAGAGAGTTGATTGGTTCAGAGATGAAAATCTGAGAATCGGTCTTAATCATTATGATGCTACGTATTCTGAGATTTCATCATTCATTTCAAGACAAGACTTTATTTTAATTTATTTTCAAAGAAAATAAACTTATATTCAACAAGGGATTTTAGATAAAATATCATCCCATTGAGGGTCCGTATTAGTGAATATCCTTCTAAACATAGCTTTTGATGAAATGATGGTTATCTTAGTAGGGTTGACATTTTGAATGAAAAATATGATTCATAGATAAACATAGGGAAAAGAGTTATCAAGAGAAAGGAAAGCTTACCCTTATTTATTTGATGACTTTTTTGTCCAGAGGTTCTAAGGATCTGAGTGTTGCATCTTGATTCTGATTGATTTCACCTTTCATTCCCAGATTTTTGTTCTTACTGTTGAATCTTGAGCCAAATATTTATGAATTCTAAGAACTTTCTTCAAACATTCAGATGGCGTTTGTATGATATATGTTTTAGATTGGTGCCCTAGGAACACGTTTGATTATTTTAACTTTGGAGTCCATATGACATGATCTTCCAGATGGATTCTGGCTTTGACAAATTTTTGACTCTGCTCAAGTATCCTTAGTGTTTACTAAAATGATGCCAGCATCAGATTCTTAACACTTTTGCATTCAAAAAATTTCATAGTCTCTTTCTTCGGATTCTTTGCCTTCAGAATCTGACAAACAACAGTCTTTCAACCCTGCAAATTTTTCAACTAGCTTTGACTTTTCATAGAGAAGCTTATCATCAAAACTAAACATGAATTAATTCCTATTCAATATTGGTTTCAGTGTTAGAGGCTCTATAGTCTTTTGACCACTCAGAGTATCTTAACATTATACACTCTTGAGAAGCAAACTTATCTAATTTCTTGTTAGCATCAAACCAACAAAGACATGTTGACTTGATTGAAATATATGTTTTTCATTTTTAAACCAAATGCCCTTTTTCATTTAAAATATCTTTAGAAAGGATCATATAAGTCAAAATGATTCTACTAAACTCTTAGCTGAAATTACTGGAAAAAAGATGTGTAGTGTTTCTTTAACACACACTCAAAGTCCATGGAGCTTCTAAAAGGTTCTCTTTGACTAGATTATAATTTTAGCTTTTGAGAGCATAAATAACTTTGATCTTAATAAACTAGAGTTTTCTTTTATTGGCTCACAATGGTCTTCAGACAAAGATATATGAATCTATCTCAGTTTCAATAGAATTTTCTAAAATTTCTAATTCTTTTCGAGAATTTCAACTAAAGAAGAATAAAGAGTTAAGTGAGAGTACCTTTTTCAGCACCTGAGTTTGATTTCAAGGCTTCAGTTCTTTTATGATTTTTTTAGCTTCTTCTTATGAGGAGTTTGATGCTTTTGTTCTCAGCTTCATGTTAGCTTATTCTTTGAACAAAATCTTCTTTAGAATTTCTCTCTATATCCATCAAAGTTTTCTTCTTGTCCTTGAAGAGTTTCTTCCATGGCTTTTCTTCATCGAACCATGAACACTCTATTTATTGTGACATATCTCCTAATAGGTGAGGTAGATGACCTTATTGACAGCTTCATACATCCTATGCTCAAAGTTTTACTGCACAAGTTAACATGTTCTTCTTTTAGCTTCTAGAGTTGATTTGACTATGCTTCCAGCGTTTGTTGACACCTTCTATGGTTTATCCTCTTAAAGCATAATCTCCTGACTACCCATATATGTTATCCAACTCTTCAGTTTAATAAAGTGAATAAACTAAGATTAGTTATCGTACCCCTTTGCTTTAATGGTTAGTTATTGATGAACTTCTTCACTTGGTCAATTGAGGTGACCTTTGTTTAGGACTTTCAATCCAAAATAGGAGTTTGAAATTTTGAGCATGATGTCCTCAAAATCTTTTTCAATCCTATTTTGAAATCCTCAATCGTGAATCTAGGTCAACGCCTTGGATTTCTTAACTTACACATCTCTTTGATGATCTTCATCTTATTTCACATAAATATCATCAACAACCGAGTGATGTGTGCTTGTCGCGCATAAAAGATCTTTTATAATTTTAGCTTGTGTTGCCTAATGTGTTTCAAAAAATGGATATTTTTCTGACACAATTAAGTGTTTGAGATAATCTAGTCAATAACAAAATTGGTGCTTAGATACCAATTGAAGGTACAGGAAACACAAGAAATTGAGGGTTTGAAATTGGTATCTAGTTTGATAACTTTTTGCTTCCAAAAAAACCCGTAATAATAACAACAACAATAATTAGGATAATGACAAAATACACAAGCATTTTATCATGGTTCACCGTTAACTAGGATACCTCCAGTCCACCCATTAGGTGATTTGCCTTAGCCAAAGACTTAATCCAATAATCGAATCACGATTACAAAGCAATGACAACCTGTCATTGATTCCTTAAGATCCTGACCTTCCTGGTCGCTTGAGAAACCCCAACGGTCATTGACTCCTTAAAACCTTACCTACCCGGCCGCTTAAGAAGATTTCTCCCTCAATGACTACCCGTCACTAACTTCTCAAGAGCCTGACCAACTTGGTTGCTTGAGGAACATAACCACATGGGTTATAGCAGTTTGTGTTTACAAGTGTGATTCTTAGATAAGCATATTACACAAGATGAAGTTCGGATGTTTACACTTAAAGGATATACAAAGAAAGTTCTAAGTGAATCTCTCTTTACTGTGTTGTGGTGTTATCGCTTCAGCGTCTGCTAGATGATGTAGACTACAAAGTCTATTCAGAGAGAGGCTTGAAAGTACTACATTCCAGAGTGAATGTGAACAAGAACTGCAGAAGAAGTTAGTACTTTTTTCAAACTAGATGCATTGACTATAAGAGAATATTTCCTTTGCTCACCAACTTCTATTCAGAGGCTTCTCATATGACTTGGTAAAGCTTTAGTAGAATTCAGAAATTGTCTTCAAAACATGGAGAGACTTCATAGTCCTTTGAGTGCTGGGTTCTGAGACTTGCGCACACATGTATTCAGAGCTTTACCAGAGTTTCTCTAGATGGTTTATATTAAAAAATGTTGACTTTATAATCCTGAAGCTTGACTTGCTTTAAACAAATCTTTGTAATCTTCCTTTTTTCGGCATGTGTTTTTCCTTTCTTCAATGTTCTTTCTGCTTTCTTCAAACTTCGTCTGCATTCGGATTAATTTATTCCATGGCATAGCTATCTTAAGAGTCTGTCTTTTATAATTTGATGTCGTTCAGACCATGCTTCAGACTTTGCTTTGATTTGAAGTTTTCTTTCCATTTAGCCTTTGTTGTCTTCAGAGTTGACAATCATAGTTGGCTTCTTTCAGAGTCTTCAACTATCAGAGTTGTCTCCATATAAGCATTTGAAGTTCCTTGATAAGAATTTTCTTTATTCAGTATTGCTCTTTCCATTTAGATTTTGTTCTGACCTTTGAGTTTCTACACACTTGACAAATAGTTAGTGCATAAAATAGTTCTTCTACACTTTGTTATCATGAAAACATAAAGGTATATATATGTACAACCAAACTTGTTCTTACACTTTCTTCTTGCTTCCTTGAAATAAATTAGGATACAAGAGTTTGAGGGGGTAGAACTCCAATCCAATTATCTGACCTGAAAGGGACAGAGGTTCCCTCACCAATATTGAAACAAACTCTACCCGCAAAATTAATACCATAAGTGGTTGGGTTGGAATCTAATTTAGACAGGTCCTTCCACCAAGTTGACATGTGCCTTCTGTTGTTGATGCTTGTTTCTGCCTGAATTTGGTGCTCCCAATCCCCATACCTTGATTTTAACACATTCACTCAAAGGGTCCCCTTCTCCTCTAAATCCTCCATTTCCACTTTGTGAGTAAAGCAATGTTGAAGTCTTCAATACTTTTGAACCATAGGTCCCCTAAATCTTTGAGTCTGCAAATAAGATTCCATCCTACCAAGTGAATTTTCCTTCTTTCTTCTGAGCTTCCCCATAACAGTATTTGTTGGATTTTCTCTATCTCTCTCCAAATTTTCACAAGGGCCTTCTATAAAGAAAGTAAGAAAATAGGAAAATTGTCGAGAACAAACCTATTAAGGTGATTCTTCCCCTTATTCATAAGAATCTAGCTCTATAAGAGGCCAATTTAGATTTGAATTTATCAAAAAGAGGAGTCCACATATTTATCTTCCTTGGATTTGATCCAATAGGGGTCCCTAAAAAGTGAAATCTTTCTCCTTGATAATGCAAGCTAGAAAATTGGTTGGAGTTAAGAGAAAATGGTTGCTCAAGTTGATTCCTATTAGCCTATTCTTGTGGTAATTTAGACCTAACCCTGAGACAAGTTCAAATCCTCTTAGAGTTATTTTTATTCCCCATACATTTTTTTGACCTCCAGTTCCTATAAGAAAATTATCCTCTGCAAATTGAATTATTTCAACTCATACGCCCTCTTTAACACTAGATCCTTTGAAATCCCCAATTTTTAAAACCTTCCTTACCAGACATGAAATGCCTTCAACTATCATTTCAAAAATGAAGGGAGAGATAGGGTCTCTCTATCTTAGCCCTCAGCCTACCTAAAAATCTGGGGTTGGGCTACCATTTACCAAAATAGACATATGACTAGTGAAGATGCAAGCCTCCATCCATCTCATCCAAAGCCTACCTAATCCCATTTTTTTATCATATACCTAAGGAAATCCCAACTCACCATATCAAACACCTTTTTAAAGTCCACCTTGAACATCAAACAATCATGTTTAAATCTAGTTGCTAAGTCTAGGATCTCATTTTCAATTATAACACCATACAAGAGTTTCCTACATGGGACAAAGGCTGACTAACAAGGAGAGATAAAAAATCCTATAAGTTTCTTCAACCTAAAAGCAAGAAGTTTGGCTAAGATTTTATAGAGGAAACCCACTAAGAAAATTGTTTTGTAAGCTTCAAGGCCTTAAGGGTTAAGTTTCTCAAGTATAAGGGTAAGGAAAAAGGAAGTGATGGCTTTAGATAGAGTTTCCTTACAATAGAAATCCTTCACAAATCTAGTCATATCCTTCTTTAAAACATGCCAGCAGTTCTTGATAAATACAAAATTGTATCCATCATGCCCATGGCTCTTAAATCCCTCACAACCCCACACTACTTCTTTGATATCCTGATCAGAGAAAGGATCCTCCAGGGATTTCACATCAGACTGAGATAGAGTCCTAAAAGTTAAACCTTCTAACAAAGGTCTATCAAACCCAGGTTTAGTAAACCTCATCTTGAAAAATTCTATGACTTCTTCTTTGAACTCACCTGCTGAATCTATTACTCCCATATCAGTGTTTAAAGATCCTATGAATTTCATCCTATTCCTACCCTTCACAAAGTTGTGGAAAAATTTGTTGTTCAGGTCTCTATCTCTAGTCTACTTCATCTTGGATTGTTGTAGAAACATATTATCTTTAATGGCTAAGTTTATCCACGTAGAATTCACTATATTACTTCTTCTGACAACTAACTCCTCTACCCGATCTTCTACACAACTAGTAAGCAATTTATTCACTTCTTTAATCTCTTCCACCCATTCATCAACTTTCAAATCAATCTACCAAAATACGTATTTATTCCAACTCTTGAGTCTTTCTTTTAACATTTTGAATTTCTCTTTAATGACATAGCCACTCCTCCCTACCACTTTGATCTCACTCCACTCCTTCTTCATAAAATTGATAAACTCTTTGTTTTCAAACCAACTATCATTAACTCTAAAAGGTTTAGGACCCTAGTCAAATTTATTGATCTTAAGCCATATAGGGAAATGATCAAATATGTCCCTTTTGCTTATACTCTTCCCTACAACTCCCCACATATCAATCAGGGTATCTGGAAAAAAAAATCGGTTAATTATGCCCATTTATTTTCCATCCCTAATGAACCAACTATAAATGTTACAAGAGCAAGTTAAGTCTACAGGATTCATATCCCCTATGAAACCTTTGAACTAACTCATTTCTGAATTCCTATTAAAGGAGGAACTACCCTTCTATTCTTAGAGTTGACTATGGAATTAAAGTTTCCACCTAGAACCCACTCCCCAACTACCATTTTCTTTTTTAACTCTAGTAAATATTTCCACATAATCATTTTCAAACTAGTACTATAGGTTGAGTAAACATTAACTACATAATACAAATTGTTCTTCCATTTCAATTTTAACCCTAGAAAACCTTCACCTTTGAAGGTAAATATATGTTCTATAGAATCATAGCATTACTACAATACCAAACCACATCCTAAGAGCTCGACAAACTATTGATAACAGATAAATCTACTTCTTTAAGATTAGATTCTTGAATGAAAAAAATCTCAGCATTACCTGAATTTATTGTATGGTTGATCTCCTTCATTTTGATATGTTTCCTCGACCTCTGATGTTGAGAGAACCGATAATCATGTTGTTAAGTTTTTTTTCACCTTCTTACCCTCTTTTATTTATTTAACCTTTCCTCCATCGCTGAAATCTTCTTCTTGTAGTCCTTCATAAGTATTCCTAAGTTAGAAATAGCTTGTGAGTGAAACTTTCTGTTAGATGTATTTTGTATGATGTTAAAACTTGGATACTTTAGCGTTTATGTATATTAGACAGTATCCTCTGAGTCTTAATGTGCATCTTAATGTTAGGAAGCATAAATTTTTTTTGAAATGGGTTAGAAAAGGTTCCATGCATGAAAAACAAGTTTTTATGGGAAAAGCAGTCTATGTGTCAACACATACGTGCTATAGGTCGACACATAGAAGAAACATTTTCCTATATGTCGACACATACAAGTTACAGGTCAGATCATGTACCTTATTTTTAAAGCATATAGCATATGTTTGATGTACCACCTATACATGTCGACACATGACATATACAGGTTGACACATGACTTATACAGGTAGGAACATGCATCGAACAGGTCAGCATATGACTTACGTATGTTGACTCATGCAACGTATTTTTCCAAAAATTCATAACTTTTTCAAATATTTTGCATTCCTTTTTCCTCTAAACATGCATGCATATAAATACTTCATACATGCACCATTTCTAGTAAGGTTCTAGAGTAAACCTCCACAAAATCGGGATTTCAAAGAGTTCTCATCATCTTCAACCCCATTTTATGCATACACACAAACAAACTACACATAATCATTCTTTGTTTGGGTTCCATCTAGAATTAAGATTGATAATATCCAATTTAGGTTTTTGAATTGTAAATTGGGTTGAGATCTTTGAGATTTTCAAATAAGAAAACCGAGCTAGGGTTTTGCTTCAAGATCAATTAGGGATTTAAAGGTTTTGGACAAGATTATGCAATTTGGATTCGATCGAGTCAAGGCTTTGAATGACAGAAGGTTATTTCAAAGGAGTAACGTGGAACGATGTATAATATTGGTAAGTCTTGGGTTACAACAATTCGCAATTTAGATCTGATAGAGTGAAGGCTTTGAAGAACAAAAGGTTCTTGCAAAGGAGTAGCTTGGGATGATGGATCAAATTGGCATTGTTGGGTTACTTGATCAATCTTTGATCAAGGGAAGAGAAAGTGTCAGAATCAACATCAAACTTAGGGTTTGTAGAGTTGGATTGCTACATTTCTCCTGTATACATACTTTTGCAAAGTAAGGTTAATTTCGTTATCTCAATTCGAGTTCGGATTAATGGCAGGCGTACCCATAGCGAGGTCGATTGGGGAACTGTCTAAACAAATCCTTATGCAGTCTCTCTCTCTCTCTCTCTCTCTCTCTCTCTCTCTTATTTTCATTTGCAAATTATTGAATTCATCGATTGTGCAATCAATATGTTTGGATAAGATTTTTGATAACCTTTTGAAAGAGGTTTGCTGAGTTGATCACAATCTATTAGATTATGGTTAGATTTTAAGATTAATAAAACCATACAAATTTCCAAACAAAATCAATTGCATACAAAATGTTCGATAATTTGTCTCAATAATATTTTTGTGTGTTTCATCATTGGGAATAGTCTCTACTTTTAGCATTGTATTCAATTGATTATGGTTGATAATTTGTTAATCAAATTTGTGTTCATTATCATACCTTGATTGCAATTACGTATATATGATCTTTTTGATATCGGTTTGGCTAAACGATTAATCTGGATTACTACCGCTTGCCATAAATTTTTTAAAACAAGTTTTTGTTAAAAAAATTTAACTTGCGATCAATTCACCCCCCTCTAGATCGAAGTCTATCGTCTGACATAGCCTTCCACACCTTATCTCCCATGTTGGACTCTAAATTATCCTAAAACCTAAGATTGCAATGATGAACATCCGAATTCGAGGTCGGATCGAAGCACAAAACGGCCCCAGCAGAGAAACGATCATTGTTCTCCACGAATCTATTCGAAGTACAACAAGATGAAGTAGAGATTGAGTTTGATTTTAGTTTAGGGTTTCTTGGGCCTTAAGGTTTTAGCTAACATAGGCCCATCAAGCTTATTTACACCCCTAACATTTTTATTTACACCTTTTTTGAAAAGGCCTTTCTCACTCCTTTTTTTGTTGACTTTGAAGAAAGCATCCACTGAGTAACTCTCCCCTTTACCCTTTAAATCCTCTGACTTCAACTTAACCATGTGGGCCCCTTAAATTTTAGCCTTTCTTCTAAAGCCACATTAGTATCCTCTACTGCTGCATCAAAATCATTACTACAACTATTCTAAACCACCTTTTGAGGAGAATCCTTCCCACTTCTTCCAAAATCTACCTTTCCCATTTTTCCTTGTACCGTATCGTCTTCTTCATTCAATTTGAAACCGACTTTTATTCCTTATGAAAATTTCCTTGAGCTTTTCTCTGACAACCAATCCTCAATATCCATTATGTTTTGATTACTCCAATGACTATTAAAATTTGAATTTGACTCTGAAATATCATCCTTTTATCTTGGTGTGCTCACAAAATATGCACGGGACCATGAGTATCTTCCGTCATCTTTATTCTGAAAGTTCCATCATTGAATTTGTCATTGAAATTCTCATTGAGGATAATAGCACACCTTGTTCTAACCAAAAACCTTGTTACATCCATACATTCTGATTTCGACGTGTTTTCATTAGAGGGAACGTATGTCCCTACCGTATTCTCCAGAAACTCAAAAAACAAAGAGTTCCGTGCATGACAAGGAATTCCTAAGCACATTATCCAAGTGAATCTTTCCTTGTCTACATCTTCTCCCCTTCATTCCCTTATTTCAGGAAACCATTGGCTCCACCAACTCTTGCCTTCTCTAATCAGGTCCCTAATCTCTCCAGCCTCACTATCTTCTAATAAGCAAGTGTTTGCACCGATAGACATTTTAATGTTATATGACAGTCTAGGGATGACCATGAAACCCAAGAAATCCTTCATGACACTACTACAAAACACACATTAAACCTCAGACACGAAGTCGATTTAACCTCGGTTACAAAGGCGAGGTAATGAAAGGCGTCACGAAAACTCTGCAATATACCCCTCGAGTTTAGGATAACTGAAGGGATAGTTTAATTGGTCATTGGTTCAATCCCCAACAATAGATTTTTTATATTTTCAAAACTAGTGCCACATACGTCTCGGTTTATGACCAAAACCGAGGGGAAATATATATATATATATATATATATATATATATATATATATATATATATATATATATTTAAAATACTCATTACATTGTTTACACTGAATTTTTTTTTGCAAAGTACATTGTTTACACGTAATATTACATTGTTTATACATAATACTAAACTAAAAACATATAAAAAATTTAATTCGATTCATCATCATTGTAAGAACAAAATTAGTTCTACAATAGAATTCCAGGATTTTGATGATAATAAAGGATGAAACCAAAAATGGCACCCTAACGAAATTTTTTAAGTGTACAGGACTCTGAACAGCAACAAAGGACTCTGATCATTTTATCAGATACAAACCTTGATCAGATACAAAGTACTAGAAGTTCAGACGCATCTGAGGAAGAAGTGCGCCCAAGAAGTTCTGAATCTGAGCAAAGCAAGACAGCAGAAAGAACCAGAAGCTCTAAACATCCACTGGTCTTAGTTCTGATGATCTAGAAGACTAGTACGCTGAGAAGCTCTGATGTAACTTCAACATAATCTCCTTCTGACGTATGACTCTGAGACAACAAAGACTCTGATGAAGATTCACCAAATACAGAAAGAGTAACGGAAAGAAATTCTCAATATGGAAATGAACTTTTTTAAGAAAGAAGTTATTCAGGGAGACAAATTGGTTATGGCAAGAAACACAGAAGTAATGACTTGAATGCTCATCAAAGACCAATATTCTGTCATCACTCCAATGGTCATTCTCACTACTATATAAAGGACAACCTACCTCATTGAGAGACACAACAACACACAGAAAAATCCTTTACATTCTCTCTCAGTTTTTCATGAGCTGCTGCTCATACGTGAAAACCCTTGCTTAAATATTCTGCTGTAATACTTGCTTACTCTTAGAAGCACTTTCTATTACAAATTTATTTTGACTAAATTGCTTTTGTTCCTCAAGTGACTCTGCGTAGTCTGTATACTTGAGAGGACTAAGAGATCATTCTCTTAGACGTTTGGTTTTATTAATCTTTCAAGATTAGTGGATTAAGTCCTTTTTGAAGGCGAAATCACCTTGGCCGGGTGGACTGGAGTAGCTTTGTGTTATAAGCGAACCAATATAAAATTCTGTGTGTTCTTATTTTTGAAAAAGCTTTTATTTCCAAAGTAATTCAAACCCCCCTTTCTTGTTTTTCTCACCTTCAGTTGGTATCACAGCTTCGGCTCTGTTATTGATTTTCTAATCAAACACTTAACAGTTCAGAGAGATCTAGAACGAGAAAAACTATGGCCAACACCAATGAAAGAGATAGTTACAACGCTAAGCCTCCAGTCTTTGATGGAGAGAAATTCGATTACTGGAAAGATAGAATTGAAAGTTTCTTTTTGGGCTACGACGCTGATCTCTGGGACATTATCATAGTTGGATACATACCTCCTATAACACATGCTGGAGTTTCTATTCCCAGAAGAAAAATGACAGATGATCAGAAGCGCGAATTCAAGAATCATCACAAAGCCAGAACGATACTTCTCAATGCCATATCCTACAATGAGTATGAAAAATCACCAACAGGGAAACAGCTAAAGAAATACTCGACTCCCTAAGGATGACTCATGAAGGAAACTCTCAGGCCAAAGCAACAAAGGCTCTGGCTCTAATCCAGAAATATGAAGCCTTTAAAATGGAGGATGATGAAGCTGTAGAGGTAATGTTTTCTAGATTTCAAACTCTAATTGCAGGTCTTAAAGTGCTAGAAAAAGAATACACAACTGCGGGCCATGTCAAAAAGATAGTCAGAAGCTTGCCAAAGAAGTGGAGACCCATGGTCACAACCTTAAAGCTATCAAAGGTGAAATTCTGGTATAGTCAGAGTTCAGATGTTCTATACGAAGTCATGACATCTAATCCAACATTGTTACTAATACAGCAAGACAGTTATAACAATTGAAAACTCAGTACTCATATGCACTCTGTCACAGATGTCAAGACATCTGCTACTTTACCACCATGGAAAGAAGAACATCCAGTTTTGTCCAACTAGTGCACAAACACAGTAGAGATCAAATACAACACTTATGTTTATTGATCCTGCCTAGTTATCAGCATGATGTCTCAACATTCTTTTGAACATCACCTGTTTCAACATGGTTGAACTGTAACAGACCAACCAGTCTAAACAACAGCATTCAATACTGAATGTCATAACATTCTGTTTTGCAACCAGACTGCAGGCTATGTGTCAAGTCTGGTATTCTCTCCATAAACAGACTAGAAACAGACTGAGTTATAACAGACAAAATATAGTGTGCAGAAGGTAAAAACACCAGTAATTGTTAACCCAGTTCGGTACAACATTACCTACTCTGGGGGAATACCAAGCCAGGAAGAAGATCCACTATTAGCAGTATTAATTCAGAGTTAAACTCCCCCGTTTACAACTCCTCACTTAATCCCTACCCATTGCAATCTATACCTAGGCACTCCTAGATAGAAACCTCCAGTTTCCATTCCTATCACTACAATTACCATGTAATGCTTAGACAACTTGAACATGCTTCACAGCTTCGTTCAAGAACATAACAACTCTTGCCTACAGGCTTTGAGTTACACATAATCTCATGCTTTCAAGCACTGAGAAACACTTGGTAACCTTCCCACAGGTTGGGAGGTTTACCTCACATATACCCCTAATTTTTACATTGTTTGAGGCTTACAAATCCTAGGTTACAATCTACTATTTATAACCTAACCACCCAACTGGATTTGGGCCTTCAGAAATCGCAGCAAATCTTTCCTTTGCTGTTACAGAGCTGGCAGAAATCTTCTGCTACAATCAAGGTCTTCAATCTTTTATTTCCTAAAAGATCTCCATATTTGGGAACTGTATCTTCACCAAATATATTTACCAAATCTTCTGATTGAATCTTCAAGCTCTTCACATAGGAGATAGGATATTCACCAGATCTCCTAATTAATCACAAACCAAACCAGAAGTAACTGATTCAGTTTGATACACATGTGAGATGTCACAGTCCCGATGTCGTGACATCTTACATGACATGTTGGTCCAGATGTTGAACTTCTTCAACCCAACATATTAAAACAACAGAGGTGATTACATTATTTGTTTTACAAAATTAATGCCAATCCTAAGGTACTAACAATCTCCCCCTTTGGCAAATTTTAGCTAAAACAAATAATCCCAATATGGGTCTGCACATCCTCTTTGTTTTTTACAGCCCCAATGCCACCACCACTGTTGGTGTACATGAGGAAGAAGATGTACAAGGATCAGCTCCACCACAACCCTTCCCCTCAACAGTAGGGCTTCCTGAAGAATATGTAATGCTGAATACATAGATAATTTAACTTAGATCACAAGACACAACTGTCTTCTTAACTCAGATCACAAGACACAACTGATATACCCAGTTAGTGACTTTTGTGTCTGAACCCATCTGCTCCTTGCAACCAGGTATTGCTTGCTTCTAGTGCATCTTCAGGACAATGTTTCTCTCCCCCTTTTTAGCTAAACATTTATATATGACACCTTCACAAAACCAGATCCAGGAGCAGTATGCCCAGATCTTAACAAACCCCATGGTTTAGAGGGAATGAAATGTCGCTCTTGTGAGAAGAGGAGTGCTGATACATCCTTTAAATAGGCCAGACCATGCTTAGGAATTAACGGTAGGAGTAAATGCTTGGTCAAGATCCATAAATATTTGCTGAGAATCAGTCAGAGAATCACCACCAGTATCCCAGATTATCTTTGAATACCTTTTACAGCTCTTGACTGTTTCCAGAAACAGCAGTTCCAAGACTATTCCATAAATGCTGTCAGACACGTTACAAGCTATGTCTTAACATTTGACACTGCTTTTGTCTGCATTCTTCATATATGCTCCCTATCACCGTTTTCTAAAACCACTTTCTCACCTCCAATGGTAGCTTGACAACTAGCACCACACATCCACATTTCCTTATATAACTTCCAGCAGGAACATAGGATATCTTATGTTAAGACATCACATATGACATCTTGTGAACACTCTGTCCTTTTTATTCACAAGGCATACTATTAGCAGTTAAACCACATAACAATAGTTTAATCAGCAGCAGAAGCAAAACAATTACTAGCTATGGCTACTAGTAATACTCACATGCACAAGGGTACTTCTCCTCCCCCTAAATCTGTGCAACAATCAGAATTACTAGTTATGGATGCAACTAGTAAGACACACAAATGCACAATGCACAAGGGTATTTCTTCTCCCCCTAAATCTGTGCATTCATCAAATAACAGCTACTGTAACTCCAGCACCTGTACCAGCCAGAATGTCATACTGACATCTGCTTCCATATTCCCTTATGACTGTAAGTCTCAGAAGGAAATAACAATATTGTCCAAGGCAATGTCATGACATCCGGTCAAACATTCTTCTGCTCACTCAGCCTTGACACATACCCATCATCCCACTAACTAACAAGGTTCCATACCTTGTTATCTGAGAACACATAGACCACAAGCTTGATGATTACTTGCAGTGCAAAGACAAAACTCCCCCTGTCATGAACAACCAACTCTCCTCTTGAAACATGGAGATCACACATGAACATATCCAACACCCCAAGGTTGGACCTTCACTAACTTTCTGATTCAAAGAGAACCCTGACCACTTGATGAATGGAAAACATAAGACGCATCTTCATGTCTTCAAGAGCACACCCTCTGTTCAACCCTCTTGGCTGAACACATCCATACTCTGTGTCAATCTCTCTTCTAACCAGAACAGAAAGCTACTTCACACCATGCTCTAACTTGAGTTAGGACATCCTTCACACCATAACACCATCTGATAATCTTCAGATATCACTGAGTCATTAGCTTGAACCACAAGAAACCAGACATAAACCCTAGCTCTCTCTCTAAATTTCGCTCAGTCTTGGTTGTGTGTTCAAACAGGTTTTCTGAGTCCCTTTTTATAGAAACATTGGACATCTTGAAAACCCTAAATATATTTTCCAATCAAATCTTTTCATATCAGCTGTAAAGATCTCCTTGGAAAATAAACAAATCTGGTTGATATCCCTGACAGACTGCGCCAACTAGCCATATCTTCAATCAACCAATGATTGCCACCAATTGTGCAATCACAAAACACCAGACATTCATACTGAATGTTCTGTGTACAAGATGTCATGACATCGGGTCTGACATCTGGAAAAATCCTGCATAATCCAGTTTCCTTTTATAGCAGGTACAACCATATCAGTTACCATGACAATGAGTATGTCAACTGAAACAACCCTGCAACATATGTTCTTCAACTCCAGCAGGTATATACTCCAAGAGATGACTAGAAAACACCTTCTTTTGTCTTCAACTTACTACTTTTCTGCTCAAAAGTAACTTGTCTCAGACTATCCTCAAGAATAATCAGTTGCCATATGTAGATTATCTTGATTCTTCGAACTCACTCCTGAGATAGACCAAGTGCCACTGGTTGATTACCCCCTTCATGAATCCTCATATGAAAAAGTCAAATGCCATTCTTTTGACCTCTCCACATTTTTCAGACTTCTCCCAAAGATATTCTGACCTTCCAAGTGAGACTTGAACTTCAAGCTTTTTGAAGTATCCAATCTACAACCCTGTAGACCCTTCTATCTCAAGTTGATGTGCCATTTCACCAACTAGGATTCTGATGTTGAACCAAATGTCATAACATTGTGTTTTGACATCTAGCTGTTGAATTCAGCTCCTTCTTTTGCCACTTGAAAGAACTTCCTCCCTTCACAGAACAAGAGTTCAATGTTCTCATAGACTTGATTGTGGAACCAAGTTTGAGTAAACATCCTCCATCCTGCAGGTTTGCAGTTAAGTCATCCAAGCTCCCACCTTGATGAATCCCTGCTTCTTCTCCAAAGACATCAGACACTCTGATGCATGAGTCTTCAGAAGGACCAGTTAGAAACTATCCCTTCAGCTATACCAAGGATTCCACTTCCTAAAACAAAGCTGTTTCCATGATGTCAAGACTGCTGCCACTTGTTCTTGACTCCATAGTGTGCATTAGCTAATGCACTTCCTTACCTAGATCAGAAGTAAATTGATCCAAGTAACCACCATTAGGACTATGATGTTTTCTTCTTCTTGTACACACCAAGGCTGAACATGTTTCTTGCCAGGAAACCTTTTCAGAGATCATATACTTTTGCTGCCACCAAAGTGATAGATCATAAACCAATGTACTATCCTTCCTGTGATTCTACATAGGATCTTGAAGATGAGATAATCCAACATCTTTTAAAACACCATTTATCTTGAGCTCCAAGGATAATCAATTAAATACTTGTACTTGGCAAAAGTAGACATTGATCTTAAATCCTTTCCCAATATTCCTTTCAAATACTTTCACCATAAGAATACTTTGAAAATACTCTTCTAGTGTCAACATCTTCTGCTTGCAAGCACTTCAACAGTTTTGAAAATCTTCCCAAATTAAATTCACCCTTAGGAATGAGAGAGATGAATTCTTCCTTGAAAATGTGTCACACAACCACCAGAACCCATGTGACATAGGTCAACAGCCAACCAGACCCTAGGCTGACCGGACGTGAGGAGGTTAACTAAAACTCCCCCTCAAATTAACAATCATGGAAACTCCACACCAATATCCATGCATTGTACACACATGTCTCAGCATGTCATACACCATCCCTACTAATCAGACTCCAGCTGACCATCAGTACTAGTGAAAGAAACCAACACCAGCCAATAGTAGATATGCATTGCTAGAGCATACTACCTCAACCAACCTCTGAATCTTCATATTCTCGCTCCTTGAAAAAACTGCCACTTCTGAGCGTGGTGTTTGAATAACAAGATTCATGGTCCGAATGCCAATCAGGTTACCTTATTATTGACTTCTAACATCCAGGGGACTTGTCTTCATAGTAGTTCAGGGAACAACTATCCAATCCTGACCAATCTATATGAATAAGACAGACAGCAGGAAATTGCACCATGTCGCATCTCAACCACCTTCACTTTTAGAGACCAGACGTCTAAAAGTGAACTTCTTGAACTTACATACAGACGACCCTACCCTTGTCTCCTTAGCATACACAGATGTCTCCTCTTCCAGGTCAGGAGTAGGTTCCAAACAAAAGTAACCCTTTGTTTGACACCTAAACACATCTGCTCTTCAACCAGTAGCTGCATACTTGTTGAACAACATGTTCTAACATCACCTAGAACATTAGTTCCACCTCCTTGGAACAGAAACCTCCTTGAAAGTCTTCAAGGTCTTCATATACACTACCCAAGAGAGTAAAAGAATCAGTGATCAGGTGATTCTTACAATCCTGAAGTGAGAACGTCATGATGAGTGGACTTGAGGAGACTCAAGTATCTTTGACATCTTCAGTAGATTATGATGAAAACTTGAATACAGCAGCCTTTCATCCATATGAGGGAAAAACTTCATCAGAGTTTGAGTTTTGCCAGGTATTGTGCAGCTGAAATCATAATACAACTCAACCTATGACCACACACTTTACCAGATCAGCCTCCAAGAACATACCAAGTTTGAATATGTTTCAATACTAGCACAGCTGTTCCACATAAAGGCCATTGCCAACCTCCAGAGACAGGTACACACAGTTCTTGTCATGAATGGTCCATCCACCTTCTTCAAGGGACCATTCAGGGGGATCACAGAACCTTCCACAGATTCCCCCATCAGTACTGACATAACTCCTTGCAAGATACCAGAAAGTATCACCCATGGATCTCATCTAGAAACAGAACAGGATGCCTGCTCTGATACCAATTGAAATTCTGGTATAGTCAGAGTTCACATGTTCTATACGAAGTCATGACATCTGATCCAACATTGTTACTAATACAGCAAGACAGTTATAACAATTGAAAACTCAGTACTCATATGCACTCTGTCACAGATGTCAAGACATCTGCTACTATACCACCATGGAAAGAAGAACATCCAGTTTTGTCCAACTAGTGCACAGACACAGTAGAGATCAAATATAACACTTATGTTTATTGATCCTGCCCAGTTATCAGCATGATGTCTCAACATTGTTTTGAACATCACCTGTTTCAACATGGTTGAACTGTAACAGACCAACCAGTCTAAACAACAGCATTCAATATTGAATGTTATAACATTCTGTTTTGCAACCAGACTGCAGGCTATGTGTCAAGTCTGGTATTCTCTCCATAAACAGACTAGAAACAGACTGAGTTATAACAGACAAAATATAGTGTGCAGAAGGTAAAAACACCATTAATTGTTAACCCAGTTCGGTACAACATTACCTACTCTGGGGGCATACCAAGCCAGGAAAAAGATCCACTATTAGCAGTATTAATTCAGAGTTAAACTCCCTCGTTTACAACTCCTCACTTAATCCCTACCCATTGCAATTTATACCTAGGCACTCCTAGATAGAAACCTCCAGTTTCCATTCCTATCACTACAATTACCATGTAATGCTTAGACAACTTGAACATGCTTCACAGCTTCGTTCAAGAACATAACAACTCTTGCCTACAGGCTTTGAGTTACACATAATCTCATGCTTTCAAGCACTGAGAAACACTTGGTAACCTTCCCACAGGTTGGGAGGTTTACCTCACACATACCCCTAATTTTTACATTGTTTGAGGCTTACAAATCCTAGGTTACAATCTACTATTTATAACCTAACCACCCAGCTGGATTTGGGCCTTCAGAAATCGCAGCAAATCTTTCCTTTGCTGTTACAGAGCTGGCAGAAATCTTCTGCTACAATCAAGGTCTTCAATCTTTTATTTCCTCAAAGATCTCCATATTTGGGAACTGTATCTTCACCAAATATATTTACCAAATCTTCTAATTGAATCTTCAAGCTCTTCACATAGGAGATAGGATATTCACCAGATCTCCTAATTAATCACAAACCAAACCAGAATTAACTGATTCAGTTTGATACACATGTGAGATGTCACAGTCCCGATGTCGTGACATCTTACATGACATGTTGATCCAGATGTTGAACTTCTTCAACCCAACATATTAAAACAACAGAGGTGATTACATTATTTGTTTTACAAAATTAATGCCAATCCTAAGGTACTAAAAAAAGGATCTGAACAACATCAGCCTTGAAGAGCTTGTCAGCTCTCTCAGAAGTCATGAGATAGAACTGGAGGAAGATGAGCCTCAGAAGAAGATCAAGTCTGTAGCACTAAAGTCCAGATCTGAAAGGCGCAAGTCTGACAAAAACAAAGCCTTCCAGGCCGAAGCAGAAGGCGTTGATGACTCTGAAAAGGAAGATTCTGACGATGAGGAAGAATTATCCCTTCTGACCAGAAGAGTAAAACAACTCGGGAGAAAAAGGAATAATAACTTCAGAAAACCAAGATCCAAAGGAGATCGATCAGAATCAACCTCAAAAGGTAAATCTAACAAAGATGTTACGTGTTATGAATGTAAGGAAACATGTCATTACAGGAACGAATGTCCCAAGTTGAAGAAAGATAGTTCCAAAAAAGAGAACTTCAAGAAAAATTCCTTTAGAACCAAAAAGGGACTAATGGCTACCTGGGACGATAGTGAATCTGACTCATCAGAATCAGACTCTGATGAACAGGAAAATGTGGCACTCATGGCTACCACCTCCAAAAATACTTCAGACGAAGAATCTGAATCTGGAGAGGTATTTTCTGAACTTTCTCGATCTGACCTAGAATCATGTCTGTCTGAAACTCTAAACTCATATCAGAAACTCAAACAAAAATTTAAAGCTATAAAAGGTGTTCTTGAAGAAACATTAGAAGAATATGGCAAACTTGAGATAACAATTTTAGAACTAAAATATGAAAATAGAACTTTGATATTAGAAAGAGATTTAACAAAGAAAAATTGCTCAAAACTTGAAGAAGCGTTATCTCAAGCTCCACAAACTTCAAACACAATAATTTATAAATATGAAAAATCTTTTCAAAAGTTTCTGAAAATGGGATAGAGAGGAGCAAAATGGCATCCATGATTAATGGGGTCAGTCAGAACAATAGAAGAGGAATTGGGTATGATCCTAGTGAAGATAAAACTTCTACTAATGACCAACCTAAATCTCCATTTTCATATCACTATACACATACACAAGCACAACTATTTAATAATGCTAGAAAACCCAAAGTATTAAGAAACTCTGGGAAAACTAATCACAAAGGACCCAAAAGACTCTGGGTACCAAAGGATAAGATTGTTTATGTTGCAAATATCTTATGCAGCAGAGTTAAAACACCAGTCATGATACCTGGACTCTGGATGCTTGCGACACATGACGGGAAGAAAGTATATGTTCCAAAGACTGGAACTTAAAGACGCTGGATTCGTAGGCTTCAGAGCAGATCAGAAAGGAAGGATCAGAGGCTCCAGAACTATTGGTAATGGTACTCTTCCCTCTATGTCTGATGTTTTATATGTAGAAGGATTAATGCATAATCTGTTATCAATAAGTCAATTAAGTGATAACGGATATGATGTAATCTTCAATAAAAAAACATGTAAAGCCATAAATCAAAACAATGGATCTGTCCTATTCACTGGCAAGAGGAAAAACAATATTTATAAAATAAATCTTTCGGATTTAAAAGAACAAAATGTAAAATGTTTGATGTCTGTTCACGAAGAGCAATGAGTATGGCATAGACGCTTGGGCCACATTAGCATGAGAAAGTTATCTCAGCTAAATAAACTCGAGTTAGTCAGAGGTCTACCTAAGCTGAAGTTTTCTTCAGATGCTCTATGTGAAGCATGTCAGAAAGGAAAATTTCCAAAATCATCTTTTAAGAAGAAAAATATTGTTTCTACCTCTAAGCCTCTGGAACTTCTTCACATTGATTTATTTGGTCCTGTGAAAACAGCATCAGTCAATGGAAAGAAATATGGACTAGTCATTATTGATGATTTCAATCGCTGGACATGGGTAAAATTCTTAAAGCACAAGAGTGAGTCTCACTCTGTATTCACTAGCTTATGTTCCAAAGTGCAAAACGAATTTGACTCTAAAATCATCAGAGTCAGAAGTGATCATGGTGGGGACTTTGAAAATAAATTTTTTAAGGAATTATTTGACTCTAATGGAATATCCCATGATTTCTCCTGCCCTAGAACTCCACAACAAAATGGAGTTGTAGAAAGGAAGAATAGGACACTCCAAGAGATGGCCAGAACCATGATCAATGAAAAAAATGTGGCTAAGCACTTTTGGGCTGAAGCTGTAAATACAGCGTGTTATATTCAAAATAGAATCTCCATAAGACCTATTATGGAGAAGACTCCCTATGAATTGTGTAAAGGAAGAAAACCCAACATTTCTGATTTTCATCTTTTTGGATGTTCCTGTTTTATTCTAAATACTAAAGAACATTTGAACAAGTTTGATTCTAAAGCACAAAAAGGTATTATGTTAGGATACTCAGAACGCTCTAAAGGCTACAGAGTGTATAATACAAAAACCAAAATTATGGAAGAATCAATTCATGTTAGATTTGATGATAAGCTTGACCCTGAAAAGTCAAAGCTAGTTGAGAAACTTGCAGATCTGGAGATTACTCTTGCAGGTTCTGACGAGAAGATTAAAGCTCCTGAAGCAACTACCACTCAAACCTCAGAAGGAACTAAATCCCCAGCAATCCCAAAGATAGCTAAAAGCCGCCTCAACATATCTGAAGAGTTGATTCTGGGAACAAGGATGAACCTATCCGAACTAGGTCTACCTTCAAGGCACCTGAAGAAACTGCTCTGGGACTAGTATCTCTGATCGAGCCAACTTCCTGTGATGAGGCACTTCAAGATAACGATTGGGTTCTAGCCATGCAAGAAGATCTAGATCAATTCACAAAGAATGACGTATGGGATCTTGTTCCTAAACCTAAAGGCACTCACATTATCAGAACCAGATGGGTGTACAGAAACAAGTTGAATGAGAAAGGAGACGTAGTCAGAAACAAAGCTCGGCTGGTGGCTCAAGGTTACAGTCAACAAGAAGGCATTGACTATAATGAAACCTTTGTCCCAGTCGCCAGGTTAGAATCTATTCGCTTACTTCTCTCATTCGCTATAAATCATTCTATCAAACTGTATCAAATGGATGTCAAGAGCGCATTCCTTAATGGTTATATATCAGAAGAAGTGTATGTCAACCAACCTCCAGATTTTGAAAATTATAATTGTCCAGAACATGTTTTTAAACTTAAGAAATCTTTATATGGACTAAAACAAGCTCCCAGAGCTTGGTATGAAAGATTAAGTAATTTTCTTCTGGAACATGATTTTATTAGAGGAAAAGTTGACTCTACACTCTTCTGTAAAAACATTAATAATGATCTCATGATATGCTAGATATACGTTGATGATATCATTTTTGGTTCAGCTAACGCCTCTGTATGTCAAGAATTCTCTGAGCTAATGCAGGCAGAATTCGTAATGAGCTTAATGCAAGAACTAAAGTTCTTTCTAGGAATTCAGATTAATCAAGCTTCAAAAGTCACATACGTTCATCAAAGTAAATACATAAAAGACATTCTGAAGAAATTTGAAATGGCTGAATGCAAACCTGCCAAGACACCCATGCATCCAACTTGCATTCTTGAAAAAGAAGAAGTTAGTCAAAAGGTTGTCAGAAGCTCTATCGTGGTATGATAGGCTCTCTTCTCTATCTAACTGCTACTCGTCCTGACATTCTATTCAGCGTGTGTCTCTGTGCCAGATTCCAATCAGATCCTAGAGAATCTCATTTAACAGTAGTTAAGAGAATTCTCAGATATCTGAAAGGAACTCCTAACCTGGGCCTGATGTATGAGAAAACATCAGAGTATAGACTTTCTGGTTTTTGTGATGCAGACTACGCAAGAGACAGAATGGAACGAAAAAGTACATATGGAAATTGTCAGCTCTTGGGAAAGAATCTGATATCCTGGGCCAGCAAAAGACAATCAACCATAGCCTTGTCTACTGCAGAAGCGGAATACATCTCAGCATCACTGTGCACTACCCAGATGCTCTGGATGAAGAATCAACTAGAGGATCTTCAAATCTTTGAGAGTAACATTCCTATCTTCTGTGATAACACTGCTGTCATTTGTTTAAGAAAGAATCCTATCTTGCACTCCAGAGCTAAGCACATAGAAATAAAACATCATTTCATTAGAGACTATGTTCAGAAAGGGGTAGTAATGTTGAAATTCATTGATACAGATCATCAATGGGCTGACATCTTTACCAAACCACTTGCTGAAGATAGATTTCTCTTCATCTTAAAGAATCTGAACATTCAAAATTGTCCTGAATAAAATGTGCCTCTGAGTGAGCAAGATAAGATTCTGATGTAAACAAAGTGGACTCTGCATCTGACTCTGATACTCCTACCAAGTTAGAAGTCATCTGAGTCAGAAATCTCCAGGAGCCAACCCTTTGGTATTCCTGAAGATCAGATAGAGCAAACACGTGGAGCACCTTGTGTCTGACCTTGGAACTTCTAGACAACTGTCTAGCAGTAATCAAGGAACAGTCTCTTGAGATCTCCTCGAGCAGTGTACTGAATGTTGGGATTAGACATCATTTATGAGTTGTAATCTTTTTCCCTCTAACGTGCATACTTGGTTTTTGTGCTAAACTCTGTTTTGTGTGTCGTTTTGCATGCGCCCTAATTTAGGTATTTATACACTTCTCTTCACACATTGCACACTTTTCACTCTCACAAACACTTAACCCTCTGCAAGTTCTTTTCTCCCTCAAGGAAATCCTGCAGCATTTCAAGTTCTTCAATCTTCAACTCAGCTCATCAACAACATTCATGGATTCCCAATAATAATCAGTGTATAACTTCTCTCAACAGATGGATTCCAACGAACAAGCTCCAGGTTCAAGCAACCCAAACCCAGCGGTTACCGGTGTCGTCTCAACTCCCATCTACAAAGAGCCTCACATTCTTGATCGTGAGCCTCATATCAACCTTGCAACACTGTTTGAGAAACTGGAGGTGTTATGTGAATCTTTGGTGGATTTTGATAACATGCGAAGAAATGGTATTGACCTCACTGAAGAACTGAAGAATCAAGGTTGGGGAAACTACTTCCAACGTCTGTATGGTCCAGTGTACACAAACTTAGTGAAGGAATTCTGGAGATTCGCAGACGCTGACGATCACTACATCGTCTCCTATGTTCTGGGAGTCAAAATGGTGATCACTAAGAAGTCCATTGCTGCTCTTCTGGGCATGGAGAAAGACGGAGGAAGAAGGATCTACAACATTAATCCTAGGGCAAAGTATCTGTCCCATGAGATTAATCCAACTATCTTCAAACAGAACGCTGAAGGCAACCACTCCAAGAACAAGGAGCTACATCAGAACCTCCGGGTCTGGCTGAAGATCATCTTAGGCACCATCCATCATTGCCCAGCTTCAAACTCCTCAAACTACATCAACACAAACCAGAAGTGCATTCTGTACTGTATCCACAAAGGTCTGAAGCTCTGCCTCCCTGCACTTCTCTTCAAGTACCTCAGAGACTCTGTGCGAGATACCAGAAATAACATGAAGCCCAGAAACTACATTCCCCTGGGTAGACTCATCTCTGATGTTCTTATTGAAAGTGGTCTCATAGATCATCTGATTACCTTCAGACTCATAGACGACGTGATGATCGACACTAGAAAAGCTCTGAATGCCCGCAATCTGAAGAGCATGGGGATTCTGGATCAAGTAAAATTCAAACCCACTCTGGACACCTCCTGGGATGCTCTCAAAGATCAGAGGAAGATCCCACATGGACTCTATCTGTTCTCAAAGATCGACCCTCCAGAGGTAATCCTGTATTACTTAGATGATCTGCGAAAACAAGGAGTAGATATCTCAGACTTCAACATAAGCCATCTGCCAGATGAGCCTCCAAACTTCATGAAGCGACCACGAGGACCATCTGAGAAGGCAAAGCAAGCGAAGAAAGCAAAGCTAGGAGAATCCTCTAGATCAAGACCTCCAGCACCTCTAACTGGATCTTCTGGTAAGATTGTTTCTCTCGCTCCTTCTGTACAACTTCATCATATTGCTTCCTCTATCCCTCAACCAACACCCATATATACCAATTCAGAAACCCCTCCCTCAACCACCAGACCATCTAACCAACCATCTCAGAAATTTAACCTTGCCACCAGGGTAGAACCGGGTGCTCTGACTTAGGGGGAGTCCTCCACCTTTGTCCCTCTGGTTCTCAAGACACTTGAAGATCTTCAGAAAGAGCAGAAGGAAGTCCGAGCCAGATTGGATCAACAAGATTCAGTAAATGTCAACATTCAGAATCTGCTGACCCAGCTGCTCCAGAGGATGCCTCCACCTCCTAACCCTTAGGCACCTAGGACTTCTTTATGTGTTCTTTTGCTCTGATTTGCTTGTTGCTTTCTGTTTTGTTTGTTTTTGCCTTATGTTCTCTAGCTGTTATCTGTTGTCTGTGCTTCTGGCATCTGTGAATATATCTATATAATTTTTTGTTTCTTCATTTAACTAAGTCTTTTTGATTCTGAAAAAAAGGGGGAGAACTAAAAACAGCTCTGATGAAAACATATCTAACTCCTATCAGTACTCTGCAAACATTGTTTTTAATCCTTTTAACTTAGAAATTTGCAGGAGAGTATCTAGACACACCATATCATGGAAAGTCCGGTAAGAACTTCTGAATTGCTTCTGAACTCCTAGACTTATCTCAGGGGGAGCTCACCTATATCTGATCTAAAACTCTTATCTAAAAATGTTTCATCTCTGAACTAAGATTGTTTTGTCATCATCAAAAAGGGGGAGATTGTAAGAACAAAATTAGTTCTACAATAGAATTCCAGGATTTTGATGATAACAAAGGATGAAACTAAAAATGGCACCCTAACGAAATTTTTTAAGTGTGCATGACTCTGAACAGCAACAAAGGACTCTGATCATTTTATCAGATACAAACCTTGATCAGATACAAAGTACTAGAAGTTCAGACACATCTGAGGAAGAAGTGCACCCAAGAAGTTCTGAATTTGAGCAAAGCAAGACAGTAGAAAGATCCAGAAGCTCTAAACATCCACTGGTCTTAGTTCTGATGATCTAGAAGACTAGTACGCTGAGAAGCTCTGATGTAACTTCAATATAATCTCCTTCTGACGTATAACTCCGAGACAACAAAGAGTAACGGAAAGAAATTCTCAATATGGAAATGAAGTATTTTAAGAAAGAAGTTATTCAGGGAGACAAATTGGTTATGGCAAGAAACACAGAAGTAATGACATTGAATGCTCATCAAAGACCAATATTTTGTCATCACTCCAACGGTCCTTCTCACTACTATATAAAGGACAACCTACCTCATTGAGAGACACAACAACACACAGAAAAATCCTTTACATTCTCTCTCAGTTTTTCACGAGTTGCTGCTCATACGTGAAAACCCTTGCTTAAATATTCTGCTGTAATACTTGCTTACTCTTAGAAGCACTTTCTATTACAAATTTATTTTGCCTAAATTGCTTTTGTTCCTCAAGTGACTCTGCGTAGTCTGTATACTTGAGAGGACTAAGAGATCATTCTCTTAGACGTTTGGTTGTATTAATCTTTCAAGATTAGTGGATTAAGTCCTTTTTGAAGGCGAAATCACTTTGGCCGGGTGGACTGGAGTAGCTTTGTGTTATAAGCGAACCAGTATAAAATTTTGTGAGTTCTTATTTTTGAAAAAGATTTTATTTCCAAAACAATTCAAACCCCCCTTTCTTGTTTTTCTCACCTTCAGTCATCACTGTCGGTGAAGAACAAATGTTGGATATCTTGGGGAAGAACAAATGTTGGGGATCCTCGTATCATTGATCTCGGGGAACATCTAATGTTGGATGTAATATATTCTCTATGAATTTTGCATTCATTTGTTTCTGATATAAAAAAAAGTTAGATAAATTAAATAGATATTCAATTATATGATTATTTAAGAACACGAACCTTGAACCCAAATAATTTTCTACTCTTGGAATCTGTCATAGAGAACTTTTCCCAAATAAAATAAATTCTTCTTTAATTTTCAAATTCTTCATGTCAAATGTTTTATTATCAACTTTTTAATATTCAGAATACTTTTATAATGTCTTTAAGGTTTCACATGGATCCGTAATGGAAGTGTCTCGAGTGTTGATACTCATTAAATGGACGATAAAAAATTGTTTAAGGACGGTGAAGAAACTCATTAAACATGCTTATATTTTCCCTCGGTTATTATTCAAAACCGAGGTAAAATGTGTTTCTTTTTAAATAAAAAATACAATAAAATATGTTTCATCCCAAATGCCACATACCTCTCGGTTTCTTTAAAAAACCGATGGGAGTAAAAAAAAATTATTTACATTATTTACACAGAATATTAAAATAAATTTTTATACAAATCTAAATTTTGACAATGGATTCTTGAAGAACAACAAATATTTCAAGTTATTCTTGGAGAACAATAAATCTTTTCAAGTTTAATGGATTGCATGCATCATATTTTAGATAAGTTATCTGTTCCTACCAAGAGAATTTTTTTCTGCACTTGCAATCTATCCCAAATATTTTTTTCAAAGATTTCATTATCTTGAGAAAGTGTTTTCATGGAAAATGATTTCACAAGAAAGAGAATAAGATGAAGGTTCAAGAAACACAATAAATGGGGGGATTGAATTGGGTTTCAAGTATAATAGTTTTTCGCAATCCAAAATAAAAGCTTAAAACAATGAAAAAAATTATATCATACTCAAGGATTTTATCCTGGTTCATTGTTAACAAGGCTACCTCCAGTCTATCCACCTGAGTGATTTTGCCTTAGAAAAGGACTTAGTCCAATAATCAAACTGATTACAAAAGCAATGAATAGCTATCACTAATTTCTTAAGAATTCTGACTCCAATTGGTACCTTAAGAAATATGACGATCACTGACTCCTTAAGATCCTGACCTACCCGATCACTTAAGAAAATTTAATCCTCAATAAGTACCTGTTATTAACTTTTCAAGAGCCTGACCAACCTGGTCGCTTGCGGATTAAAATCCGAGTTGTAATAACAAGTTTTGTGTTTACAAGATGCTTCAGATAATCAGATACACAAGTATAAATCTAGTATTACATTTAACAAGAATGTTCAATGAGTTTTTGTTCTAAGTGTATACGTGTGAGAAACACTTCTTATTTTTCTGTATATGTTTCCTGAGTGTAAGCGTTGATGAAATGTTCAATTTGTGAGTATCAAATCTTGTTTTCTTAAATCTTCAAAGACCTATTTATATATAAGCAAATATATCTTGAGGTGAAGATGAAATATCCTTTAAGTATCTGTTGTATGAAGGTCACTTCATATGCAACACTAGAATGGACATGTAGCCGGTAGTTGGTGAAGATGACAGGACACGAAAGACTTCTTTGACACAAAGTACAATACTTTATGCAGAAAGTAGATTTGCTTTTGTACTTATGTCACATCAAACAATGTTTATGTATTGATATAAATATTTCTAGTTAGAGGCTTCATATGCAAGTGGATGAAGCTTGAGTAGAGATCAGAGTCTGTCTCTAGAACTTGGTGAAATAGATATAGTCTTTGGACAACTGGATTCTGAGACTTTCACAAGATGATAGTCATCCTTTTATCAAAGTCTGTATGGATGGTTTCTATTTATAAATGTTGACTTGATAGACCAGAGTTGACTTGCTTGTTCATGCTTTCATCCTTTGATTTAGAGTCTAGACATCTTCAAAGTTAGAATATGTTTCCAATTTTTTGCACACTTAGCAAAATAGTTAGAGTATAAAAAAAATTATTTACACTTTTTTATCATCAAAATTTAAGGATAGTTGTAGAACCAAACTTATTTCAACAATCTCCCTCTTTTTTATGAGGACAAATCCATGTATTTTGATGAAACAATTATATTCAATAAGCAATCATCTAAACTTCAGAGTTAGGTTTGTAAGCTCCCCTTGAGTTTTAGACTTTCAAAATTATTTCTTCAAGTTAAATCTATAGAGTGAGGTTTATAATCCCCCCTAAGTTTAAGACTCAAAATAATTTTGGTTTCAATAAAAGTATGATAAAATTAATAGTAAGGTTTGTAAGTTTCCTCTGAGTTTTAGACTTCAAAAGTTTTCTTAGCTTCATTTTTCAGAGAGAGGTTTGCAAGCTCCCACGGACAATCATCTAAAGCTCAGAGTTAGGTTTGTAATCTCCCCCTGAATTTTAGACTAACAAAATTTTCTTACTTTAAACATTATTCTTAGCTTTAAATTTCAGAGTTTTGTTTACAATCTCCCCTTGAATTAAAACTCAAAATACTGTTGGTTTCAATAACAATTTAATTCATATAAGTATGATAAAATTTAGAGTAAGGTTCGTAAACTTCCTCTGAGTTAAGACTTAGACAAATATTTGATGATCAATTAAATTTTAGCTATGTTTGGGTTATATTAAGGTTACAAGATATATCAAAATCGTATTCATTTTCTCCCTCGTTTGTTGATGCGTGCTTTTCGCAAGTGTACGAACGCGTCAGAGTAATATAAAAGATTGTCGAATCCACAGAGACCAAGTGTCAATCTATCGTTATCTGTTGTTATGGTGTTTATCAAAGGCAATCAAAATAGGTGTTTTTAGAGTGTGCAATGGAAAGTAAAGTGTTGAATAAAGTTTAATTAATAAAGACAGGGTTGAATGTAATTCACGTAATCAATTAATAATCCAAGTACTTGCTAATAGAACTGCTTATGGGCAATGTTTCCTACTTTGAAAAGAACTAATTTAACAGGAACTGTCGCTTTCGCGTATTCAGAACCGAGTTGTACTCCCTAATCAAACCATCTTATTGTCACTTATAAAAAGGCGCGCATTGCGTTAGAGTAGTAAACCTATGTTTAAGAAATATAGTATCTTGACTAAGTTGAAAAGTATTATAACCTGGATTTCTTAACCAAAAGAGGTTCTCACGAACCAGACTCTAAACTTATAAACGCGTCCGAAAATAGTTTTAAAATCTCTTTTCTTCTTAAGTTAAAAACTCCTAATGAACTAAACAAAGCGCTTTCGCTGTTTTTGAAATAGTTAAAAACAATTAAGTTTAGATAGACGTTGGACGGCTTTCGATCTTACCCAACGGAAATTAAGTGCGGGAAAACTTAAGTTGAAAGTTAAAATAGCCCTTAAGTGTTTCTACGAACAATTGTACGAATTATCGATTCAATTACGATCCTTACATTCTAACCTTATAAATTTAGTTAGACATGATAAAGTAAAAGTGCATTAATTTAAATAAAAGTAGTGCGAGTGCGGAAAGTAAATAAAAGTAGTGCGAGTGCGGAAAGTAAATAAAGTAGTGCGAGTGCGAGGAAATAAATAAAGTAAAGCGAGTGCGAGAAATAAATAAAAGTAAAGCGAGTGCGGGAAATAAATAAAGTAAAGCGAGTACGAGAAAATAAATAAAGTAAAGCGAGTGCGGGAAATAAATAAAGTAAAGCGGGTGCGGGAAATATATAAAGTAAAGCGGGTGCGGGAAATAAATAAAGTAAAGGCAAAGTAATAAAAACCTGCTCCAATCGGAGGGTTGAGTAAATTGTAAAGCGGAAATGAAAATGGAGGCAGGATTAACTTCCTTCCAAAGTGCTCCAAACTCGATTACAGACTCGATCATAGACTCGATTACACAATTGTGGTAACACCCCAATGCGAAGCGATTACCACTTTAAAATACTGAATATATGCCTAAGTGAAACAAAGTTGCTCTGAGTTTGCCTCTGTTCTAAGTTTGGATGATTGAAAAAGTGATTTCGAGTTTCTATTTATAAGCAAGTAAAAGATGGAAATGACAAGGATGCCCTTCAACTTGAAAATGGAAGGGAAAACTTTTCCTCTTGTGGCGCCCGCCACAAGGCCATGGCGCCCGCCACAAGGCCAATCTGAGGCGCCTTAGTGGAAGTAGTGGGGAACGTGGCAGTTGAGGGAGGTTGAGCTTGGACACGTCATGGCAGGGTCTATGGCGCCAGCCATGGTGGAAGCCACAAGTACAAAATGCTGATTTTTAGGGTTTTTAGCTCTTTTTCACTCCTTTTCTCGATCGGGGCTCCGATTAAAGTAAAAACCTGAAAACAAAGAAAAATATAGTAATAACACAACAAAATGACAATTAAACTACTAAAATACATGCGAAATCGGAGTCAAAAATACGGTAAATTTCAGTGTTATCAAACTCTCTCACACTTAAACCTTTGCTTGTCCTCAAGTAAAACATTAAAAAGCTCATAAAAGAAAAACTGTGTAAACGAGTACTTCAGGTTAAAAAAGTTCTAAGTTCAAGTCGGGATGCAGTGATAGGTACTAACTGAGTGAACTAAGGGTATCATGACGACACTAATCCGCAAATACGGACATAAACTTCATTCCTATATTAATCAACCCATATTATCCCACAATACCTAGGCCTGCCTCTTCATCTCTTTTTGTGTCCTTTTCATTCAGGCGCAATCACATTAAGCCCGCTATCCGTACATGCTTCATAGTAGAGTGACATGTTAGTGATTATGATCTAAGCATGGGGTTTCTGGCACATAAATATGTGTAAACCTTTTTATTTGACCCAACTGTAGTTGTGGGGGATCGGATCGTAATCCGCCCTACCGAGTTCAGTGCCAGATACCTCTGAACCAACTAATAGTGGGTAAGTTTTTTTTTTCTTTTTCTTTTTCTTTTTCTTTTTGTAGCAAATTTTTAAAGTTCTTTGGTTTAAATGACTTTGTGAGGGTCACCTATACCGGAGTTGCCTTTTTGCTTTCTTTTTTTTTTATTTTTTTATTTTTTTGTTTTGCTGGATCATTCACTTATTTGCATCGGTCCCCTACATAGAGGATGCGTAGGCCGGAGCTGACTGCTGAGATAAACTACTGAGGACTTATACGGAATGATGATTAAGGCCATGGTATATGGGGTTTCGGGAATGATTCTTATATTTACGAAGTCTATGGTGATGAAATAAAACTGATGTTTCGCAAAGTTCTCCCAAGTCACCGCATCCTTATTCAACCTGTCTTTAAAACCTGAAAACTTTCGGAATAACACTGTTTTCTTTTGCAAAAAAAAATCGGTGGGGCTAAAGGTATGGGGAGATTAGATTGTACTAAAGATACACTATATTTGGTGACTCGTCAGACTCATGCATTATCTAAGACACTTAAACTAAAAAGCAAAATAAACAACTAAAAGGAAATAAAAATAAACAAACTATCTAAAAACAGCAAAGAAAAAGACGAGAAAAGCAATAAAGAAAAGACGATAGAGTCTCCTTCCACACTTAAATCGAACATTGTCCCCAATGTTTCGAAGTAAGATAAGGGAAGAGTTACCTGACGACCTATTGCTGACCACTGGTGCCCTCGCCATCCTGAGGTGGACGACGGGATCGGGTACAACGACGGTCTCTCTGATCCATCCTCGCCTGCAAGGCATCCTGAGCGGTCCTCACCTCTCGAAGGTTACCCAAAATGGAACCTTGAGTGGCTTCGATGAGTGCCATGTGTCGCTGGTGGTATTGTTGTTGACGGGCTTGCGTATTTGTAATCGTTTGCAGGGACTGTAAAACAGTGTCATAGGACCTGTCTGTCCTCCGCTGCGATTCTTGCATGAAGCTCATGTTATTCCCCAGTTGTTGTTGGGTGGTAGAGAGTAGGTCATCACACCTTTGCTCTCTAGCCATGTGGTCACGCCACATCTCATCTGTAATATAAAAGTCAGGAGTGGTACCTGCAGAAGAAGAAGATAGTGCGGTGTGTGGTGGTGAAGGATGAAGTGGAATGTGAAAAGGTTGGATTTTTACGAAATCCGACGGATGAAAATGAAAATGGAAATCGGAAAAATGATTTGTACGGTGTGGTGATTAGAAAGGTGTGAGCTTTTTGTGGGTTCAAGGACGTTTTTGCAAGGTGGAAAAATGGGTTTGGAAGGTTGTAAGGTGTGAAAATGGTGAAGAAAGGGGTTCTGCCCCGACCTTTTACAGACGCTGTGGCGGGCGCCACAGGGTCTATGGCGAGCGTCACAAGGCAAAATCTGGCTGGGCCGGATTTCGGTCCTTTGGCTTGGGCTTCTCTTGTTATTTGGCTTTGAGGGGTCCGGATAGCATTTGTCTTGTGATTTCCTAGTATCATTGGCTTGCATAATTTTATAAAAGTAAAAATAAAAATAAAAATAAAAATAAAACAAAATTTAAATATTAGAATAATAAATAAATAAACAACTAAATAAAAAATGCAAATAAAACAAACATAAGACATATATATATATATATAAAAGTAGAAATATCAATGTATAGACATAGTTTATATAATATTCTAAATGGGATGATATAAAATGAGTTATGTAAATATGATAAATATAACAAAGAGATAAAATAAGATGAAATGGTGAGATCATATAGTAGGGATGTCGTCTTCCTGAGTGGATCCACGGAGCATGGATACCTCCTGCCTGAGCTCTGCGATCTCCTGATATAAATAGTCGGCTTCGGTAGCGTGCGTGAGATCAGATACTCCCATTTGTAAAGTGAGGTCAGCCACCTCCTGTCTAAGTTCTGCAATCTCTCTACGACACTCTGCAATCTGGGTGCGGATGTCGGGGGTCTGCAATGAAAGATTATTAGAGAAAATAGTGATCCTGGGAGAAGGTGGTGTAGGCGTGTACTCAGCAATGGGTGGTGATCTCGGCTCCTCAACGGTCTCTCCCTGGCCCTCCAGAGCATAACTCCAATTCGTTGGGTCATGCACACTAGTCATCATAGGATCTGGCAGTGTGAAATAATGAATAGCCTCGTTGTCGACTAGTAGTCAGAACTGACATGGGTGGAAAGAGGCTCTCCTCATCAACCCTCTGGTCAAATAGAAGTCGATGTCCATGGTAGTGTACCCACAATAGGTCCGGAGATATAACAGCTTGCGAGACAGACCTAAAGCGACATCAATCTGCGTGATGATCCCGCCCACATGGATGACTCCTTCGGTCGATCTGGAGACACCGCTGAGACCACATAACAAAAAGTTCCCACATGCTACTGGGCGAGACTGGGATGCACAAAATAGTAGGAAGATCTCCTCTTCACTCAGTAATGTCTCAGCATCCGGCCTTCCTAAGAAGGAATGTGCCAATATCATCTGGAAGTATCTAAAGGCAGGGTTATGTATAACCTGAGACAGCTGCGTAGACGGATCCTGGCTTCCGCCACCCGATATATCACTCCAAAACTTCTCCACCTCCTTACCCAGAAAATATCCCATAGGTGTCTCCGGGATAGCATCGGGAGTGGTCTGGAAACCCAATAGGTCACCAAACTCTTTCTAGATGAAAGAGTACCCAACTCCAAAGAGCCTGAAAGTAGTGTACCCATCTGGTCCAGAGTATGGGTCATAGTCGAATGAGCTCAGGAACTCCAATGTCAGGTTCCTGTAGATGTTACTTAAATCGTCAGCAAACTCGTCCCAGTGAAGCTGGTGGCTAAGGAATCAGATACTCGGCTCGATACCCAGTGCCTCCATACAGTGCTGATCAGGATAACGTGTGGGCGCCATAGGGCGCTGATAAAGAGCAATGTAGCGCTCTCTCTGTGCGTCATCTCTATAGGCCACATGCATATCATCGAAAGCCTGCATCCTGAAGAAGTTAGGGAAGTGATCCTGAAAGTATAAACCATTCAAATACTTAGTCTTGGTGAAAAATAAAAATAAACAAAAATAAAATTAAATAAATGCGAAAAAGTAAAATAAAAAACCATGGGTTGCCTCCCACGCAGTGCTTGTTTAACGTCATTAGCTTGACGATTAGAATTTATACACATGTAGTAGTAGGAATTGGTGGATCAATCAAAGTGTGGCTTGAGTAGTATGCTGGAATGTCTCCTCCTTCGTAGAGCTTCAGTCTTTGTCCATTTACAATGAATGGACTACAGGTTTCATTCTTGATTTCTACGGCTCCGGATCTCAGAATCTTGGATACTTCGAAAGGGCCAGTCCATCTCGAGCGTATCTTTCCAGGGAAGAGTCGTAACCTAGAGTTGAAAAGGAGAACAGGGTCGCCTATATTGCAGTTTTTTTTACTATTCTTTTGTTGTGATAGGCTTTTGTTCTTTCTTTGTATATTTTTGCATTCTCGTAGGCAGATTGCCTAAGTTCTTCTAGTTTATGAATGTCTAGGGTACGCTTTTCTCCAACGGCTAGGTAGTATAAATTCAAAGTTTTAATGGCCCAATAAGCCTTATGCTCTAACTCGAACGGTAAGTGACAGGATTTTCCATAGACTAGTTGGTAAGGAGTAGTTCCTATAGGGGTTTTGAAAGCGGTTCTATAGGCCCATAATGCTTCTTGAAGCTTCTGAGACCAGTCTCTCCTAGAAATAGAAATAGTTTTCTCTAGGATTTGTTTTATCTCTCTATTGGATACTTCTACTTGGCCACTAGTTTGTGGATGGTATGGTGTTGCTACTCTATGCCTAACTCCATATTTTCTTAAAAGTTTGTCAAATATTCTCGATATGAAGTGTGATCCTCCATCGCTTATGACTAAACGTGGTGTTCCAAATCTAGGGAATATATAGTTTTTAAATAGTTTGATTACTACCCTAGTGTCGTTTGTGGGTGCAGCTATAACTTCAATCCACTTAGACACATAGTCTACAGCTAGTAAGATATACCTGTTTCCTAAGGATGGTGGGAAAGGTCCCATGAAATCTATACCCCATACATCGAAGAGTTCTACTTCCTGAATGTTTCTTAGAGGCATCTCATCACGCCTTGAAATGTTTCCAGTGCGTTGGCATCTATCACATTTGACAATGCAAGCAAGACATCACGCCACATGGTAGGCCAGAATAGGCCAGCTTGAAGAATTTTGGCGTATGTCTTAGAGGTGCTCGAATGTCCACCATAAGGTGCAGAATGACAATGCTTGATAATACTATTTACCTCTTCTTCCGGAACGCAACGGCAAAAAATGCCATCTTTACCCCTTTTGAAAAGGAGCGGTTCGTCCCAATAGAAGTTTCTCACATCGTGGAAGAATTTCTTCTTGCGGTGGTAGTCAAGATCAGGGGGTACTATATCAGCAGCTAGGTAATTAACGAAGTATGCATACCATGGTACGTTACTTATTGCTAAGGAATTTTGGAAGTTCTCATGAGTGCTTAGGTTATCATCTTCAATGGTTTCTAGTTTAGCTATCAGTCTATCATAGGCGAAATCATCATTTATGGGTACTAGTTCTGGTTTTAGATGTTCTAGCCTAGAGAGGTGATCGGCTACTACATTTTCAGTGCCTTTTTTATCTCTTATATATAAATCAAACTCTTGTAGTAATAGAATCCATCGAAGTAACATGGGCTTGGCATCTTTTTTACTTAATAGGTAACGAATGGCAGCATGATCGGTGTAAACTATAATTTTTGCTCCTACTAGATAAGATCTAAATTTGTCTATAGCGAAAACTACAACGAGTAATTCTTTTTCAGTTGTTGCGTAGTTAAGTTGGGCAACGTCTAGGGTTCTACTGGCATAATAAATGGCATGTAATTTTTTATCTTTCCTTTGTCCTAGAACGACTCCAACTGCATAATCACTAGCATCACACATTATCTCAAAAGGTTCCGACCAATCAGGCGGTTTCATAATGGGTGCTAAGATTAATGCTCGCTTTAAAAGATTAAATGCGTCATTACATTTTTCATCGAAAATGAATTCAGCATCTTTCATTAAAAGTCCAGTTAAAGGTTTAGTTATTTTGGAGAAGTCCTTAATAAAATGCCGGTAGAATCCAGCGTGTCCAAGAAAGCTTCGGACTTCTCTGATGGTTTTTGGTGGTTTTAGGTTTTCTATAACTTCTATTTTAGCTCTATCTACCTCTATACCTTTTTCGGAAACTATATGTCCTAAAACAATTCCTTCAGTCACCATGAAATGACACTTTTCCCATTTTAGCACGAGGTTCACCTCCACGCATCTCTCCAGGATTTTCTCAAGGTTAGCAAGACAATTGTGGAAATAAATCCGTAAACCGAGAAATCATCCATAAACACTTCCATGATACCATCTAGGTAATCTGCAAAGATTGACATCATGCAGCGTTGGAAAGTAGCTGGGGCATTACAGAGGCCGAATGGAATTCGTCTGTAGGCAAAAGTTCCATAAGGGCATGTAAAGGTGGTTTTTTCTTGATCTTCGGGATGGATAGGTATTTGGAAGAATCCAGAGTATCCATCTAGATAGCAGAAGTAAGAGTGTATGGCCAGACGCTCCAACATCTGGTCTATAAATGGTAAGGGGAAATGATCCTTCCTGGTTGCTTTATTCAATTTTCTATAATCTATACACATCCGCCATCCTCCTTCTAAACTTTTTGCTACATGTTCGCCTTTATCGTTTTGCGCGACTGTGATGCCTCCCTTTTTAGGTACTACATGCACAGGGCTCACCCACTTACTATCCGAGATCTAGTAGATTATACCTGCCTCAAGTAACTTAAGAACTTCCTTTTTAACAACATCACTCATTATAGGGTTTATTCTTCTCTGATGTTCCCTGGAGGGTTTTGAATCTTCTTCGAGCGAAATCCGATGCATGCATACGGATGGACTTATACCTTTCAGGTCAGAGATATTATATCCTAAGGCTGAGGGATATCTTCGTAAAACGTCTAAAAGTTGGTTCGTTTCCTCTTGGCTCAAGGTAGCACTGACTATGACTGGACGGTTCATCTCTTCATCGAGGAACTCATATCTCAGGTTCTTAGGCAGTTCCTTAAGTTCTAAGGTTGGTTTCTTAGGGCATGGCATAGGATCTGGGGTAAGGGATAAACATTCGTAAAGGTTATCATCAATGTAGGGTTTCTTAAAGTCATCATCTTCCATTATGAGGGTTGATGGTAGCTTAATTGTTTTTATAATTTCTTCTTATTCTAATTCTCTAACACATTCATCAATGATATCTAAGGCATAACACGCGTCTCCCATCACAGGTGCCATAAGAAATTTTGAAAGTATAAATTCTATTTTCTCGTCACCTACCTCAAATGTCAACTTTCCTTTCTTGACATCTATTATGGCTCCTGCAGTCAATAAGAATGGTCTACCTAGAAGGATTGGTATATCATTGTGCTCTTTGATGTCCATGACAACAAAATCAGTAGGGATAAATAACTGACCTATCCTAACAGGGACATCTTCTAAAATGCCTATCGGATACTTAACAGATCTATCGGCCAACTGAAGTGACATCTTAGTGGGTTGTAATTCTCCTAAGTTTAACCTCTCACAAACTGCTAAAGGCATTAGGCTCACACTAGCTCCTAAGTCTAGAAAAGATTTTTCGATGACATGACTTCCCAAAAGACAAGGAATGGAGAAATTTCCAGGATCTTTATCTTTCTTTGCTAATTTGTCCTCGGAAATAGCATTACATTCCAAAGGCTTCGGATCGTCAAGTCTACGTTTGTTGGTAAGGATGTCTTTGAGAAACTTTGCATAAGAAGGTATTTGGGCGATGGCTTCTATGAAAGGGATTTCTACGTGAAGTTTTTCTATAACTTTAATAAAAATTTTATACTGTTTATTGATCTGGGTTTCTTTGAGTCTTTGCGGATATGGTATAGGTGGTTTATATGGCGGGGGTGGTACGTAAGTTTTATCTTTAGGTTCTTCTCCTTTTTCTCGACCTTCCTGGTTTCCAGATTCCTCTGGTTCCTTTACTTCGTCTGGGGGCTTGGTATATTCCTTAGAAGTTTTGGGTTCACTCAATCTAGGGTTTGGTGGCTCATCATAAGCGTTCCCACTTCATAGGGTAATGGCATTGGCTTGTCCTCTCAGATTTTGTTGAGGTTGTCCAGGGAACTGTCCTCCAGGTGTGGTTTGAGGGGCTTGGTTTAAAGCTACCCGAGAGATCTGGCTTTCAAGCATCTTAGTATGAGTAACTATTTGGTCAACCTTGGTTCCTAACTGGGTAATCAATTTGTTAACATGAATGTTTTGGTTCATGAACTCCTTGTTTTGTTGGGTTTGAGCGGTGATAAAATTTTCCATAATTTTCTCAAGGCTCGGCTTTGGTGGCACAGGTTGCATAGGTTGATTTGATCTTGGGGCTTGATAACTAGGTCTCGGGGGTGCATTATTTTGGATTGGGCTATTGTTTTTATAGGAGAAGTTCGGGTGATTCCTCCATCCAGGGTTATAGGTATTCGAGTATGGGTTCCCTTGGGTGTAGTTCACTTGCTCATAGTGGGTTTCGTTTAATAGACTGCATTCTGCGGATTGGTGTCCTCTGGTTCCATATATCTCACAATCCGACGAGACTGCGGCTAAAGTATTCGGGTTTATGCACATATGCTCGACCTTAAGGGCTAATGCGTCCATTTTAGCTTGCATCATGTCTATAGAGCTTAGTTCATGCACTCCTCCTTGGGCTTCCTTATTCTCAACTGTCGCTCGTTCGACTCCCCATGATTGGTGGTTTTGAGCCATATCTTCGATGAGGGCACTAGCTTCAGGATAAGGTTAGTTCATCAAAGCACCGCCCGCGACAGCGTCGATGGTCATCTTAGTGTTGCAGTGAAGTCCATTATAGAAGGTTTGAATGATTAACCAATTTTCTAAGCCATGATGTGGGCATGCTCGTAACAACTCTTTATATCTCTCCCAAGCTTCGAACAACGATTCTCCTTGGTTTTGGGTAAATCTAGTTATATGGTTTCGAAGAACGGCGGTCTTACTTGGGGGAAAATATCTAGCAAGGAATACTCTTCTAAGGTTATCCCAAGTCGTAATGGAATTGGGTGGAAGGGAATCTAACCATGATAGGGCTTTATCTCTGAGGGAAAAAGGGAATAGTCTTAAACGTATTGCCTCAGGAGAGGCTCCATTTGTACGAACGCGTCAGAGTAATATAAAAGATTGTCGAATCCACAGAGACCAAGTGTCAATCTATCGTTATCTGTTGTTATGGTGTTTATCAAAGGCAATCAAAATAGGTGTTTTTAGAGTGTGCAATGGAAAGTAAAGTGTTTAATAAAGTTTAATTAATAAAGACAGGGTTGAATGTAATTCACGTAATCAATTAATAATCCAAGTACTTGCTAATAGAACTACTTATGGGCAATGTTTCCTACTTTGAAAAGAACTAATTTAACAGGAACTATCACTTTCGCGTATTCAGAACCGAGTTGTACTCCCTAATCAAACCTTCTTATTGTCACTTATAAAAAGGCGCGCATTGCGTTAGAGTAGTAAGCCTATTTTTAAGAAATATAGTATCTTGACTAAGTTGAAAAGTATTATAACCTGGATTTCTTAACCAAAAGAGGTTCTCATGAACCAGACTCTAAACTTATAAACGCGTCCGAAAATAGTTTTAAAATCTCTTTTCTTCTTAAGTTAAAAACTCCTAATGAACTAAACAAAGCGCTTTCGCTATTTTTGAAATAGTTAAAAACAATTAAGTTTAGATAGACGTTGGACGGCTTTCGATCTTACCCAACGGAAATTAAGTGCGGGAAAACTTAAGTTGAAAGTTAAAATAGCCCTTAAGTGTTTCTACGAACAATTGTACGGATTATCGGTTCAATTACGATCCTTACATTCTAACCTTATAAATTTAGTTAGACATGGTAAAGTAAAAGTGCATTAATTTAAATAAAAGTAGTACGAGTGGGGAAAGTAAATAAAAGTGGTGCGAGTGCGGAAAGTAAATAAAGTAGTGTGAGTGAGAGGAAATAAATAAAGTAAAGCGAGTGCGAGAAATAAATAAAAGTAAAGCGAGTGCGGGAAATAAATAAAGTAAAGCGAGTGCGAGAAAATAAATAAAGTAAAGCGAGTGCGGGAAATAAATAAAGTAAAGCGGGTGCGGGAAATAAATAAAGTAAAGCGGGTGCGGGAAATAAATAAAGTAAAGGCAAAGTAATAAAAACCTTCTCCAATCGGAGGGTTGAGTAAATTGCAAAGCAGAAATAAAAATGGCGGCAGGATTAACTTCCTTCCAAAGTGCTCCAAACTCGATTACAGACTCGATCACAGACTCGATTACACAATTGTGGTAACACCCCAATGCGAAGCGATTACCACTTTAAAATACTGAATATATGCCTAAGTGAAACAAAGTTGCTCTGAGTTTGCCTCTGTTCTAAGTTTGGATGATTGAAAAAGTGATTTCGAGTTTCTATTTATAAGCAAGTAAAAAGATGGAAATGACAAGGATGCCCTTCAACTTGAAAATGGGAGGGAAAACTGTTCCTCTTGTGGCGCCCGCCACAAGGCCATGGCGCCCGCCACAAGGCCAATCTGAGGCGCCTTAGTGGAAGTAGTGGGGAACATGGCAGTTGAGGGAGGTTGAGCTTGGACACGTCATGGCAGGGTCTATGGCGCCAGCCATGGTGGAAGCCACAAGTACAAAATGTTGATTTTTAGGGTTTTTAGCTCTTTTTCAATCCTTTTCTCGATCGGGGCTCCGATTAAAGTAAAAACCTGAAAACAAAGAAAAACATAGTAATAACACAACAAAATGACAATAAAACTACTAAAATGCATGCGAAATCGGAGTCGAAAATATGGTAAATTTCAGTGTTATCATTTGTCATTAATCAAAAAGGTAAAGACATAAATAGAAAAAAGAACATAGAATACAAAACAAAAAGTAATAAACGAGAGAAAAGAAAAATAAGTTCATTGATTAACAAAATAATACAAAAGGATAAAAAAATAAGAAGACACCAAGAAAATAAAATTTGGAAAAGGAGAAACTAGAGCGGGGAGAATCCAACCCTAGAAGGTCTTAGTCTGTAGTGAACCTCTGACTCTAGGTGGTCTCCAAACACTCCGTTAACCTAAACTCATGCACACTCTCAACAATACCTTATTGAAAGAAAAGTTCATAAACAACTCTTGCAAAAGGCATGAGAGAAGATATTCCCTCAACGAATTTTTCAAAAACAATGTTAGAGGACAATCGACTCCCCAAACAGAATACGTTGTTTAAAGTTTGAAAGGGTGAAGGAAAATGGATGTTTGAGAAGGTGATTTTAGCAAGTGAAAAATGGGATGAGAATTAAAAGAGATAAAGATAAGATTAAATAGAGAAGGAAGGAAGAGTTAAAGAGATATATGAGGGAGTAGGTAGAAGCCTAAATGAAAAGACTTAACAAGAATCAATGCATGCAGCAGTAAAAACACTTAAACCAAGATATGCAACATAACACGATTGTCATAAGCAATTAATACAAAATATTTTTTTTTGAAAAGAGAGGGCATTATAAAAATAAATTATTTTAAAACAACACGCAAATTGGCAAGGGGATGTAAGTGAAGGGATTTTCTCTTGAACCAAGAAATATTTTTCCAATGGGTTACATCAAACATTTTAGATGACTTTAATGTATGAAACTTGTCTTACTTTATAGCCATGCAAAAATGCTTAATTACACCATTAATATTTTCAACTCAGAGTCCAGAAGACAGAAAGTCCTAGAAGGGTTCTGACTTTGGACCTTCTAACCTAGAGAGCCTCCAAACTTCAGAGGGCTAATTGGTTCAGAACCAATATATCTTAAAGTTATATTTTGATCTTTATAGGATACACATCTGAAAATATTTTGTTTTATTTTAAACAAATTTCCCTTTTTTAGATTTTTTAGAATAAAAACAAATTTATCTTCAATAACGAGTTTTGTAAAGATTTCAGGCCATTGATGGTATGTATCTATGTATTTTAAATTAAATACACCCTTCTGAACATAATCTCTTATAAAATGATGTTTTTATTTCAATATGTTTAGCTATGGAGTGAAAAATAGGATTCTTTGATAAGAAAATTGCAGAAGTATTATCACAAGGAATATGAATGTTAATCTCATATAGCTGATAATCTTCTAGATGGTTTTTCATCTAGAGAATCTGAGTGTTGCAACCAGATGCTGCTATGTATTCAGCTTATACAGTTGATAATTTTATTGTTGATCACCTTTTGTTGGACCAAGAAATAAGATTGTCACCTAAAAACTGACAGCTTCCACTGGTTACTCTATAATTATTGTTTCAGTGTTATATACAATGTATCCTTTTGAGTGTTACGAGTATCCTAACATTATATGATTTTGGGATTTAGAATCAAACTTGTTCAAGTCCTCTTTAGTGTTCAGAATAAAGGAAGAACATCCAAAAAGATAAAAATGTGAAATGCTGGGTTTTCTGTTTTTCCATAGTTCTTAAGGAGTCTTATCCATAATATGTATTATAGAGATCTTGTTTTGAATGTAACAGGCCGTGTTGATTGCTTCTTCTCACAAATACTTTGCAACATTTGTTACAATGATCAAGGTTCTCGCTATTTCTTATAAAGTTATGTTTTTCCTTTCTATAACTCCATTCTACTGAGGAGTTCTAGGAAAAGAGAAATCATGTGAAATGCCATGTTTATCCAAGAGTTTTTCAAAATATTTAATTTTAAAATTCTCCACCATGATTAATTCTGACTTTAACAATCTTAAAAAGTCTTTCTCATTTTGTACTTAAGAGCAGAAGATAGCTAGCACAGTATATGACTCATCCTTGTGTTTAAGAAGCTTGGCTCATGCCTACTTGCTGTAGTCATCAACAATGACTAAGCCATACTTTTTATCATTGACATAGGTTGTCTTCATAGCCCTTAACAAGTTAATGTGTAAAAGCTCCAAAGGCCTAGAGAATGAAGAGTACAAAGCCATCCTTCTGACTAATAGCTTTGTAGGAATTTTGATTAAGGATAATATCATAACCATTGTCACTTAATTGACTTATGGATAATAAGTTATGCATTAAAATTTTAACAAGTAAAACATTATTTATATAAGGGAGAAAGCCATTACTAATAGTTACAGAGCTAATAATGTTACTCTTATGATCTCCTCCAAAGCCTATTGAGCCTTCAGGCTTAAGTTCCAACTCTTTGAACATATGCCTTTTTCCTGTCATGTGTCGTGCGCATCTAAAGTCCAGATACCATGATTGGTGTTTCAACCCTGCTACTAAGGATATCTGCAGCATAAATTATTTTATCTTTAGGCACCTATATCTTTTTGGGTCCTTTTTTGTTAGTTTTTCCAGAGTTTTCCTTAGCCTGGGGTTTTTGTGCAGCATAATCATGTGTGTACCCATAAGTAAAATGGGAGTACAAAGTTTTTGGTTTTGTATCCTTGTTCTTAGATTTAGGTTTGACCCTAGAGTGTTTGAGTGGCTCATAACCAAGACCTCTTTTCCCATTTCTGCTTACTCTATAGATCGTGAAGCCATTTTTCTTCTGTGTATGTTTCTTGCAAGAAATTTCTAAAAAGTCATGTCATATTTCTTTATAAGATCATCAAATTCCATAGGAGCGTATAAAAGATTTTCCTTTTTAAGTTCATTACTCTTACTTTTTAGATCAGATTATCCTTTTCAAAAACATACAACTTTTCTTTCATACTAGAATTTTCTTTCTTTAGCTTACTAAGGGCTTCAAAGTCAACTACATGGATTCTTCTAAAATCCCTGTGTTTGTTTTGAAGACTCTGAAACATCACAAGAATTTCAATGAGACAGAAATCAAATTCAAAAGGAGTAAGATTACAGAATACCTCATTTAAGTTTGAATCTGATTATGATCCAGAGTCTGATGCTTATGAGTTAGCCATCAGTGCCATGTGTTCCTGTTCTTTATCATATTCATCCTCTGAAGCTTCCAAGTCATCCTAGATATTCATAAGAACACTCTTGTTTTCTTTGAAGGATTTCCTCTTAGGTATAAGTTTGGGACACTCATTCTTGTAATTCCCTGGTTGCCCGCACTCAAAACAAGTGACTTCTTGGTTATCTCAGGACTTCTTCTGCCCAGTAGTTGTCTCAGCATGTCCACTTGTTCTTCTATGGCGTCCAAACTTTGTCTTTATTTTCTTCCAGAGTTAGTTGACCCTTCTAGAGAGGAGAGATAACTCGTATACTTCTTCAGAACTTTCTTTAGACTCTTCTTCTTCAGCTTGAAGAGCTTTGGCCTTCCCATATTTAATTTTGGATTTTAGAGACACATAATTAATCTTTTTATGAGGCCCATCTTCCTCCAGTTTAATCTCATGACTCCTTAAAAAACTTATAAGTTCCTCTAGAGTAGTTTTGTTCAGATCTTTTGACACCTTTAGTGTTGTCGCCATTGGTCTTTGTTTTCTAGGCAAACTTCTGATGATTTTGTTTACATGATCGACAATGATATAACCTTTGTTCAAGACTTTCAATCCTGCCACAAGAGTTTGAAATCTTGAGAATATTTCCTCAATCATTTCACCCTCTTCCATTTTGAAGGATTCACATTTCTGGATAAAGGCCAAGGCTTTAGTTTCGTTAACGTGCTCATTTCCTTCATGAGTCGTTTTTAAAGAATCAAATATAAACTCGTCAGAGTCTCTATTTGTTATATTTTCATACTCAGAATACTAAATGGCGTTCAATAATATAGTTATGGATCTATGACGGTTCTTATGATCGTTCTTTAGATGATCATTCATTTTGTGTCTTTCAAGCTTGGCGCCATCTTCATTTATAGGATGTGTAACCATCTAACAACATATCCCATAGGTCTGCATCTTACCCAAGGAAGAAGCTTTAAATTTTATTCTTCTAATAATCAAACTTTTCTCCATCAAATATTGGAGGTTTAATAGAGTAGTTGTAGCGGTGTATTCATCACTTTATGATTTATTGACTAAATCAAAAGCAAAGCATACAAAGGATAGAGTCGCCACCGCACTTTTATTTATCCAAAGGAATGGCTAAAAAGCGAACAAAAGCCTAAGAAGTTTTACACATAGAAAACTAATGAAAGGTCAAAGATCTGGGTAAGGGGGTAATTATGCAAAGGGAAGGTGTTAGGCATCCAATGCATCCTAGGTACTCCTAGGGAACCCTTTTCACAACTTGTTGTAAAAAGATATTGTTTATGAAAATATTTATTGTGCAAACATGAGGGAAGAGGTGAGAAAAGAATATACAATTTTTATTATTTTTGTGTTTGAACGGATGAACCCATTGCCTACGTACCTTTCCATGGAAGGTAAGGATCAAAACGTCGTAGTTCGGCTAAAAGATTTCCAAAAATGAGTGGATTGCTTTTAAACAAAAGCCCTAAGGTCTTTCATTATCCACGGGAGAAAAATCAACCTTATACAAACACACATCCACCATGTGAGAAAAGCTTCAACTTGCTAGTGAGGGACCATGCCCTATAATAAGCAAGGAAGTCTTACAATTCAATCACTAAGGACAAAAGGTGAGATTCACATCAACCACTAAGATAATTGAGATCTGTGGCTAATGTATGAAAACTTATCAAGAATGGACAAAGCCCCAAAACAATTTGAATGAGTGAAATTAACCAATTAGGATTATTAAAAATATGGTCAATGTATGATTAGAATTCAATTCAAAAGAAGTATTGGAAAAATGAAGTTTGAAAATCAGAGGCTTAAGGCCTAGGTTTCTAGTTTTTGAAAAAACGGATGAAATGTTTGCACAATAATTTTCAGGTTTTGGGTTAACATGCAAATGGAGGTTTAAAGAAACAAAAGGTGGGAGGATAAGGAAGTAAAACTTCTTAGGTGTTCACCTCTTGAGATCATATGTAGATGATCCAAGTGATTCCTTTGGAATAGGCAACAAGCAGATAACAGATAAACAATGTATCAGAAATAGCCAAGATAAATGGAAACCAGATGCCAATCAATGAACTTATACTAGACTCACAAAACAAAGATGGATACCAGATGCCAATCAATGGACTTACACTAGTCTCACAAAGCAAAGAAAACATGGAAACCAGATACCTATCAATGGATTTACACTAGCCTCACAGAACAAAGAAAACATGGAAATCAGATACCAATCAATGGATTTACACTAGTCTCACAAAACAAAGATAAACAAGGAAACCAGATACCCATCAATGGATTTATACTAGCCTCGCAGAAAACAAATGCAATAAGCAGGAGGAAACAAGTTGCCAATAAATGGTCTTACACTCGACTCCAAGGAATGATCATAGGAAACAACTGCCAATAGCTGGACTTACAATTGACTCCTCACAACAAAATGATCACAGGAAACAGACGGCCAATCAATGGTCTTACGTCTGACTCCTCACAAGAAACAAATAACAAATGCAATAAGCAAGAGGAAATAAGTTGCCAATAAATGGTCTTACACTCGACTCCAAGGAAATGGAATGCCAATCAATGGTCTTAGTTCCAACTCCTACCAAATCACAGGAAACAACTCCCAATAAATGGACTTACAATTGACTCCTCAATGGACAAAACAGAATGTCACAAAGTATGAACAATGATCATGAAATGATATACAATTAATGCTCAAGGATGAAAACAATGCACAGAGGCACACACAAACACTTATGCACAGATGGACAAATAAGCAAACAAACCAGTCAATTATCACACACTATACACAATCAATAGTCTCAATCAAGGTTAGGTTTTAGTCAAGGGGTCATATCGACCTTGACAAAGAAACCATTACTGTCATGGGTATTTTGAGCTCTTAACCCTAACATTGAGAGTTAGGGTGAAGCAGATGAAATGGGAATGAGGGGTGTGCCTCATAGCTCTTATCCCTGGTCTGGGAGAGCTTTAATCAATAGAAAGTGTGGGAGTTCAGAATGAAGGAACTCTTCTCCACAAGACTGACACTACAAGATTTTTGGGTTTTTTTATTCAAAGTGCATTAAGAGGACTTAACCTGCTTGGCATAAAATTAAACAAACAAGAACATGGCCTCTTAAGGAGGGCTTCAGACAGGTGTCTGCCAACATAACATGATAGGTCTTCCAGACTACATGAAGAATAGGGATTATACCTAAGTGGTATGCCAACCACAAGCAAAGCAAATCAAAGTTCAAATGAACTTAAAGCGACTTAGGTACCTCTTGAAGAGCAGATTCTTGAAATGCACGATTCAAAGCTTGCAATGATCCAAATCAACTCCTGAACACTTGTAATGAAGTTTGGTGAAGGAATTGGAGCTTGAAACCGTGTAGATCTTGCTTATCAATCAACTTCCATTCTTGAGTTCTTGCTTCAATTATGCATGAATTTTGACCAAAATCAATGATCCAAGGCTTGATTCTCCATCTATTCCATTCAATGATTCAGAATATAGAAGAAAAATGCAAGGTTATGTGAAGAAATTGCAAGTTTTGGTTGAGAGAAAATTTTTGATGTGAGATGAAAACTAGATCTAAAATGGTGAAAATGATTAAGCTCCCCTGAAATTCTGTTAGGTTTTAGTATTTATATGCTCTCTTAATCACCTTGCTAATCCACACTTAATTTGGTTAATTGAAATTAGGCAAAATAAGGTATTTTTTGCAAAAATTGAAAATTGCATGGTTCATGTAGTAAATGGACGTGAACAGTGCCATGTGCTTGATCAAAGTCACTCAAAATCATTCTTCAAACACATTGGCAATGGTAAAAAGTTCCCATGATGCATCAATTTTAAATTTTCAAGTGACTGTCGAATATGGCTAACATATTTGACCTTGTATTTGCCAGGGCAACCCTGGACCATGTTAACTGATTTCCCATGCTCGGGCAATGGGTTCTTCGTAACATTGGGGCCTGAGTCCTCAAAGCTCAGAATGCCGCACCTCATAAGGTCTTGAACCTTAGTCTTCAATGGAAAGCAGTTTTCCACATTGTGGCCCGGAGCACCCGAGTGATAAACACAATGCTGATCAGGCTTATACCACCACTGCGGGTTAGCAGGTATAGCCGGAGGATCACTAGGAGTAATCAATTTCCGCTCTATCAAAGAGGGATACAGCTCTGCATATGATACAGGAATCAGATCGAAGGTGATCTTCTTCCTTTCATAACTCAGATTAGCTTGATTACTCTTGCGAGGCTGATAGGCCTGTTGCTGAGGGCGATGCTGTTGTTGATGATACTGCTGAGATTGCTGCTGATTATTATGCTGCTGATGCTGATATTGATGGTTGTTGTCTCTGAAAACAGGTGCTATATGAGCCACCTGATGCTGACTGCTGGCATGACGCACAGGCTTCCTCTTCATAGAGGGTCTTCTTGGTTTAACATGGGATTGCACAGCATGTGCCTCCCCATCTTTCTTCTTAGAAAATGCTCCATACCGCTTGCTAGAAGAGCCTTCATCCTTAGATAAACGTCCTTCACGAACTCCTTCCTCCAATCGCATCCCCATGTTCACCATCTCAGTGAAATCAGAGGGAGCACTAGCGATCATCCGCTCGTAATAAAAAGAACTCAAGGTCTTCAAGAAGATCTTGGTCATCTCCTTCTCTTCCAGCGGAGGAGTAATCTGAGTCGCCAGCTCTCGCCACCTCTGGACGTACTCTTTAAATGTCTCTTTGTCCTTCTGGGACATGGCTCTAAGCTGATCCCGATCGGGAGCCATATCCACGTTGTACTTGTATTGCTTGACGAAAGCTTCGCCAAGATCATTGAAGGAACAGATGTTTGCACTATCCATACTCATATACCATCTTAGTGCAGCACCGGACAAACTGTCCTGGAAATAATGAATCAGCAGCTGATCATTATCTGTCTGAGTAGACATTTTCCTGGCATACATAACCAGGTGGCTGAGCGGGCAGGTGTTCCCCTTATACTTCTCAAAGTCTGGGACTTTGAATTTGACGGGTATTTTCACACCGGGAACTAAGCAGAGTTTAGCAGCAGACTTGCCGAACAAATCCTTTCCTCGAAGGGTCTTCAATTCCTTGCGGAGTTCAAGGAATTGGTCATTCATAGCGTCCATCTTCTCATGAAAATATGGGCCCTCAGACGGCTCAGAATGATAGATGGTGTCGTCTACCCTGGGAACGATATGCACGACAGGAGGAGGAATAGCAATGACCGGGCTAGATGCCGGCATGGAAGAAAATGTTGGTGCTGGGATATCAGGCATAAAACCAGGAGGCATCCCCCACGGAAACCCGGGCGGCATGGCTGTTGACACAAAGTGGGCACTGGCAGCTGGCACTGTTGACGAAGCAACCTCATAAATAACAGTCCTCTGGGGAGGAGTTGCAGGTGGTGGAGACGGCTGATTCTGAGCAGCTAGGAATTGCTCCATCAGGGCGCTCAGTCGGGCGACTTCTTCTTTCAGCTCATGATTCTCTTGCTCAAGGTGATCCATCAATCTTGCAGAGTTGGCTCTGGTGTAATACCGATGAGTCAGCTTGTCTTCAAAATAAATGAAGAGCACAGAGTTAGGCCACAAACAAGAAGACCGGAACAACACCTGCTTATGCAAATGATGCATGCAATGCTCGTGCATATGTTTTGTTTTTATTCGAAGGAACTTTTAGGGTATTATTTGCAATTTTGAATATTAAGCATTTAATCGCATATGGAAAATATCTCATCAAATATATTTGAGAAAAAGAAGTACAACATTGTCAATTATTACAAGAGAAAAGGAAAATAAACATCCTATGGATCCCTAGAAGCTCGGGATGCCGAAAGATAAGCTGCACGAAGCCTCTTAATCTCTCTCTCTCATATGCTGCTTCCATATCCACCTTATCTTTGGCGAGTCTATCATACCTCCTTTTCCAGAACTTGGAAGACTGAGGAAGTAGAGAAGTCCATGCATCATTCGGATCATCAATGACCTGATGCTCGAGGAACTCAATCAGAGCATCCTTCTCCTTAAGCTGTTGAAGCAACTCTTCTCTTTCACGGATCCAGGCACGTGAAAGGTCTTCTTCTCTCAACTCTTCTACGCCTTGGTTAGGGAGGGTTGAAGGCCCAGGCACAACCAAAGGTGTAGGTCTCGGATAATCATAAGGCATGAGATACTCAAATGCTCTCTTCCTTACCCAAGTAGTATACGGCTCCAGAGCAATACAGTTCTTCGGACCCAATTCACTTCTACCCTTCTTGTGAATCTTGCGCCAAGCGCGGACCATCCTTGCTTTCAGGCCTTGGGGATCTTTACCCTCCTGAAAGAACACACCTTCTAACAGAATGGTATTAGGTTTATCCTTTAGGGGGAACCCAAGCTGACGACGTGCTAGCACAGGGTTGTAGCTAATCCCACCACATGTACCAAGAAGAGGCACATTGGAGAATTCACCACAAGAGTCGATGATCCGGACACCATCATATGCACGATCATACCAAGAGATATCGTCATTAGTGAGAGACATAAGTCTCGTAGACCACCGTAGACATCCCTTGTTCTCCTTGAAAGCAACCGTCTGAGGCAAGTGCGAACTAAACCACTTGTACAACAGAGGCAAACAGCACACAATAGCGCCACCACCCTTTGCATTCCTCAGATGCAAAGAGATATAGGTATCACCCAACAGAGTCGGAACGGGATTAAGAACAGAGAAGATCCTAATGGCGTTCACATCCACAAATTTGTCGATGTTGGGGAACAATACCAATCCATAGATGAGAAGCACAAATATGGCTTCAAAGGCATCCTCACTCATGGCCTTCCCATAAACGGTATCTTGAGCAATGAGGAACTCAGAAGGGAGACCTTGAATTCCACCTTTGGTAGTCATATGGGCTTCAACCAAGGATTCATCTATGTGAAACAAGTCAGCTATCTCTCGAGGAGTCAGAATACTCTCCAGGCCACTGAACGGCACCTGATCCAGAATCGGAATTCCCACAAGATGAGCATACTCCTCAAGGGTAGGCAATAGCTGAAAGTCTGGAAAAGAGAAGCAGTGATACAGAGGATCATAGAACTGAACCAGAGTACCCATCAATCCTTCGTCAACCTGAGTAGTCAGCAGAGGCAGAAGCTTCCCATAGCGAGCTTTGAAACCTAAGGGATCTAATACATAGGATGTCAGATTCCTTAACTCTTTCAAATCGGGTTGTCTAAAGCTGTACTTCTTTGTATGCCTTTTTGGTCTTTCCATATCTGAAAATTTTGCAAATAAACCTTTTAAGTTCCTTGAAAATTTTCTTTTTCTGATGATATGGATGCAGATGAATGCATGAATGCATGAATACAGCAAGCACACTCAAGGATCAAGCAAAGCACATCAGACAAAGGTCATGGGATGGTTCGTATTATCCTTAATATCAATCATCCATTTTGGTGGATTATGGTTTTCACCTTATCGACACCCAAGTTCCACTGATATTAACGATATACGAACGGTTCAAACCTCCTTAATATCAATCATCCATTTTGGTGGATTATGGCTTACACCTTATCAACACCCAAGTTCCATTGATATTAAGGATGTCCGAACGGATCAACCATGAATCACGGGTTTGTTGTGAGTCACGAGCATGGAGTCTTGGTTGAGAACCACCCAAAGGGAGTGTACTATGGTTTAAACCTGCCGAACATGTTCTACCAGAGGTTCCCATAGTCATCGTCCCATCTTTCGAATATTATCGGAGGAACGAATACTCGTATTCCAAAAATATTCTCAAGAGAGACTCTTATGAGTGTAGTATCGCGTAACAATCGCATCAGATCTTACATCTGAACGACCTCCGCACTACGTCCTAAAAATAGGCCAAGATGGGCTTGGTAAACTAAGGTCCTTGGCTTCTACGGCACATATTGAAAGAATGATGCCTAACCACAAATAACTTGTGTGACATCATTAATCCAACATGACCTCCACCAAGTGAATGGACTCGCAAGTCAACTTGCTAAGGAATAACTCCACACAAGTCGACGAGACTATGCCATTTTCCTATCATAGGGTGCACTCGAGTTCGGGTATAGAACTCATCTCACAGAGATCACCAAACAAGCAAGCAATTGATATATCAAGCAAATCAATCATTACAAGCAATACAATAATCCCAAATTTGCACAAAAATATGTCATAAACAACATATCACAACAAGTGTGAAAAGTTGGAAAACCCACTAGGAAGTTTCATCCCTAGCAGAGTCGCCACTTTTCTGTAGCGGTGTATTCATCACTTTATGATTTATTGACTAAATCAAAAGCAAAGCATACAAAGGATAGAGTCTCCACCGCACTTTTATTTATACAAAGGAATGGCTAAAAAGCGAACAAAATCCTAAGAAGTTTTACACATAGAAAACTAATGAAAGGTCAGAGATCTGGGTAAGGGGGTAATTATGCAAAGGGAAGGTGTTAGGCACCCAATGCATCCTAGGTACTCTTAGGGAACCCTTTTCACAACTTGTTGTAAAAAGATATTGTTTATGAAAATATTTATTGTGCAAACATGAGGGAAGAGGTGAGAAAAGAATATACAATTTTTGTTTTTTTGTGTTTGAACGGATGAACCCGTTGCCTACGTACCTTTCCATGGAAGGTAAGGATCAAAACGCCGTAGTTCGGCTAAAAGATTTCCAAAAATGAGTGGATTGCTTTTAAACAAAAGCCCTAAGGTCTTTCATTATCCACGGGAGAAAACTCAACCTTATACAAACACACATCCACCATGTGAGAAAAGCTTCAACTTGCTAGTGAGGGACCATGCCCTATAATAAGCAAGGAAGTCTTACAATTCAATCACTAAGGACAAAAGGTGAGATTCATATCAACCACTAAGATAATTGAGATCTGTGGCTAATGTATGAAAACTTATCAAGAATGGACAAAGCCCCATAACAATTTGAATGAGTGAAATTAACCAATTAGGATTATTCACAAAATATGGTCAATGTATGATTAGAATTCAATTCAAAAGAAGTATTGGAAAAATGAAGTTTGAAAATCAGAGGCTTAAGGCCTAGGTTTCTAGTTTTTGAAAAAACGGATGAAATGTTTGCACAATAATTTTCAGGTTTTAGGTTAACATGCAAATCGAGGTTTAAAGAAACAAAAGGTGGGAGGATAAGGAAGTAAAACTTCTTAGGTGTTCACCTCTTGAGATCATATGTAGATGATCCAAGTGATTCCTTTGGAATAGGCAACAAGCAGATAACAGATAAACAATGTATCAGAAATAGCCAAGATAAATGGAAACCAGATGCCAATCAATGGACTTATACTAGACTCACAAAACAAAGATGGATACCAGATGCCAATCAATGGACTTACACTAGTCTCACAAAGCAAAGAAAACATGGAAACCAGATACCAATCAATGGATTTACACTAGCCTCACAGAACAAAGAAAATATGGAAACCAGATACCAATCAATGGATTTACACTAGTCTCACAAAACAAAGATAAACAAGGAAACCAGATACCCATCAATGGATTTATACTAGCCTCACAGAAAACAAATGCAATAAGCAGAAGGAAACAAGTTGCCAATAAATGGTCTTACACTCGACTCCAAGGAATGATCATAGGAAACAACTGCCAATAGCTGGACTTACAATTGACTCCTCACAACAAAATGATCACAGGAAACAGACGGCCAATCAATGGTCTTACGTCTGACTCCTCACAAGAAACAAATAACAAATGCAATAAGCAAGAGGAAACAAGTTGCCAATAAATGGTCTTACACTCGACTCCAAGGCAATGGAATGCCAATCAATGGTCTTAGTTCCAACTCCTACCAAATCACAGGAAACAACTGCCAATAAATGGACTTACAATTGACTCCTCAATGGACAAAACAAAATGTCACAAAGTATGAACAATGATCATAAAATGATATACAATTAATGCTCAAGGATGAAAACAATGCACAAAGGCACACACAAACACTTATGCACAGATGAACAAATAAGCAAACAAACCAGTCAATTATCACACACTATACACAATCAATAGTCTCAATCAAGGTTAGGTTTTAGTCAAGGGGTCATATCGACCTTGACAAACAAACCATTACTGTCATGGATATTTTGAGCTCTTAACCCTAACATTGAGAGTTAGGGTGAAGCAGATGAAATGGGAATGAGGGATGTGCCTCATAGCTCTTATCCCTGGCCTGGGAGAGCTTTAATCAATAGAAAGTGTGGGAGTTCAGAATGAAGGAACTCTTCTCCACAAGACTGACACTATAAGATTTTTGGGTTTTTTTATTCAAAGTGCATCAACACATGGTGTGAGCAAAGTGAATGACACAACTGAATAGCAGGGGATGGATTACACATCCCTTTTATCTGCCAATTGCCTCTTAAGAGGACTTAACCTGCTTGGCACAAAATTAAACAAACAAGAACATGGCCTCTTAAGGAGGGCTTCAGACAGGTGCCTGCCAACATAACATGACAGGTCTTCCAGACTACATGAAGAATTGGGATTATACCTAAGTGGTATGCCAACCACAAGCAAAGCAAAGCAAAGTTCAAATGAACTTAAAGCAACTTAGGTACCTCTTGAAGAGCAGATTCTTGAAATGCACGATTCAAAGCTTGCAATGATCCAAATCAACTCCTGAACACTTGTAATGAAGTTTGGTGAAGGAATTGGAGCTTGAAACCGTGTAGATCTTGCTTATCAATCAACTTCCATTCTTGAGTTCTTGCTTGAATTATGCATGAATTCTAACCAAAATCAATGATCCAAGGCTTGATTCTCCATCTATTCCACTCAATGATTCAAAATATAGAAGAAAAATGCAAGGTTATGTGAAGAAATTGCAAGTTTTGGTTGAGAGAAAATTTTTGATGTGAGATGAAAACTAGATCTAAAATGGTGAAAATGATTAAGCTCCCCTGAAATTCTGTTAGGTTTTAGTATTTATATGCTCTCTTAATCACCTTGCTAATCCACACTTAATTTGGTTAATTGAAATTAGGCAAAATAAGGTGTTTTTTGCAAAAATTGAAAATTGCATGGTGCATGTAGTAAATGGACGTGAACAGTGCCATGTGCTTGATCAAAGTCACTCAAAATCATTCTTCAAACACATTGGCAATAGTAAAAAGTTCCCATGATGCATCAATTTTAAATTTTCAAGTTTCCCTCCAAAATTGACTTGAATGCACAAATGATCATATGATGGAAATTCATGCAATATGATGAACGGTTTGGAAACTTCATGTCATGAGAAGAAAAATGCAAGAAGAGCCACTCAATTTGGAGTTATGAATCAAAAGATATGGCCATTTGAAGTTCCAAGCACACTTGGCAATGATTGGACCATATCTCCTCAACCATTCATCAGATGCTCATGATCTTGGACTTTTTGGAAATGGGAGAAAGAGATCTTCAACTTTCATGTTGGACAAAAATTCATTTGAAACTTATTTGATATTGGAAAGTTGAGTTGAAGTTGGATCAAAAACTTTCCATTTTTGGAAAGTTGAAATTATAGGTCACTTTCCATTTTTGGAAACTTTTGATTTGACTTCAAATTCTTCAATGTAAGCATTTGACATGATGAATAAACATTGTTTGGACATGAATGGGATGAAGAAACTCAATTCCCACACTCAAAGTCCACAGTTGACTTTTCAGTTGACTGTATTGGTCCTTAGATGACCTGAAAATGTTCTGATGAATTTGGGGCTTCAACCACTTGGGAATTTGCTCCAAAATGAACCTCTAGCTCATATATGATCCATAATGATCACATGATCCATATCAAGAAAATACCATCTGCTCTTTGTACCATGAATTCACCTGATGCCTTGACCTGTTGACTGTCTAAGCTACAAAACAAATGTTAGGTGACATATTTTTGTACATTTTGGTTAGTGATTAAAAGAAAAGCAATGATATACAAATGCAAGCAATGCTTGATGATCAAGAACCACTCTCAAAAAGATATCCCACCCACAGGGAAGGAGGCAAGGTGTCCAATGATCCTTGAGGCCATGCAATGATATGATATGATGTCATGAGGGATCTTAGGGACAAAATTGGGGTCTTACAGTAGTGATCATTGTTGTTTGTATATGACTTCTCACCACTGGTAGATGTCATTGTGTGTTTCATTTAAAGTTGGATCTTTATCTGACATAGTTAAATGTTTGACACAATATTGTCAAAACCAGAACCAGAGCTCTGATGCCAACTGAAGGTTCAAGAAATACAAGAAATGGGCGATTGAATTGGGTTTCAAGTATGATAGTTTTTTGCAACCCAAAACAAAAGCTTAAAATAATGAAAATAATGATAAAGTACTCAAGGATTTTAATCCTGGTTCACCGTTAACAAGGCTAACTCCAATCCACCCACCTGAGTCATTTTGCCTTAGAAAAGCACTTAATCCAATAATCAAGCTGGCTACAAAAGCAACGTCAACCTAACACTAATTTATTAAGAATTATGACCAAACTAATCCCTTAAGAAATCTGACGATTACCGACTCCTTAAGATCATTGCCTACTCGGTCACTTAAGAAGATTTAATCCTCAATAATGACATGTTATTGACTTCTTAAAAGCCTGACTAATATGGTCACTTGAGGATTACAATTAGAGTTGTAATAACAAGATTTGTGTTTACAAGTTGCTTCAGATAAGCAAATACACAAGTTTAGATCCGTTGGAGGTGAAGATGAAATATCCTCTAAGTATCCGTTGTATGAAGGTTGCTTCATATGCAACACTATAGTGGTTTTGTAGCTGGTAGTTGGTGAAGATGATGAGACGCAGAATACTTCTTTGACATACAATAAGTACTTTATGTAGAAATTAGATTATTTTTGTACTTCTGTCACATCAAACAACGTTGACATATTGATACAAATATTTATAGTCAGAGAATTTGCATGCAGGTGGATTGAATCTTGAGTAGAGATCAGAGTCTGTCATCAAAACATGGTGAAACAGATAAAGTCTTTGGACAACTGGGTTTGAGACTTTCAAAAGCTGATAGTCATCCTTTTATCAAAGTTTGTACGGATGATTTCTATTTAGAAACATTGACTTGATAAATCAGAGTTGACTTATTTGTTCACACTTTTATCCTTTGGTTCAGAGTCTAGAAATCTTTAGAGTCAGAATCTGTTTTTTATTTTTTGCACATTTAGCAAAATAGTTAGAGTACAAAAATTGTTCTCTACACTTTGTTATCATCAAAGCTTAAGGATAGTTGTAGAACCAAACTTGTTCCAACACAAAATACATGTGCTTGCAATTTACAACATGTTTATGTATAAATTTCTCAATGTTGTCAACCGAAGAAAACAATAAATTAAGGAATGTTTTCTTTGATTGACAACATAGAAATGTTATTTCAAAAACACAACAACATCAACACCATTATATTGGGATGGATTGCAAGAGCAGAAAAAATATTTTGTTTAAGATAGAAGAACATTGAAGATTTTATAGGAAGGTTAATCCAGTAATAAAATTAATAATAAATATTTTAAAATATTATATATAAAAGAAAAATAATAATATTAAAAAAACAAAAGGTATTGATATGTGTAAATATTCAAAGAGTAATCTTTAAAAAATGAATTTTTGTTTTCAACAATGAAATATTAAATTATATATTTTTCAATAATATTTTTAATTATTTATTATAAATAGTAAAATTAATAATAAATATTTAAAAATATTATATATAGAAGAGAAATAATATATTAAAAAAAACAAAAGGTATTGATATGTTTAAATAATAAAAAAGTAATCTATAAAAAGAAATGACTCTCTGTTTTTCAAGAATGATTTTTTATTGTCGTCTAAAATCATAAATGTTACAGTGATATGTTTTCAAAACAATTCATTAATAAATTTAAAATTCAAATGAATCTTGATCCAAATTATGTAGATATAGCAAAAAAACTATACTGTTAACACTCTCTCTATATATATATATATTGAACAGAAATGGTGCAGAGACGAGTACACACCTATAGATTAATTTTCAGGTGTATTTTGTTCAAACAGTCCATTCATTGAGCTCTATTGAGCGGAGGTATATAATCTTCTGGATTGTTATCTGATTCAACATACAGTCCATTGAACAAAACTGTTAAAAGAATTATAACCAATAGTTTCATCTTACTTTATGTGAGCGAATATTGTGAAGAATAATTTAGAAATATTGGAATGATGATTACCCCACGGCGTTCCCGCGGAGTGTCTGTATGTGTGGATTTGCAATACTTTGTCCCTTCTTGTCTCTCTCTTTCTCTAACTATTGCTTTCTTAGAAACAGTAATTGTCAGAGACAACCCGTATATATATACCCTACTACAACACTAACATAACATGATGTTCTGACTTGTGACAAGACACTCTATCCCCTCTCTGTCATTATTCAGAACTTTCAACATGGTGATCGATTCTCTAGTTATATTAACAAATTCAAAACCTATTTAGTTACTGCTATGATTTGTTAAAGAATGCCTAATTGCATTGCCTATTCATAGAGTTGCTTGAAAGAGGTAAAAAAAGAAAGCATTAAACTGATATACAGCACATTCCGTGATGCCATTAAAAGAATAAAGTATCACATCTGAGGGAATAATGGTGGTGTGGTATGAAAATGACTGTTGAAGTAGAACAATTACGAAAGCTAGACTGACATTCTTGCACGCTTCACATTCCCTCTCAGTTGCTACTGTCCTATGTTATTGGCGCCAATTGTATTTTATTACTATGTGACCTTCAGACGTGGTTATCATATCTGCTACTCCAACACAACGCCCCAAATCCCCTCCTTTTGCTGTTCACTCAAACGATGCTACAGTACATCTAGTAATATTGATTACACCCACATTTTATAATTTATGTATAGTACCTTTTCATTATTATAAAGTAACAATAATTCCAATCAATTCTAAATTCATTAGTTAAAGAATGATCAAGGCACAACATGGACATACTATGTTAATGGTAGATATTCAGTAACCCCAACAAAATTATTAAAGGAACAAGGGTCCAAAATTTTCGTGAGCAAGTCATCTAGATGTTGGTTGGAAAAAAGAGACACCAAATGAAAAAGTGTGGCTTTGCAACTTTTTTATCACAACAATAATAAAAAATTATTATTTTGTCGAAAATGCTAACCTATAATAACTAAGTTACGCTTAACAAAACTAGTACTACTATTAAATATAGATTACTTCTAATATAATTTTTTAATTCATATTCAGCTAATAAAAATAACAACACCAACTTCATCCTTTAAGTTAAGAAATTGATCAGTCTTGATCGCTTTCGTCAGAACATCTACAAAGCATAATTTCTAGCACTCCATTATGAACTGACTTCTCAGAAAATGATACTTAATCTCAATATGCTTGCTTCTCCCATACAGCATTGGGTTCTTGGCAAGATTAATTGCAGACTTGTTATCAATCATCAGCTTCAGAGGTTTGTTTCCCTTGATCTTCAAATTTTGTAGTAAATTCGGAAGGCAAACAACTTGACATGCAACCTGTAGCGGTGTATTCGTTACCATTGGAGATATTGACTAAATCCAAGGTAAATCATACAAAGTCAAGTCGCCACCGCACTTCTATTTATCCAAAGGAAATGTTAGAAAACGAACAAAAACCTAAAAGTTTTACAAACAAAACTAGTAAAAGAAGGTCAGAGATCTGGGTAAGGGGGTTGGTTATGCAATGGGAAGGTGTTAGGCACCCAAAGCATCCTAGGTACTCCTAGGGAGCCCTTTTCACGCTTGTTGCAAAGGTTATTGTTTATGAAAATTATTTGTGCAAACATGATTGAAGAGATGAGAAAAGAATATACAAGTTTATTTACATTTTGTGTTTGGATGGATGAACCCATTGCCTACGTACCCTCTTATAAAAAGATTAGGATCAAAACCTCGTAGTTCGGGTAAAAAATTTCAAAACAATATGTGGATTGATTGATCCAAAAGCCTTAAGGTCTTTTGTTATCAAAGGGAGAAAACTCAACCTGAAAAACCACAAGTCCACCATGTGAGGATAGCTTCGACATGCTAGTGAGGGGTTAACCCTATAATAAGCATGGAAGACTCATTGTCCATCACTAAGGACAAGGGTGAGTATTATATCTACCACAAAGATAACTCAAACCTAATAGCAAAAGGTTATGAAAAATTTGATTAAGAAGTGGACATGGAGCCACAAAAGAGACATTTGAGTGGGTTATATTAACCAATTAGAAGTATGTACAAAAATGGTCAAAGTTGACTTAAAGATTCAATTCACAATGAGTGTTATGAAAAGAAAGTTTGAAAATTAAAAGCCTAAGGCTTAGGTTTCTAATGTTGAAAACAAGTCAAATGTTTGCACAAAAGATTTTTGGTTTGGGTTAGGAAGGAGAGATGAAGGAAACAAAAGGGTGATGGATGTGGAATAAAACCACACTAGGAGTTCCTCTCTTGAGATCATAGAGATGATCCAAGTAATTTCCTTTGGAATAAGAAAGCTCAAGGCAAAAGCAATCAACCAAGTCCCATAAGCGATCCACAATAAAAGGAAACAGAATGCCAATATATGGACTTACATCCAACTCCAACCACAAAAAGGAAACAGAATGCCAATATATGGACTTACATCCAACTCCTAACAACAAAAAGGAAACAGAATGCCAATATATGGACTTACATCCAACTTCTAACAACAAAACGGAAACAGAATGCCAATATATGGACTTAGATCCGACTCCAAACAAATAAACATCAAAAGCAAACACCTCAAAAGCAATCAAGCAACAATGCATCACACACTATATACATACAAGAGGCTCAATCAAATGGGTGGACTTTAGTCAAGAGGGGTCATATCAACCTCGACAAACAAGCCAAACTGTACAAGGGTAATTTGTAGCTCTTAACCACTAACATTGAGAGTTAGGGTGAAGCTGATCAAAGATGGTAAATGAGGATGAGACCTCATGCTCTTAACCCTGGCCTGGGTGAGCTTATGACAAAAGAAAGCGTGGGGATCCAGAAAGTGGGATCCTATTCCACTTGACAGACACTGGACAAAGATCTTGGGTATTTGTTCAAAAGCATCAGCACGTAGTGCGAGCATAATGAACGACTCACTGAATAACGGGGGATTGATTGCTAATCCCTTTTATCCGTCAATTGCCTCTTCACTTAGGAGGACTTATCAAGTAACACATGCCTCATCTTGGAGGTCTTTGACACAAATGTAAACAATCACAAACAGAGCCTCTTAAGGAGGACTTCCAGCAAAATGCCTGCCAAAAAGGTGACAGGACTTCCAGACTACATGAAGTAAGAGAATAGCTACCTAAGTGGTGTATCAACCACAATCCAAAGCTCAAGCAAGAGCTAAAAGCAAGCAACTAATGTACCTGTACAAAAGCTAAACAGTTAATATCTCAGACAACTAATCAGAAAACAAACAGTGAAACCATTCAACTGTTACACAATTCAATGTACAATAGTCAAGCAACCAAATGAAGCAATGAGCTCAACACATCAACTTAAATCCCTACAAAACAAAAAGAAGTCAGAACACAATCCAATTTGCATCTCAAAAGGTGAGCAACTCAACCATTAATGCTAAGTGTCCAAACCTGAAACACAAGTTAAGGTTAGTTCATTTACAAAACACTAGTACAAAGACTAGGTTCAAAACCAAACCAAATGATCAAAACAGAATACAATCTTTTGCACAAAGCACATTCAAACATTCAATAAGATGTCCTCAAAAGAACCAACATCAATGCACAAGGCAAGTAGCTCAAATGATCAATGTAAAGCAAAGACAAACAAATGAGCACAAAATGGACATCCAAATTAGAAAATCCAAATCAAAACAGAAAACCAAGCAATGGCTATGAAATTTTTTATGCAAGTTTCACATGTCATGAACAATCATCATGCAAGAAATCAAATCCAGAAGAGTTCAAATGATAGGTGAACAAAAATGCACAAATGCCATGTCCAAAATGTGACACAAATTGTCACACTACATCTTCATGTGTCAAAAACAGTGATAGCATATGAGAAAAAATTCAAACCAGTGCTCAAAAATTCATATCACATGTGAAGATCAATCACACAAAAAATCAGATCAATTGGATCAACACATAGCATTTCACAAAGCATTGATCACAACATGTCAAAATAGCACAAGGTTCAATCAAAAATTCCAAAATAAAAATCCAGAAACAAACAATTCAGGAAATTAATCCTATAAAAGACTAGACATTGAAACAAGACTAGGAAAAAAAATTGGAGTCAATTTGGAGCATTTTTCAATTTTTTTATGATTTTTCTAAAATTAGTGAAATAATATGAAATAATAAAATAAAATGGAGGGAAAAGAAATGTTTGAATTAAACTCAGAATAATCTCAGCCACATGATCTAGCGCACAAACAGCAATCAGCGGTCCACATTCAAAAGGCAAAACGCACAATTTCATTAAATTACATCAGCAGCACACTCAGTAGTCAATGCACACGCAAGCATGGTCAAAAGCATGGCAACCAATAGAACGTACACGCAAACAGCACAATCATCAGCCACATCATCTAAATGAAACGTTGCGTTTCATTTATGTGTTGGCAACACACATCAGCGAGTCAAAGCTCGCGTGGCCTGGTCAAAACAAGCTCAGCCAATAGATTGGATACGCAAGGCGAAACGTGGATCACACATGGCAGAAACCCTAGGACATGAACCAGACGCCGGAGTTGTAGCTCCGGTCGTCTTCCCCGGCCAAGCTCCGTCGGATCCACGACAAAAAATTCCAGAATTGAACAAACGATACACCATTCGAACCGTTTCCTCATGCACAATCCAAATCCATAATCAAATCTACCTAAATCATGCTAGGTTTTATGGATCGAGCAAAAACACTTTTGACATCAAAACTTGAATTTCACATATCAGGCTTAATACTTAACCAAAATCAATTCTAATCATATCAGCATGCTCAGCTAAGTGAGATCTACACAATCATATCAAGAAGATAGCAAAAGGAATGGATCGATTTTTCATCACCTGGAAATGCAAGTTGTTGTACACGCGTCCTCAAGCTCTCCTATGCTCCAGATCTACTCCACTGAACCTCTATTGAAGCTTTATGCACAAAGAAGCAATTGAAAACACTCGAATCCAGCTCAATTTCAGAAATCCATTAACATGTTCATGCACACGATCTGCTTGAAACCTAGCTCAATTGTCCAAACCAAGGGATGAATCTTGCTCAGAATTACACCAGGAGCATGAATCTACAAAGATATTAGGTGTTTGTGTGGAGAAAATTGAAATTCAAAGTGAGAGAAAAATTGGAGGGAATTTGGAAATTTGAGATCTGAAATTCTGTTATGAGCAAATACAGTTAGGGTTTGGCTTATATATGGTGTGCTAATGACACTGAAATCTCAATTAGGCATTGGTTAATTATGATTAGGGAAATATGAGGCAAAGTGAAAAAAATGCAAATTGGCTTAGCATGGCCATGTAGCACGTGCAAAGTCTCATGTTAAGCTTCAAATCCACTTAAAATCAACCAAGGATTAACATGGAATGGTTGGTTTGCTTGTACCATAAGCCAATTTTAAATTGTGAAATTTCCCTCCAAAATGAACAGAATGAAATAGTGAGCATACAAGCTTCTATCATGCATGGAAATGGTTCATTTGAAAAGTCTTGGTCATGAGGAGTATTTTGCAAAAAGAATGGACCAAATTGGAGTTTTGTATCAAAAGTTATGTCACTTTGAACCTCCATGTACACTTTGTGATCATTTGGCCATAACTTCTCAACCATTTATCAGATGGACATGAAATAGGACTTTTTAGAAAGGGGAGAGAAAAATCCATTTGAAGCTTTTTTGATGTTGAAAAGTCAAGTTGAATGTGGACCAGAAACTTGCCATTTTTGGAAACTTGAAATTACAAGTCATTTTCCATTTTTGGAAACTTTTGCCATGACTTCAAAATCTTCAAGATAGATGTTTGAAATGACAAATAGGCTTCATTTGAACATGAATGAGGTGTCTCAACTCATCTCCCCAACCTCAAAGCCCAAAGTTGACTGCACAATTGACTATGGTCCTCAGATGACCTTGACATGTATTGATGAACTTGAGCCTTTACCACTTGATGAAAGGGCTCCAAAATGAAACCCCAGCTCATGTAAGCTCAATAAAATGATCATGTGGTCCTTATACCAAGGAAAATGTCTCAGCTCTTGCACAAAGGATCCTCTTGAAGTGCTTGACCTGTGATTGCTTGAGCTGCAACAAAAAAAGTAAATGACATATTTTTGTGCTTTTGGTTAGTGAATAAAACAAGAAAAGCAATGATATACAATCCAAGCATGCCTGGTGATCTCAAACCACTCACAAGGAGGTCCCACCCAAAGGGAAAGGAAGCCAAGATGCTCAAATGATCCTTGAGGCTATGCAATGCAATACTATGATGCCATGAGGGATCTTAAGGACAAAATTGGGGTCTTACAGATGCCCCTATTTAAGGTCATTATAGCCGGAGAAGTGAAGGTTAAAGTCTTCGTCTCGACGAGGTAGAATGGGCTTAAATAATAACAAAGAGACAAATTTTGGTCCCTAAGAGACCTCATGATGCAAATGTATGTATGCAAAACAAACAAACTCTATGGGGATATGTGTCCATAAAGAAGAAAAGAAATCCGGGGAAAATAGACAATCCATAGGAGTAATACACTCACTAGGGAACAGAGACTCTAACGGGGACTCTCACGGGGATAAGAAAAGAAAATAAAAATGCATGAGCAGGTCACGACTCGAAACTGGGGAGTAAAGGACTGAAACTGCGTGAGCAAGTCACGACTTGACATTGGGGAAAAGAGTTTCCAAAGGGAATAAAACCAATGGAAAGACACAAGCTGACTCAAAAATGCATGTGTTGGGGAATATGCCAACACAACCAAACTACCCGCAACGGATACTTCGGATAAAAATCCGGACTCAGGCCAAGGAGAAATTTGAACAAAACCTTCCTGCCGGGGAAAATGCATGTATTGGGGAAAACGCCAACACAGCAAAAGGATATCCACCACAGAAACTCCGTTGGGGAAATCTAGAAAGACTCTCCAGGGGAAGCAAAGGGATGACGTGTTACCGGTTACTGGGTAACAAGCTCGGGAAGAATGAATATCTAAGACCGGTGTAAGGGTGAGAGATATCAATCAACCAAATCATCTGAGGAAGACCAAAAAGGTATGTTTCAACTCAGGAAAATCTGACTCCACAGGGGACCAAGGTCATAATAGGGAGCAGAAGAGAAGGAACACCAGGGATACCGATTACTGGGTATATAATAGGTGACCAACCAAAACGTGAATCGGGGTTTATGCCCAAAACACTCATCATCCAGAAGAAGGCTGGAAAAGCAATCTTGTTTATAGGATGGACATTCGATTCCACAAGGAAATACGAATCTTACTCGAATGGGGAAGGACAGAAGGCTTCAACCAAAGAGTGCATGAGATATATTATCTATTGCCGTCAGAACGTAGATAATATACTCGCATGGAAGATTATCCATAACCGGTTACTAGGTTAATAAAGGATAAATCGACCGAGGCGTGAATTGGGGTTTATGCCCAAGACACTCATCATCCTGAAGAGAGCAGAAACACAAACTTGTTTATAGGATGGACATTCGATTCCGCAAAGGGAATACGAATCTTACTCAAATGGAGAAGGACAAAAGACTTCGACCATAGAGTGCATGAGATATATTATCTATTGCCGTCAAAACGTAGATAATATACTCGAAAGGAAGGAACACCAGGGATACCGGTTACTGGGCATATAATAGGTGACCAACCAAAAGGAGAAACAATCATTATCAACAAAGGATAAATGAGAGCTGACTCACTGGGGATACATTGACAATGGCAACGATCCAGGAGACATATCACCAGTTACTGGGAGATATGCTCAAAAAACAGGGGAGTAACAAACATCACCTGACAAACGGTAAATGAAAGAGGACCCGCTGGGGATAAAATTGCTTACCCAGAGCAATTATCCAAAAGGAGGAGGGAATATCAATACCAAATACTGGATAATGATAACCGTCAAAGAGGGGATTATATCTACCGAATACTGGGTAGAAAACCACGGAAGAGTAACGTCATCAACTAGGATGAACAACAAGGGGTTAGCTCTGCAAAGGGGAAAAACTTACTCAACTGGGGAGAGACAAAAGGCTTCGACCAGAGAGTGCATGAGATATACTATCTATAACCGTCAGAACGTAGATAGTAAACTCGCATGGAAGATTATCCATAACTGGTTACTGGGTTAATAAAGGATAAATCGACCGCAAAGAGAAAAGGCATCGAGATACCAAAACTAGGTATATAATGATGACCAATTCAGGAGAGAAACAATCGTTACCAACAACAATAGGGTAGACGAAAGATGACTCGCCGGGGATAAATTGCGAGCATAAGGCAATTACCCAGGCAAAATAGGGAATATCAACATCGAAATACTGGATGAAGATAACCACCAAGGAGGGGACTACATCTACCGAATACTGGGTAGAAAACCACGAAAGAGTAACCGTCATCAACTAGGATGAACAACAAAGGTTAACTCTGCGAGGGGAGAAACACAGGGTTTACAACTACCGGTATAAGGGTAGAAAACCACAAACTCAGCCAGGGATAAGATGAATGATTGCCTATTACTGAGCAATTGTTCATTTATACCACGGGGAAGCACAGACTCCGATGGGGAGGGAAGAAATAGGATTTACAACTACCGGATACTGGGTAGAAGACCACAAAAATCCGCCATCAACCAGGATGAACCACAATGGTTACCTCTGCTAGGGGATGAAAGTAGGATTTATAACTACCGAATACTGGGTAGAAAACCACAAAAATAGGACTTACAACTACCGGTTACTGGGTAGAAAGCCACAACAATCCGCTGAGGATAAGGTGAATAATCATTGGCGACCTTACTGGGGATAGGGCGAAGGATTGCCAATAAATGAGCAATTATTCATCTATCACAGGGAAACACCAAAGACAGTCACAAGAAGCCAATTTAGGATCAAACCAAAAAGGCAAACTGAATCAAGACTCATCCTAATGAGGATATAACTCAATAGGGAAACCCATCCCAATATATGTGTTGGGAGGAAATGGAAACAACCGTCGTCCACGAGGATATAGCTCAGTGGGGAAACGGCAGGAAAGGTAAACACTTTCTGCTTAAGGGGATGACTCTATATTGAAGGATCAGACACACCCATCTGCTTGGAGAGATATACCACCAAATAGCAGGAGACAACAAACAAAGATATATGGCAAAAAATGCAACATGAATATCTGAATGTTATAATTATGCATGTATATGCGTGATTTATGTTTGATGAATGTTGACAAACAGACATATCTAACACAAACAGGTCTAGGAATCAACCACCCGGTACTACATATCACTGAGAGAAATCCAGGATCACCGGAGAATATCCAAACTGATGGAGATCCGAGATGCCAGGAAGCAAAAACCTTGCAGGGGATCAAAGACAACAACACCTCTGCAGGGATGAATCATCAGTCTCAGCTGAGGAAAGAGAGTTCATCCCACAGGCAGAAACTGCCACAAAAGCAACTCTACAGGGGAATCAGAGATATCAAAAATATCATAAAAATCTCTGCAGGGAATGAACAACAATCATTCCGATCGTGAACCGGATCACGGCGCAAATAAGTTCTGGTAGGAAAGCCACTCCGCCGAGGAAATCCAAAAAAGGGGGTGAGGGATCCTTGTGGGGATACAACCACCAACCAGAAGCTCCCAAAGGTCAAACGAACCAAGGATCTCTCACCTGCTGAGAAGGAAGGAGGATAAAATACCTGTACCAAACACTCTGCTCGGGAGGACAAACACGAACGGCTCCGGAGGAATCAACGGTCACAGCCGGAGAAAAGAGTTCATTGTGCAGGCAGAAACTGCCACAAAAGCAACTCTAACGGGAAATCCATCTGAGGGAGATAAAGGAAACTGGTGATCCAACACCAAGTATCAAACTCACCAAGGAAATCACACCTGCTGAGAATAAAATATCGCACAAGTAGAATCTGCCACAAAAGCAACTCTGGTTGGGGAAATTGTAAATCACAGATAAAATCCACCACACCAACCACTCTACTAGGGATTAGATATGCCAGGAAACAACAATATCTCTGTAGGGGATAACATCATCATAGATAAGATCCAACACACCAACAACTCTGCTGGGGATCTATCTGAGGAAGATAACATCATCACGGATAAGATCCAACAACAACTACTCCGCTGGGGATCTATCACAAATAAAATCCACCACACCAACAACTCCGTTGGGGATGAACTATAAATCTCAGCTGGGGAGAAGAGCTTGATGCACAAATAGAATCTGTCATCCAAGCCGCTCTATCGGGGAATCCACCCGGGGAATATGCAGGAATACTAGGGATCAACCACCAAATACCGAATCTTCCGAAGAGGACACATCTGCTGAGGAGGGGAAACCACTGCTCTGCTGAAGTGAAAAGGGATGAATAAATCTTCCCAACACTCTGTTTAAGGGAAGAAGCCAAAAAGGCACTCTGCTCGGGAGAAAACCACAAAAGGCTCTGGAGGAAGAGGATACAAACATGCCAGGGATATGAATAAATGTTTTACCCTGTTGGAAATTATACCACCCTTGGGAGAGCACTGAGGATCTCCTAAGTATCTTTTCATCATTGTGAATGTTCACTTTGTTAAAAAACAATTTGTGAAAAATTTGTTTGTTTAAAACAATGATATTCTTTTCAATTAAAACATGCAAAACATTTGTTGAATAGAAACAAATAAGAGTGCAAATAATTGGATAAAAGCTCAAATTTATTTGATGGAATAGTAGCCTGCAAATGGCAAGACTCCATAGATCTTTACAAGTTTGAAATTGGTGATATATATTGGAAAAGGGGTACATTGAACATAATGACCATTTCTCCACCAATTCCGAGTTCGATGTATTCGAAGCTTCAGTTGACGACGAATGAACAGGAATCTCTGACAGATGACAAATGTAGAACACAGTCTTGTCAGGATGCAGTTACGTGCCAAATCCCTAATTTTTTCCTAGATTGCCCCAGGATGAGGTACTCAATCTAGCGGGATGAATATTCATTTTTTATGTCTCTAATTTTTGCCTGGATCGCCCTTTTGGGTTTTCAATCCACCGAGGCGCTCATTTTTGCCTAAGCCGCCCTTTCGGGTTTTCAACTTAGCGAGCCATTCTGTTTTTATTTTTAGGCGAAGTATTTCTTGACTGCATCTGAATTCAGAGGACGAGTGAAATCCTCCCCATCCATAGTTGTAAGTATCAAAGCACCGCCTGAAAAGGCTCTCTTAACAACATATGGACCTTCATAGTTTGGAGTCCACTTGCCCCTGGAATCGGGCGCGAAAGACAAGACTTTCTTGAGCACAAGGTCACCTTCTCGGAACACACGAGGTTCAACCTTCTTATCAAAAGCTTTCTTCATCCTCTGTTGATATAACTGACCATGACACATGGCAGTCAATCTCTTTTCTTCAATTAAATTCAGTTGGTCATAAAGACTCTGAATCTATTCAGCATCAGTCAACTTGGCCTCCATCAAGACTCTCATTGATGGGATCTCCACGTCTACTGGGAGTACAACCTCCATACCGTAAACAAGAGAGAAAGGGGTTGCCCATGTTGAAGTGCGGACAGATGTACGATATCCATGCAAAGCAAATGGCAGCATCTCATGCCAATCTTTGTACGTAACAACCATTTTCTGGATAATCTTCTTGATATTCTTATTAGCAGCTTCACCAGCCCCATTCATCTTGGGCCTATAAGGAGAAGAATTATGGTGTGCAATCTTGAACTCACTACACAACTCTTTCATCATCTTGTTATTTAGATTAGATCCATTATCAGTAATGATCTTGTCTGGCACACCATAACGGCATATGAGTTTATTCTTGATAAACTTCACGACCACCTGCCTGGTCACACTTGCATATGACGCAGCTTCAACCCACTTAGTGAAGTAATCAATTGCTACGAGAATAAACCTGTGTCCATTGGACGCTTTCGGCTCAATCATGCCAATCATGTCAATTACCCACATAGAGAAAGGCCATGGTGATGAAATCACATTCAGAAGTGTCGGAGGAATATGAATCTTATCCGCATAAATCTGACATTTATGGCATCTCTTCACATATTTGCAGCAGTCAGACTCCATTGTCAGCCAATAGTAGCCTGCTCTCAACATCTTTCTAGCCATGGCATGTCCATTGGAATGAGTACCAAATGAACCCTCATGGACCTCAGTCATCAACAGGCCTGCTTCGTGTCTATCCACGCATCTGAGAAGAACCATGTCAAAATTTCTCTTATAAAGCACTTCGCCATTGAGGTAGAAACTGCTTGACAATCTCCTCAAAGTCTTCCTATCTTTCACAGATGCCCCAGGCGGATAAACCTGGTTCTGGAGGAAACACTTGATGTCATAATACCATGGCTTATCATCTTTTACTTCTTCGACTGCAAATACATGAGCTGGTCTATCCAAGCGCATCACGGTGATATTGGGAACTTCATTCCAATATTTAACCACAATCATCGAAGCAAGCGTAGCAAGAACATCTGCCATCCGATTATCATCTCGAGGAATATGGTGGAAGTCAACTTTAGTAAAGAATGTTGAAATCCTCCTCGCATAATCTCTATATGGGATAAGACCAGGCTGATTCGTTTCCCATTCACCCTTGATCTGATTGACAACGAGGGCCGAATCACCATATACATCAAGATGCTTAATCCTTAGATCAATGCATTCTTCCAATCCCATAATACAGGCCTCATACTCAGCCATATTATTCGTGCATTTGAAGGTTAGCCTTGCTGTAAAAAGAATATGTGTGCCCTGAGGAGTAATAATTACTGCCCCAATACCATTTCCATACTGATTTACAGCGCCATCAAATACCATGCTCCATCTGGAACCAAGTTCTGGCCCTTCATCGAGTGTAGGCTCATCACAATCTTTCATTTTCAAATACAGAATCTCCTCGTCTGGGAAGTCATACTGAACTGACTGATGATCTTCAATCGGCTGGTGTGCCAAATGGTCAGCCAAGATACTACCTTTGATAGCCTTCTGAGCTCGATACTCGATATCATACTCAGATAACAACATCTGCCAACGGGCAATCCTCCCGGTTAAAGCAGGCCTCTCAAAGATGTACTTGATTGGATCCATTCTGGATATCAACCAAGTTGTATGATTTATCATATACTGGCGTAAACGCTTAGCGGACCAAGCCAAAGCACAACATGTCTTCTCAAGCATTGAGTATCGAGACTCACAATCAGTGAACTTCTTACTTAGGTAGTAAATAGCATACTCTTTCTTTCCGAATTCGTCTTGCTGACCAAGGACACAACCCATCGAGTCTTCAAGAACTGTCAGATACATAATCAGAGGTCTTCCTTCTACAGGCGGAGACAAGATTGGAGGTTCAGACAGATATTCTTTGATACTATCGAAAGCCTTCTGGCAATCTTCGGTCCAATCATGAGACTGATCTTTCCGGAGGAGCTTGAATATCGGCGCACATGTGGCAGTCATGTGGGATATGAATCTGGAAATATAATTCAAGCGGCCAAGAAAACCTCGGACTTGCTTCTAAATTTTGGGTGCAGGCATCTCTTGTATTGCTTTGACCTTTGCAGGATCAACCTCAATACCCCTTTCACTGACAATAAAGCCCAATAACTTGCCAGAACGGACTCCAAATGTACACTTGTTAGGATTCAGACGAAGCTTGAACTTCCTCAAACACTGAAAAAGCTTCACCAAGTGCTCTACATGTTCAACTTCCGTTCTCGACTTAGCAATCATATCATCAACATAGACCTCAATCTCCTTGTGCATCATATCATGAAACAAGGTAGTCATAGCTCGTTGATACGTTGCTCCGGCGTTCTTCAAACCGAAGGGCATCACTCGATAACAGAATGTTCCCCAAGGTGTGATGAATGTTGTCTTCTCCATATCCTCGGGTGCCATATTAATCTAGTTATATCCGGAAAATCCATCCATAAATGAGAAGACATTGAATTTAGCTGTATTGTCTACCAACATATCAATATGGGGTAGAGGGAAATCATCTTTCGGACTAGCTTTATTCAAGTCTCTATAATCCACACACATCCGGACTTTTCCGTCTTTCTTAGGCACGGGCACAATATTGGCCACCCATTGAGGATATGTAGAAGTCACCAGAAACCCCGCATCAATTTGCTTCTGAACTTCCTCTTTGATCTTTACTGCCATATCAGGATGAGTTCTTCTGAGCTTCTACTTCACAGGCACGCACTCAGGCTTCAAGGGTAGGAAATGTTGCACAATATCTGTATCTAGACCTGGCATGTCTTCATACGACCAAGCGAAGATATCGACATATTCTCGTAGCAATTGAATCAACCCCTTAACAGATTCTTCCAGGAGTGCCCCAATCTTCATTTCTCGCACACAATCCTCAGACCCCAAGTTGACTCTTTCCAGATTCTCAAGATGCGGATGAATGATCTTCTTTTCATGCTCAAGTAGACGGGTAATCTCATCAGGAATCTCTTCAACATCATCTTCCTCTGCCTCAAATACAGGGAATTCAAAATTGGGAGATGGCGTCAGATCATTATGTTCAATGGGTTTGGAAATCAACATGCATAATGATTTTGGATATGAAAAGCTTTTAGAAATCAAACAAGGCAAATCATTATGCAAATGAAAAGATTGATTTTATTCCTTTTTTAGGGTTTTATGTGATCACCAATTTCATGCAAAAAGCGAAAATGGAAAATAATTGGGAAAACAAACATCTAACATGAATTTATTGAATGAAAATATCATTGTATTTATGTTGCCAACAATGTCATCACTTCTCCTTTTGGCATGGGAGAAGGGTTTTTCAAACAAAGTGATCATTACGCTGACTTATGGATAACTGTAGGAATATCCACAGCGACCCAATTGTTGCAGATCCCTCCCGGGATGACAAAATTGTCAGAGTCCTCTGCATCCTCTTCCAAGACAGCAGCAACTTCCTCACTCTGACCGGTGTGGATGAAACCTCCACTCTTGAACAACCCTTTCTCATTGAAGACCCCAGAAGAAAAGCCAATGCCAGCCCGGGACTTGTTGTCTTCCAGCTCGATCATTTTTCCTAGACCAGCAACTGCACCACATTCAATGGCCAATTTCGCATCTCTATAGGAAGCAAATGAAGGAGTTCCCTTCTCAACAGGCTCAGCTATAGATAAAGCTTGGAAAGGAGTTCCAACTTCATCCTCAGCATCTATGTATGAGAAGGAAGACAAGTGGCTAACCAGGAGAGACTTTTCTCCCCCTACCACTACCAGTTTCTTATTCTTCACGAATTTTAGCTTCTGGTGTAGGGTGGATGTCACGGCACCAGCCTCGTGAATCCATGGTCTGCCTAGGAGACAACTATACGATGGGTGAATATCCATAACCTGGAAGGTAATCTGGAAATCACTTGGTCCAATCTTGATTGGGAGATCAACTTCCCCAATCACAGTCTTACGCGACCCATCGAAAGCTTTCACAACAACTCCACTCTGCCTCATGGGAGGCCCTTGAAATGACAATCTGGAAAGAGTGGATTTCGGCAATACATTCAGGGATGACCCAGTGTCCACCAGCACATTGGACATGGCGTCGTCTCTACAATTCATGGATATGTGTAAAGCCAAGTTGTGGTCTCTTCCCTCCTCAGGGAGATCAGAGTCACAGAAACTCAAATTGTTACAAGCAGTAATGTTTGCAACAATGCTATCGAACTGTTCTATAGTGACATCGTGATCTACATATGCCACGTCCAAAACGTTTTGCAGAGCCTCTCTATGCGGTTCTGAATTCAGAAGTAACGGTAACACGGATATCTTGGATGGCGTTTGTAGAAGCTGGTCTACAACGTTGTACTCACTCTTCTTGATGAGCTTCAGCATCTCATCACAGTCTTCTTTCACATTGCCGCTAGGGCCAACAGAAGTAGGAGTTTTTAGTACAGAGGAGGGCTTAACAACAGGTGCCGGATTCGGGGTGCTCACAGCATTCCTAATCGGGCGTTCAACAAAATCAGCCTTAGCCTGGGGCTTCGGTGGCGCAGAAAACACACGACCGCTGCGGGTCAAACCACTTACATCAACAATATTCACAACAGAGGAGGAAGGCAAAGTCAATTCTTTCCCATCTTCTACAGCAACAACGTTGTAACGGAAGGGAATTGCCTTTTCAGAAGAATACGGTACTGGACCGGCAGGCTTAATGATCAAGGAAGGAGAAACCTTCTGCTTTCTACCATCATACTTGATAATAACAGGTTCGGGTATCCGGAATACTGGGGAAATTACGTTGACCTCTGGCTCATCTTCGTCAACATTCCTATTCTGAAGGATCTCAATAACTCCTTCGTCCAGCATTTCCTGAAGATCTTTGCGCACCTGGCGACAACCCAATCAGTTAACAGGGAAGATTCGGCATCTATCATAGTGACTGTAATCACACAGCAAACGGTGCAACTCGACCAAAGACTGTCGAATATGACTGACATATTTGACTTTGTACTTGCCAGGGCAGCCCTGGACCATGTTGACAGATTTCCCATGCTCGGGCAATGGGTTCTTCTTAACATTAGGACCTACGTCCTCAAAGCACAAAATGCCGCACCTCACAAGGTCTTGAACCTTGGTCTTTAACTGAAAGCAATTCTCCATGTCGTGGCCGGGAGCACCAGAGAGGTAGACACAATGCATATCAGGCTTATACCACCACTGAGGGTTAGCAGGAATAGCTGGCGGGTCCCTCAGAGTAATCAGCTTCCTCTCTATCAAAGAGGGGTATAGTTCTACGTATGACATCGGAATCGGATCAAAAGTGATCTTCTTCCTCTCATAACTTGTGCTGGTTTGATTACTGTTGCGAGGCTGATAGGCTTGCTGTTGAGGACGATGCTGTTGCTGCTGATATTGCTGAGATGGTTGATGATTATTGTGTTGCTGATACTGTTGATTATCTCTGAAAACAGGTGCTATATGAGCCACCTGGTGTTGATTACTGGCAGGACGCACAGTCTTCCTCTTCACAGAGGGTCTTCTGGATTTCATGTGGGAGGTCACAGCATGTGCCTCTCCATCTTTCTTCTTCGCAAACGCCCCATATCGTTTGGCAGAAGAGCCTTCTTCCTTGGTCAGACGTCCTTCTCTAACCCCTTCTTCTAGACGCATCCCCATGTTCACCATCTCGGTGAAGTCAGAAGGAGCGCTAGCAATCATCCGCTCATAATAGAATGAACTCAAGGTCTTCAGAAAGATCTTGGTCATTTCCTTTTCTTCCAGCGGAGGCACGATCTGTGCTGCCAACTCTCGCCACCTCTGGGCGTACTCTTTGAATGTTTCTTTATCCTTCTGGGACATGGCCCTTAGCTGATCCCTATCGGGAGCCATATCCATATTATACTTGTACTGCTTGACGAAGGCCTCGCCAAGGTCGTTGAAGGAATGGATGTTCGCACTGTCAAGCCCCATATACCAACGCAGAGCTGCACCGAACAGACTGTCCTGAAAGTAGTGGATGAGCAACTGATCATTATCAGTCTGAGTTGACATCTTCCTGGCGTACATGACCAGGTGGATGAGAGGACAAGTATTCCCTTTGTATTTTTCAAAGTCAGGGACCTTGAATTTCACTGGAATCTTCACATTGGGAACTAAGCACAATTCGGCAGCAGACTTGCCAAACAGATCCTTTCCTCTGAGAGTTTTCAATTCCTTGCGGAGCTCAAGAAATTGGTCATTCATAGCATCCATCTTCTCATGAACATCTGGGCCCTCAGACGGCTCAGAATGATAGATAGTGTCGTCTACCCTAGGCACGGTATGCACGACAGGAGGAGGAACAACAAGGACCGGGCTAGATGCCGGCATAGAAGCAAAGGTTGGAGCAGGAATCTCATGCATAAAGCTGGGAGGCATCCCCCACGGAAACCCGGCTGGCATAGCTGTCGGAACAAAATGTGCACTGGCTGCAGGCATAGTTGAGGAAATAATCTCAGAGATGACTGTCCTCTGGGGAGGAGTTGAAGGTGTTGGTGAAGACTGGCTCTGGGCGGCCAGGAACGATTCCATCAAAGCACTCAGTCTGGCGACTTCCTCTTTGAGTTCACGGTTCTCTTGCTCTAGATGATCCATCAATCTGGAAGAGTTGGCTCTGGTGTAATACCGGTGAGTCAGCTTGTCTTCAAAAGAAATGAAGAGCAACAGAGTTAGACCACAAGACTAGAAGCTGAGAACAACACCTGCTTATGCATATGATGCATGCAATGCTTGTGCATATGATTTGTTTTTATTTCAAAGGAACTCTTAGGGTTTTATTTGCAAATTTTGGAAATATTAAACATTTTATCGCATATGGAAATATCTCATCATATATCATCAGGAAAAGAAGTACAGCATTGTCAATCATATACAAGAGGAAAGGAAAATAACCATCCTATGGATCCCTAGAAACAATAGCTCGGGACACAGGACGAACAGATGCACGAAGCTTCTTCACCTCTCTCTCATAGGCTGCCTCTATATCTGCCTTCTCTTTGGCGAGTTGATCATACCTCCTTTTCCAAAACATGGAAGACTGAGGAAGTAGAGAAGTCCATGCATCATCAAGATCATCAATGACCTGATGCTCGAGGAACTCGATCAGAGCGTCTTTCTCCTTAATCTACTGAAGCAACTCTTCCCTTTCACGGATCCAGGCACGTGATAGGTCTTCATCTCTTAACTCCTCTACTCCTTGGTTAGGGAGGATTGAAGGCCCAGCCACAACTAAAGGTGTAGGTCTCGGATAATCGTAAGGCATGAGATACTCAGATGCTCTCTTCCTTACCCAAGCAGTGTAAGGCTCCAAAGCGATGCAATTCTTAGGACCCAACTCATTCCTTCCTTTCTTATGGATCTTGCGCCAAGCGCGAACCATTCTGCCCTTGAAGCCTTGGGGATCTTTACCCTCCTGAAAGAACACACCCTCTAACAGAATGTTATTAGGTTTATCCTTTAGGGGGAACCCAAGCTGACGACGTGCTAAAACAGGATTGTAGTTAAAATACCACCACATGTACCAAGAAGAGGCACATTGGAGAATTCACCACAAGAGTCGACAATCTGCACACCATCATATACATGGTTATACCAAGAGATATCATCATTAGTTAGAGACATAAGTCTCGTGGACCACCGTAGACATCCATTGTTCTCCTTGAAGACGACCGTCTGAGGTAAGTGAGAAATAAACCACTTATACAACAGAGGCAAACAACACACAATAGCGCCACCACCCTTTGCATTCCTCAGATGCAAAGAGAAATAGGTATCACCCAACAGAGTCGGAACGGGATTAAGAGCAGAGAAGATCCTAATAGCGTTCACATCCACAAACTTGTCGATGTTGGGGAACAATACCAACCGATAGATGAGAAGTATAAATATGGCTTCAAAGGCATCCTCACTCATGGCCTTCCCATAAACAGTAGCTTGAGCAATGAGGAACTCAGAAGGGAGACCTTGACTTCCACCTTTGGTAGTCATATGAGCACTAACCAGAGATTCATCTATGTGCAACATGTCAGCTATCTCTCGAGAAGTAGGGATACTCTCCAAGCCACTGAACGGCACCTGATCCAGAATAGGTATACCCACAAGATAAGCATACTCCTCAAGAGTAGGCAACAGCTGAAAGTCCGGAAACGAGAAGCAACGGTACAGAGGATCATAAAACTGCACCAACACACTCATCAGACCTTCATCCACCTGAGTAGTCAGAAGATGAAGAAGCTTCCCAAAACGAGCTTTGAAACCCAAGGGATCTAGTACATAGGATGTCAGATTCCTTAACTCTTTCAGATCGGGCTGTCTGAAGCTGTACTTCTTTGTATTCCTTCTTTGTCTTTCCATGTCTAAAAATTTTTCAAATAAACCCCTTAAGTTCCTTGAAAATTTTCTTTTTTATCTGATGATATGGATGCAAATGGATGCATGAATGCATGAATGCAACAATCACACTCAAGGATCAAGCAAAGCACACCAAACAAAGGTCATGGGATGGATCATATTATCCTTAATATCAATCATCCATTTTGGTGGATTATGGTGTACACCTTATCAACACCCAAGTTCCATTGATATTAAGGCCATATGAACGGATCAACCATGAATCAAGGGTTTGTTGCAAGTCACGAGCATGGAGTCTCGGTTAAGAACCACCCAAAGGGAGTGTACTAGTGTTTAAACCTGCCAAACATGTTCTACCAGAGGTTCCCATAGTCATGATCCCATCTTTCGAATATTATCGGAGAAACGACTACTCGTATTCCAAAAATATTCTCAAGAGAGACTCTTATGAGTGTAGTATCGCATAACAATCGTGTCAAATCTTGCATTTGAACGACTTCCGCATTACGTCCTAAAAATAGGCCAAGATGGGTTTGGTAAACTAAGGTCCTTGGCTTCTAAGGTCTATATTGGAAAGAGTAATGTCTAACCACAACTTACTTGTGTGACATTATTGATCCCAACATGACCTCCACCAAGTGAATGGACTCGCAAGTCAACTTGCTAAGGAATAACTCCACACAAGTCGATGAGACTACGCCATTCCCCTATCCTAAGTGCACTCGAGTTCGGGTATAGAACTCATCTCGCGAAGATCACCAAGCACACAAGCAATTGATATATCAAGAAAATCAAGCATTACAAACAATACAGTAATCCCAAATTGCACAAAAATATGTCATAAACAATATAATAAAACAAGTGTGAAAAGTTGGCAAAACCCACCAGGAAGTTTCTTCCCCAGTAGAGTCGCCACTTTTCTGTAGCGATGTATTCCTTACCATTGGAGATATTGACTAAATCCAAGGTAAATCATACAAAGTCGAGTCGCCACCGCACTTCTATTTATCCAAAGGAAAGGTTAGAAAGCGAACAAAAACCTAAAAGTTTTACAAACAAAACTAGTAAAAGAAGGTCAGAGATCTGGGTAAGGGGGTTGGTTATGCAATTGGAAGGTGTTAGGCACCCAAAGCATCCTAGGTACTCCTAGGGAGCCCTTTTCACGCTTGTTGCAAAGGTTATTGTTTATAAAAATTATTTGTGCAAACATGATTGAAGAGATGAGAAAAGAATATACAAGTTTATTTACATTTTGTGTTTGGATGGATGAACCCATTGCCTACGTACCCTCTTATAAAAAGATTAGGATCAAAACCTCGTAGTTCGGGTAAAAAATTTCAAAACAATATGTGGATTGATTGATCCAAAAGCCTTAAGGTCTTTTGTTATCAAAGGGAGAAAACTCAACCTGAAAAACCACAAGTCCACCATGTGAGGATAGCTTCGACATGCTAGTGAGGGGTTAACCCTATAATAAGCATGGAAGGCTCATTGTCCATCACTAAGGACAAGGGTGAGTATTACATCTACCACAAAGATAACTCAAACCTAATAGCAAAAGGTTATGAAAAATTTGATTAAGAAGTGGACATGGAGCCACAAAAGAGATATTTGAGTGGGTTATATTAACCAATTAGAAGTATGTACAAAAATGGTCAAAGTTGACTTAAAGATTCAATTCACAATGAGTGTTATGAAAAGAAAGTTTGAAAATCAAAAGCCTAAGGCTTAGGTTTCTAATGTTGAAAACAAGTCAACTGTTTGCACAAAAGATTTTTGGTTTGGGTTAGGAAGGAGAGATGAAGGAAACAAAAGGGTGATGGATGTGGAATAAAACCACACTAGGAGTTCCTCTCTTGAGATCATAGAGATGATCCCAAGTAAGTTCCTTTGGAATAAGCAAGCTCAAGGCAAAAGCAATCAACCAAGTCCCATAAGGGATCCACAATAAAAGGAAACAGAATGCCAATATATGGACTTACATTCAACTCCAACCACAAAAAGGAAACAGAATGCCAATATATGGACTTACATCCAACTCCTAACAACAAAAAGGAAACAGAATGCCAATATATGGACTTACATTCAACTCCTAACAACAAAACGGAAACAGAATGCCAATATATGGACTTAGATCCGACTCCAAACAAATAAACATCAAAAGCAAACACCTCAAAAGCAATCAAGCAATAATGCATCACACACTATATACATACAAGAGGCTCAATCAAACGGGTGGGCTTTAGTCAAGAGGGGTCATATCAACCTCGACAAACAAGCCAAACTGTACAAGGGTAATTTGTATCTCTTAACCACTAACGTTGAGAGTTAGGGTGAAGCTGATCAAAGATGGTAAATGAGGATGAGACCTCATGCTCTTAACCCTGGCCTGGGTGAGCTTATGACAAAAGAAAGCGTGGGGATCCAGAAAGTGGGATCCTATTCCACTTGACAGACACTGGACAAAGATCTTGGGTATTTGTTCAAAAGCATCAGCACGTAGTGCGAGCATAATGAACGACTCACTGAATAACGGGGGATTGATTGCTAATCCCTTTTATCCGTCAATTGCCTCTTCACTTAGGAGGACTTATCAAGTAACACATGCCTCATCTTGGAGGTCTTTGGCACAAATGTAAACAATCACAAACAAAGCCTCTTAAGGAGGACTTCCAGCAAAATGCCTGCCAAAAAGGTGACAGGACTTCCAGACTACATGAAGTAAGAGAATAGCTACCTAAGTGATGTATCAACCACAATCCAAAGCTCAAGCAAGAGCTAAAAGCAAGCAACTAATGTACCTGTACAAAAGCTAAACAGTTAATATCTCAGACAACTAATCAGAAAACAAACAGTGAAACCATTCAACTGTTACACAATTCAATGTACAATAGTCAAGCAACCAAATGAAGCAATGAGCTCAACACATCAACTTAAATCTCTACAAAACACAAAGAAGTCAGAACACAATCCAATTTGCATCTCAAAAGGTGAGCAACTCAACCATTAATGCTAAGTGTCCAAACCTGAAACACAAGTCAAGGTTAGTTCATGTACAAAACACTAGTACAAAGACTAGGTTCAAAACCAAACCAAATGATCAAAACAGAAGTCAATATTTTGCACAAAGCACATTCAAACATTCAATAAGATGTCCTCAAAAGGACCAACATCAATGCACAAGGCAAGTAGCTCAAATGATCAATGTAAAGCAAAGACAAACAAATGAGCACAATATGGACATCCAAATTAGAAAATCCAAATCAAAACATAAAAGCAAGCAATGGCTATGAAATTTTTTATGCAAGTTTCACATGTCATGAACAATCATCATGCAAGAAATCAATTCCAGAAGAGTTCAAATGATAGGTGAACAAAAATGCACAAATGCCATGTCCAAAATGTGACACAAATTGTCACACTACATCTTCATGTGTCAAAAACAGTGATATCATATGAGAAAAAATTCAAACCAGTGCTCAAAAATTCATATCACATGTGAAGATCAATCACATAAAAAATCAGATCAATTGGATCAACACATAGCATTTCACAAAGCATTGATCACAACATGTCAAAATAGCACAAGGTTCAATCAAAAATTCCAAAATAAAAATCCAAAAACAAACAATTCAGGAAATTAATCCTATGAAAAACTAGACATTAGAACAAGACTAGGAAAAAAAATTGGAGTCAATTTGGAGCATTTTTCAATTTTTTATGATTTTTCTAAAATGAGTGAAATAATATGAAATAATAAAATAAAATGGAGGGAAAAGAAATGTTTGAATTAAACTCAGAATAATCTCAGCCACATGATCTAGCGCGCAAACAGCAATCAGCGGTCCACATTCAAAAGGCAAAACGCACAATTTCATTAAATTACATCAGCAGCACACTCAGCAGTCAATGCACACGCAAGCATGGTAAAAAACATGGCAACCAATAGAACGCACACGCAAACAACACAATCATCAGCCACATCATCTAAATGAAACGCTGCATTTCATTTATGTGTTGGCAACACACATCAGCGAGTCAAAGCTCGCGTGGCCTGGTTAAAACAAGCTCAGCCAATAGATTGGACACACAAAAGGAATGGATCGATTTTTCATCACCTGGAAATGCAAGTTGTTGTACACGCGTCCTCAAGCTCTCCTATGCTCCAAATCTACTCCACTGAACCTCTATTGAAGCTTTATGCACAAAGAAGCAATTGAAAACACTCGAATCCAGCTCAATTTCAGAAATCCGTTAACATGTTCATGCACTCGATCTGCTTGAAACCTAGCTCAATTGTCCAAACCAAGGGATGAATCTTGCTCAGAATTACACCAGGAGGATGAATCTACAAAGATATTAGGTGTTTGTGTGGAGAAAATTTAAATTCAAAGTGAGATAAAAATTGGAGGGAATTTGGAAATTTGAGATCTGAAATTTTGTTATGAGCAAATACGGTTAGGGTTTGGCTTATATATGGTGTGCTAATGACACTGAAATCTCAATTAGGCATTGGTTAATTATGATTAGGGAAATATGAGGCAAAGTGCAAAAATTGCAAATTGGCTTAGCATGGCCATGTAGCACGTGCAAAGTCTCATGTTAAGCTTCAAATCCACTTAAAATCAACCAAGAATTAACATGGAATGGTTGGTTTTCTTGTACCATAAGCCAATTTTAAATTGTGAAATTTCCCTCCAAAATGAACATGAATGAAATAGTGAGCATACAAGCTTCTCTCATGCATGGCAATGGTTCATTTGAAAAGTCTTGGTCATGAGGAGTATTTTGCAAAAATAATGGACCAAATTGGAGTTTTGTATCAAAAGTTATGTCACTTTGAACCTCCATGTACACTTTGTGATCATTTGGCCATAACTTCTCAACCATTTATCAGATGGACATGAAATAGGACTTTTTGGAAAGGGGAGAGAAATATCTACAATTTTCATGTTCACCAAAAATACATTTGAAGCTTCTTTGATGTTGAAAAGTTAAGTTGAATGTGGACCAGAAACTTGCCATTTTTGGAAACTTGAAATTACAGGTCATTTTCCATTTTTGGAAACTTTTGCCATGACTTCAAAATCTTCAAGATAGATGTTTGAAATGACAAATAGGCTTCATTTGAACATGAATGAGGTGTCTCAACTCATCTCCCCAACCTCAAAGCCCAAAGTTGACTGCACAGTTGACTATGGTCCTCAGATGACCTTGACATGTATTGATGAACTTGAGCCTTTACCACTTGATGAAATGGCTCCAAAATGAAACCCCAGCTCATGTAAGCTCAATAAAATGATCATGTGGTCCTTATACCAAGGAAAATATCTCAGCTCTTGCACAAAGGATCCTCTTGAAGTGCTTGACCTGTGATTGCTTGAGCTGCAACAAAAAAACTAAATGACATATTTTTGTGCTTTTGGTTAGTGAATAAAACAAGAAAAGCAATGATATACAATCCAAGCATGCCTGGTGATCTCAAACCACTCACAAGGAGGTCCCACCCAAAGGGAAAGGAAGCCAAGATGCTCAAATGATCCTTGAGGCTATGCAATGCAATGCTATGATGCCATGAGGGATCTTAAGGACAAAATTGGGGTCTTACACAACCACAACACCTGCAATGTATTCAGCTTCACAGGTTGACAAAGCAACAACTGGTTGCTTCTTGGAACACAAATAAATAAGACTTTCCACATACTTACACAAATATCCAAGAGTACTTTTTCTGTCAACTCGATCTCCATACCAATCATAGTCTGAGTAACACAACAAATATGAATTAGATTTTTCACGAGAAGGAAACAAAACTTCATACTTCAGATTCCCCTTAATATACCTCAGTATCCTGACAACAACTTGGTAATGAGACTACTTCGGTTTACTCATGAACCTACTAACCATTCCAACTGCAAAACAAATATCAGGTCTGATACTACACCAATACCTTAGAGAGCCAACCAACTACTTGAAAATTGTAGCATCTACATCATCATCCTTAGGATTATAATCCAATTTGTGATTTGTTTTTGAAGGTGTGACCGCAACCTTACACTTCAGCAGCTCAAATCCCTTCAGAAACTCAAGTTCATACTTCACCTGATGCAAACTTATACCTTTCTCAGAGTACACAGTCTTCATCCCTAGAAAATATGTTATATTTCCCAGATTAGTCATTTCAAACTCATTTATCAGCATCTTCTTGAATTTCATTATCTCATTTGAACAGCTTCCCGTCAATAATATGTCATCAACATAGAGACACACCAGAATCATATTACCATTAGAAGTATGTTGAACATACACGACATACTCCCTCTCACACTTTCTGAATCCTTAGAGCTTAAAAATAGATCAATTTTCAGATTCTAAGCTCTAGGAGCTTGTTTCAGTCCACACAACGCTTTATGTAACCTGTACACCATCCCTTCCTTATTATTTTTCACAAATCCTGGAGGTTGTGACACGTATACCTCTTCTTGCAAAGGACCATTCAGAAATGTATATTTCACATCTAAATACATCAGAGGCCAATACATGTTAGCACCTATCACAATCACCAGTCTGATTTCTCGTGTCTCGCTACACGAGAAAACACTTCAATGTAGTCTAACCCAGGTTTCTGTAGAAAACCTCTTGCCACTAACCTTGCTTTGTGTTTGCCAATTGATCCATCTGGCTTTAGTTTCACCCGGAATACCCTTCTGGCGTTGATGGCTTTCTTGTTTCTTGGAAGCCCAGTTAACTCCCACATCTTGTTTCTTTCTATAACCTCAAGTTCTTATTCCATGGTCTTCAACCACACTTTCTTCTTGAGAGTTTCTTCAACACTAACTGGTTCAAAGTCTACTAACATGGCACACTGAATGACTTCTCCTTCAGAGTCTATTTCAGTATCTTGCAGCATGTCAAGCTCTACAAACCTTCTTGGAATGTTTCTGATTCTTTGTGGCCTCTGAACTTGTTCAGAATCTTCTTCGGACCCTGAAACAATATCAGATTTTGAAACCTCATAAGTACCATCTTAAGAGGCATAAACACCTTCAGAGTCTGATATTCCCAAAGTCTGGATCTCCACCAGAGTTTGAATTACCATCACAATATGGATCAGAATCAGATTCACCTTCAGAGTCAGATTCGCCTTTAGTGTCAGACTCTCCTTCATAGTCACCTTACGAATTGATGCGTGCTTTTCGCAAGTATACGAACGCGTCAGAGTAATATAAAAGATTATCGAATCCACAGAGACCAAGTGTCAAGCTATCGTTATTTATTGTTATGGTGTTTATCAAAGGCAATCAAAATAAGTGTTTTTGGAGTGTGCAATGAAAAGTAAAATATTGAAATAAATTTAATTAATAAAGACAGGGTTGAATGTAATTCACATAATTAATTGATAATCCAAGTACTTGCTAGTAGAGCTACTTATGGGCAGTGTTTCCTACTTTGAAAAGACCTAATTTAACAGGAACTGTCGCTTTCGCGTATTCAGAACCGAGTTGCACTCCCTAATCAAACCCTCTTATTGTCACTTATAAAAAGGCGCGCATTGCGTTAGAGTAGTAAACCTATTTTTAAGAAATATAGTATCTTGACTAAGTTGAAAAGTATTATAACCTGGATTTCTTAACGAAAAGAGGTTCTTACGAACCAGACTCTAAACTTATAAACGCGTCCGAAAATAGTTTTAAAATCTCTTTTCTTCCTAATGTTAAAATCTCCTAATGAACTAAACAAAGCGCTTTCGCTGTTTTTGAAATAGTTAAAAACAATTAAGTTTAAAAAGACGTTGGACGGCTTTCGATCTTACCCAACGGAATTGAAGTGCGGGAAAACATAATTTGAAAGTTAAAATAGCCCTTAAGTGTTTCTACGAACAATTGTACGGATTATCGGTTCAATTATGATCCTTACATTCTAACCTTATAAATTTAGCTAGACATGGTAAAGTAAAAGTGCATTAAAATAAATAAAAGTAGTGCGAGTGCGGAAAGTAAATAAAAGTAGTGCGAGTGCGGAAAGTAAATAATTTAAAGCGAGTGCGAGGAAATAAATAAAAGTAAAGCGAGTGCGAGGAAATAAATAAAGTAATGCGAGTGCGAGAAATAAATAAAGTAAAAGCGAGTGCGAGAAATAAATAAAGTAAAATCGAGTGCGGGAAATAAATAAAATAAAAGCGAGTGTGGGAAATAAATAAAATAAAAGCGAGTGCAGGAAATAAATAAAGTAAAGGCGAGTAATAAAAACCTGCTCTAATCGGAGGGCTGAGTAAATTGCAATGCGGAAAAGAAAATGGCGGCAGGATTAACTTCCTTCCAAAGTGCTCCAAACTCGATTATAGACTCTATCACAGACTTGATTACACGATTGTGGTAACAGTCCAATGCGAAGCGATTACCACTATAAAATACTGAATATATGCCTAAGTGAAACAAAGTTGCTTCTGAGTTTGCCTGTGCTCTAAGTTTGGATGATTGTAAAAGTGAATTCGCGTTTCTATTTATAGGCAAGTAAAAAGATGGAAATGACTTGGATGCCCTTCAACTTGAAAATAGGAGGGAACCATTTTTCCTCTTGTGGCGCCCGCCACAAGGCCATGGCGCCCGCCACAAGCACAATATGGGGCGCCTTAGTGGAATTAGTGGGAAAACATGGGAGTTGATGGAAGTTGAATTTGACACGTCATGGCTTGGTCTGTGGCGCCCGCCATTGGGTAGGCCATAAGAGCAAAATGCTGAATTTTAGGGTTTTTTGGCTCTTTTTCGCTCCTTTTCTTGATCGTGGCTCCGATTAAAGTGAAAACCTGAAAACAAAGGAAAACATACCAATAACACAACAAAATGATAATAAAACAGCTAGAATGCATGTGAAATCGGAGTCGAAAATACGTAAATTTTAGTGTGATCACGAATCATCTTCAGAACCTTTGGATTTTGAAGTATCTATAGAAGTTAAATCAGGTGTTAACACCACCTCGGAGTTGGATTGAGACTTGTTCCAATCCCACATTTATGATTCTGTCACAATGACATCTTTTCTAAATTCAACCTTGTTTGTGACAGGACATTAGAGCTTATAAGCACCTGTACTGTGGTACCCTACAAGCAACATGACTCTGCTTCTGTCATCCAACTTCCTTATCTTAGCATTGGGACATGTTTGTAATAAACAGAACCAAACACCTTTAGATGGCTCACACTTTGCTTATCTCCAGTTCACTTCTCTAAAGGAACAATTTCCTTCATCTTTTTGGTTGGACACTTGTTAAGCACATACGTTGAGGTGGTAACAGCTTCTCCCCATAAGGTATTAGGTAGCTTCTTCTCCTTCAGCATGCTCTTGTCATATCAAGCAAAGTTCGGTTTCTTCTTTCAATAAGACTATTGTGTTAGGGATTGTATGGATAAATCACCTCATTCTCAATTCCATTCTCTTCACATAATTTTCTGAACTATGTAGAGTTATACTCACCTCCACCATCAGTTCTGAGAACTTTCAGCTTTTGACCACTCTGGTTCTCAGCCTTGATTATGAATTTCTTAAATTCTGCATTAAACTTTATAAGGGATACCCACGTCATCCTTTTGAACTCATCAACATATGACACAAATTATTTACTCCCTTCAAGTGAAGGTACTAGAAATGGTTCACACATATCAGGATGCATCACACCTAAAGCATGGTTTTCTCTTGGGGGAATTTCATATGCAAATGGCAGTCTTGGTTGCTTCCCTCTCACACACACATTGCATGACTTATCTGGCTTCTTAATTGCAGAAATTCGATGTACCAACTTCTTTGAGTTCAGATTTCCTAAGCTTTTGAAGTTCAGATGACCAAATATTTTGTGCCACGACCCACTTTCCTTCACGACACTTGTTGCACTAAGCCATTCAAAGTCTGCAGTTTTAACATTCACTTTGAATGTTCTATTCCTTCCCTATTTTGACTTCATAATCAGCTTCTGATTACAATCATACAACTTCAAAAGATTGTCATTCATGGTACCTGAAATTTCTTTCTCAATTAATTAACATACACTCATCAGATTACTTTTCATGCCAGAAACATACCACACGTTCTGAATCAATGCAGTTTTACCATTATTTAGAACTACTCTGACATTTCCCATTCCTTCAACATTAAGATACTTATCATTAACACATATGATCTTGGTCCTCTTACCAGAGTCAAACTCAACCAGCCATTTCTTATTTCCAGTAAGGTGATTTGAACAACCAGTGTCCATGTACCACCAGTCTTCCTGAAATTTTGGTATGCAGATCCCAGATGTAGTATACGATGTCACGACACCAGGATCAGAACATTGTCACAAAACAAGCGATAATAGTGATGAAGTAAGTAGCAATAAGTAAATAACACAAATAGTTGTTTACCCAGTTCGGTGCAACATCACCTACATATGGGGGCATCCAAGCCAGGAAGGGAATCCACTATAACAAAATTAGTTTGAAGTTATAAACAACCTATGGTTTTACAAACTTCTAACCTAATCTCTACCCATGGAATTTTCTATCTAAGACTCTCCTTGATATGAGACTCCTCTCACTTCCCTTCGATCACACAATAGTGATAACAACTTCTAACAGTAAACTGAAGACACACTTCCAATGAAACAGAAACCACCATTGATTAAAAACTCACGAGTGATTCAAAAATACAACTTAAATAAAACAAATCCAATTCAATAATAAAAAAGATACTACAATGGCTCATAAAATAACTATGAAAACTAAACCCTAACAATGACAATTTCTAGCACAACTTCGTTACCTTCTTAGGTTTAGAATCGTCCTTTAAATAATCGTAGAAAAGCATGGCCTTTGAGTTTGATCAACAGAAGATCCAAGGACTGTTGCACAATCTTCTACAGAATTAATTTCAATCATATCAGATGTTTCTTTAAATGTTTTGACATCCTTACATCGGAAACAACGCAAAACACATATTCTCTTTTGCTTATAAAACAAAGGTTTCTTGGACCACACAACTCATGAAACAAATATTCAGAGAATCTTCATATATCTCACAATAGAAACAAATCTTTCAAGAAACTAAAATATGGCACACTACGATTTTGTACCAACATGTCAAGACATCTTGCCCAACATCTTGCTATAATACACGTTTTCCCCAAATGCAGCCAATCGCTACACAACAAACTTAACAATCTCCCCCTTTGGCAAATTTTGTCTAAAACAACCTTTGCATAGCCCAACTAGAAATAGGGTAAAGAAATTGGATCTTCTCCAATCCAAAAACTACAGAGGCAAGCACAACAGAACAAAAAACCTAGCCTCACGTTAGAGAGACATACAATGAACCTACTTTAGAGATAAATAAATTCTCTCAGTCAGGATGTCAAGACATTTGATCCGACTTCATTAAAACTAAAACCATACAATAACTAGCATAAGAGCATAAGATAGAAAAGCATATGCTCCCCCTGAGTAGCAGAACATGGAAAAAGCTGCTCCCCCTCCATAAATACTCCCCCTCAAGGGACAGGAGCCATAACAGGGCTATAAAAAAAGAATACAAACTACTCCCCCTTTTTAGCCAAAAGATTAACAATATAATCAAAAATAGATGTATCGTAGAAAACAAATAGGTAAGTTACAGACCAAGAGCAATAAAAGTGTATAAATATTCAGGGCATAACCCACAAAAAGAAACATCAAGAAGCACAAAAGAGAAAAAAACCACAGAAGGAACAAAACACATTAAGCTTCATCACTGCTGGTTGTCTCTTCATTATCACTAGCATCAACACATTCCTCATTAGCGTATTCTTCACCCACATTATCACCTTTCATATTTCCCCCTAGCCTCTTCTTCAGACAAAGCCTTTATCAGGATCTCACACCTGCTCTTCCTCTCAGTACAAAGTTTGATAATTTCATCCAGGGTTTTGCAAGTGTCTTTTAGTTTAGCAAGGATTCTTGTCCTAGTGGTAGAACTGGTAGGTTTCTTTCCAGATGTCGTGACAATATCTGGGACATGTTTACCCGTGAAAAGCCTATAGTGCAATGAAAGAGAAGAATCTCTTTTTCAGGCAACATCTAAACTGATTAGAATACTTGGGTGTTGACTTAGTATTACACCACAAATTAATGAGGGAAAAGCTATAGGCATTTTCGCAGTAAACGAGGTAGCATGCTTCATCGTTTTTTTCAAAAAAATAGGACCCAAAGTCAAAATTTGTTTCGGTCCCTACAATATAAATGAACTTACCCAATCCTGTAGCAATATTGGAAGTGTGATTAGTTGGCACCCAATTAGCAGCTCCAGTTATGTGAAGTACTGCATATTTCACACTCAAGCAACCTGCTGATAACTTCCCTTTTCTAGGTGTAAGACCCCAATTTTGACCCTAAGATCCCTCATGCAATTTCATCATAAGAATTAGCATTGGGATCATACCTTGGCATCCTCCTTACCCCTCTTTCATTGGGTTTGTTTTGGGAGAGATCACCAAACACTTCATAATTGTATCATACTTGTATTTTATCATTTTACTAACCAAAATACCAAAAATATATCTTTGTATTTTCCTAACTCTTTTGTAGGTAAGACATGATCTCCATGGATCTATCAAGTTCAATATAGGGTTTGAGACCCTCATGACAAAGAGCACGACCATGAATTGATCCAATAATGGTTATGAGCAACATATATGAGTTCCATTGATTCCTACATGTTATATTAATCAAGTTTTCTTCAAGAGTTTGAGGGTGATTTGCCTTGGAAACCCTAGTTTGACTGGGTATCTTGAGTAACTTCTCCAATAAGCTATCTGACCAATTGATCAAATTTCTCAAGGGATACTTCAAATTTCATCATCTTATGCATATATGATCTACCATGAGCCAAGAAAGTCAAAAGAATTAAAAGTTAGCAAGTTGGTTGATGGTGTTTGGCCAGATGTATTCATCTGATCAAAGCTGGGTCTCCCTAGACCCCATCTCCTACAATTTTCACCATGTGAAAATTATTCTAAGAAAAAAGTTACTCTGAATGACATTCCAAAAAACTTCAATGTTGAGACCTAGAGCTAGTTTTGCTTGGAAAATCATTTTCCATGTTGAAACATTATAGGTCATTTTGCCTAAACCCTAATTTGAAAGTCAACTTCCCAAGGCCATAACTTGCTCAATTTTTTTGAGATGAAAGATTTACAAGTTTCACAATCAAATTCAAGATGTCTACTTTATCTTTGAAGTTTGGAGTGAGAGCAAATTCAACTTTTATGAGAATGTGATATGAGGTCACATTATAGGTCATATTTGACCTATACCATTGAACAAGTGATTTTTCCAAACTTCAATAATGCATAACTCTATCATTCCAAATCCAAATGACATGAAATTGGTGACGATTTTGAAAGTCTCTGAAAGGTGTACAACTTTGATAAAGACACTTTTCTCATTTGAAGCTCACATAAAAAGTTAAGTAAGGTGGAATATTGAGGTATATGGTTTGACACTTAGAAAAGTTTTCAACATGTTGAAATTTCCAAACTTCCATCTCAAAATTCTCCATGTTCCAAGCTCCAAATGAAAAAGTGTTGAACATCATACTTGTTTCCCTTGATCCAAGCTTTCCAAAGAACCGAAGTTCATGCATTTTGGATGAGGTTTGCTAGGTCTTCGCATGGCTTTAACAGGGCTGCATAATGGGAAAGAATCAAACTTCAAAACTTTAGTTCACTTTGCCTTGCCAATCAAGCTTCCATTCAGACTTCAATTGGAATCATTTTGGACCTTTTTGTATTGCATCATGGGCCTGTACATGCCCATGCACTCGTGCCATCAACATTGCTAATTTTGGACAGAATTTAAAAATGTGCAAATATCATTCATCCATGCTATAAATACATGACCTATGTGCTCATTTGAATCACACCTTGCGCGCCAGCTTTGCCCCCCTTAGAACCCTCTCATTCTAAAGGAAAATTTGAGTTTGAATCTCAACTATTGAGGATTCAAGAACTCCAGGATCCAAAGCCTTTTGTAACCTCTCTAATCACTTCCTGCTAGCTTCTCAAGTGTGATTAGATCGTGTTTGGAGCAAGCAACATCAAGAACTGCATAGCATTGAAGGTAATTTTCAAAAATCTTTATCTCTTCGATTCTCTCTCAATTCTACTCAATTCTCTTGGATCTTTGGTTGTCTGAAGTTCTACCAATATAGGCAAGAAGATTGAGTTGCTTAGAGGTCAAATCGAAGCAACTCAGTTGACACACCTCAAAATTCAACTCCTCATATCTTTATATATATGTGGAGTTAGTTAAAATTGAGGTCAAATTCGTGCTCTACACCATTTTTTCTTTCAGATCAAGTCCTCCTTTTTCATTTTCTTGATGGTGATGAGTGAACCAGTCCGGCCAGGGTCACCGGAGAAGATGACCGGCCTTTGGACTCCGGTGATGCGCTGGAAGTGTTCAGAGCCATTGATATGTTTTAAAATGTTTTAATCTCATGCGTCCATTGTGATTACCAAGCCTATGTCGCATTGACTGCAGTGCATCATGGAACGCGCGTTCTAGGCCACTTGATCTGCCACCTCAATTAATGAGGGAGATCAAGTGGCTCACGTTTTTTCATATTTTCATATTTTTGTTTTATTCCTTTTATTTTCATTAATTCATATTAATTTTAATATTGATCCAAAAAATATGAGAGTTTCCCCAAATAATTTCAAATAATTTCCTCTTTCATATTCTGAATTAAAATTATTTTTTGGATCATTATTAATATTTTCCATGATTTAATTGATTTTGTGATTATTTTTAATTGTTTAAAAATACTTTTAAGTCTTTAAAAATTCTGAATTTTTTTATCCAAGGTCCTTCGACCTTGTTTGACCTATGATAAATCTCATTGCCATTTCTTTGGTGTTTTCTTAAGGTTTTAGGAATTTGACAAACCATATTTAATTTAAATGCATTATTTTAGTCTTTTTAATTGAATAAATGCCAAATAATTTTGTTGACCAATTGTGATGACTTGTTTGAGTTTGACTCTTGTTGTTGGGCCTTGGTCAAGGTTGATTTGACTTTGTCAAGTTAATATCATTGGATTTAGGGGATTGATGGAATGTACATTCCATCTCCCAAAATGAATAGATGATATTAATTTGATAAAAGTCTTCCTTTGACCAATTTGAGTTTGATCCATTCCCCTCCCTCTTCATCGCATTCCCCTTCTTTATGCATTCATCTCATTTGGTCTATGATATCTCAAAGTCCTAAAGCTAGTTGATTGAAAAATTAACATGAGTATGGATGAGATTAGGTCACCTCTTTTGCATATTCTTTTTGTGTGTAGTATGTTTCATGAGCATAGTCCATTATACTATGTTTCAAACATGCATTAACACCAAAATTCTATTGCCCGACCTCAAATAGTTATGACTTCTACATAAGTCCAGTTACGATTGCTTAACATAGCGCTAAATTTGTGACACAAAAGGCATAACATTCTAGTTAGTGAGATTGTAAGTCTCCCCTCTTTCATGGTATTATGTGGAAACTTGGCCTTTTTTCCTTTCTTTGGAAGATGTCTTGGCTCAAGGATTCATGCTTGTGATAAGTGGGTTGACTGTTCTCCAAAGAATGACTAAAAAATCAAAAGCAAAAACAAAACAATACTAACTTCTAACTCATTAACAACTAACTTTTAATTTCAAGCCATTTACTTTAATTTCATTTAATTTTATCCTTTATTCATTTTCTATTATTCATACCATTCTAATTGTTTATGTTAATGCAATTTTCACTTTGTCCACTTGGACCATATTGTGTGATATATCTTGTTTGTGTATACTTTGCTTGTTTGTGTGGTCTTTGACCATTAACGTACATAATAACAACAAAAACCCTAAAAAACTTTTGTGTGGATTGTTGGCTTGATCTTGGACAAATGGACTTAGAACTTAGGCAACATTCCTAGGCTAAAGGACTTGGCTAATGCCAACTTTTTTGTGAAACCAAGTGCCTGCAATTTGAAACTTCATCTGATACATCATTCAAAATTCCTTTGAGTTCATCTGCAACATGATCATTGTAAAGCTGTTATTTTGAACTTGTGACTTATGGAATTCATCTGTTACATGGGCTTATCTGAAGAAGATCATGGAGTGGCTAAGCTTGGATGTGGCTATCTTTATTTGATGCCTTGCTCTTCAAGATAATATAATTGTGCATTTGTGTGTTGCTTGATTCTAAATGTCCAAGGGAATTTTGGGTTTCTATTTACATTCTTGTCTATTGGATTGCTACCCATTGGTCAAATCTTTTCAACTCTTAACTTTTAATTTTGTGCATAGGATTAATCTCTTCATCTTCTCTCCATTTCTTTAATTTCAAAATCTCTCCCTCCTTTTAAAATTTTCTTTGATTGAACTTATTTTGTCCTAAACTTTTACCACTTTGTAAAAAGATAGAAACTTTGGCCTTATGCCAATACATTTTCAAACTTCTTTTCTTAAATCAAACTTGTAAATAAACTTAACTATACTTGACGTAAACTTTCAAAAAAGCCAAAAAGAAACTAACTCATTCAAACCATTTTCAAGCCTTTGTGCCTTTTAAACTTAATTTTTGTTAAAAGCAATGCATCCACTTTGAAATTTGTATCACGAACTACAAGGTTTTGATCCCTCATTTTTATGTTGGTACGTAGGCACAAGTCCGAAGGTCTTGTCAAACACAAAAATATAATTAATGAATTCTTTTCTCATCCCCCCATTCTATTTGTTTGTAAACATAATTTTGTACCAAATACATATGCACACAAAAAGGGCTCCCTAGGAGTACCTAGGACACTTTGGGTGCTAACACCTTCCCTCTGTGTAACCAACCCCCTTACCTGTAATCTCTGAGATTTTATTAGTTTTGATTTGAAAACTTCTTACTTTTGGGTTTTGTTCGTACTTTTTCCATTTTCCCTTGGAAATAATAAAAGTGCGGTGGCGACTCTTGTTATTTGATCTCTAGCTTATCCATAGCTTGATGATCATGAATTTACCGCTACAGAAATTAAGTGGCGAGTCTGCTGGGGAGTAGTCTCCAATGGGTTTAGCCTACTTTTTGTGTGTATATATTTGTATATACGTATATGTGATATAATCTTCTTATTGTGCTTGGTGATCTCTGAGTGGTGAGATATGTTCTAACCTGAACTTGAGTGCAATTAAGATAGGAGGATGGTATAGTCATGTTAGACTTGTGTGGAGTAGTCCTTAAGAAGTGGGCTTGAGATCCATCTACTTAGTGGAGACTCTTTTGGATTTGGAAATGTCACACGGGTATTTGTGGTTAGGCATTACTATCTCTAATTTGGGTCCGATAAGCTGAGGACCGTAGAATATTTACCCCCTCTTGGTCTATTTAGGACGTAGTGCGGAAACTGTTCAAGTGTAGACTTAATAACAGTTGTTACACGATACTACACTCACAAGAGTTTCTCTTGAGAATATTATGGGTCGATGAGTCAGTCATCTTAACCTGTAATATCCGATGGATGGAATTAAGACTCTGGGAACTTTTTAGAACATGATCTAACTGTTTTTATCCTTAGTTCACTCCTTTGGGATGGTTCTTACCCAGACTTCATGCTCGTGACTTACAACAAACCCTTGATTCTTGGTTGATCCAATCAAGTCTTGTCAATATCAATGGAACTTGAGTGTTGATAAGGTGTAAACCATAATCCACCAAAATTGATGATTGATCTTGACAATGACTTGATTTATCCCTTGACCTTTGTTTGCTTTCCTTGTGTGTGATCCCTTATTTGTGATTCTTGCGTTCATGCATTCATGCGCATCATAACATTCATCACACGAAAATTTCAAGGAACGGAGGTATTATTTGCAAATATATTTTCAGACCATGGATTATGGATGAAGGAACACTAAGAAGTACAGTTTCAGATGTCCCAACTTGAAAGGGTTAAAGAAGCTAGCATCTTTTGTATTAGATCCCTTGGACTTCAAACAGCATCATAGGAAGCTTCTATCTGTCTTGTCTGCTGATGTGGTTGAAGGACTTTTGAGTGTGCTAGTGCAGTCCTATGATCCTCTCTACCATTGTTTCACTTTCCTAGATTTTCAACTTGTGCCTACCTTAGAGGAGTATTATCATCTTTTGGGGATACCTGTTTCTAGTAGAGTACCTTTTAGTGGATTGGAAGAGATTCCCATATCTCATCTTATTGCTGAAGCTCTTCACTTGAAGAAGTCTGAGATAGAGGCTCATTAGATGAAGAAAGGAGGATTGTTTGGGTTGCCATCTGATTTCCTCATCAAGGAAGCTACTGCTTTTGCTAAAGCTGAAAGTGTGGATGCTTTCGAAGCTATCTTTGTGTTGCTCATTTATGGATTAGCTTTGTTCCCTAACATTGACAGTTTTGTTGATGTTAACGCCATTAGACTTTTCTTGATTGGGAATCTTGTGCCTACTTTGTTGGGTGATATGTATTTCTCTTTGAATCTAAGGAATTCTAAGGGTGATGGAACTATTTAATGTTGCATTCCTCTTCTATACAAGTGGTTTATTTCGCACTTGCCTCAGACACCTGCTTTTATGGAGAACAAACAATGTCTAAGGCGGTCTCAGAGACTTATGTCTCTCACTAATGATGATATAGTTTTGTATGATCCCTCTTTGAGCAGTTTGGAGATTATTGATAGCTGTGGTGAATTCTCTAATGTGCCTCTCATTGGTACACAAGGAGGAATTAACTACAACCCTACTTTGGCTCGTTGTCAACTTGGGTTCCCCTTGAGAGACAAACCTAATAACACTTTGTTAGAAGGTCTTTTCTATAAAGAGGGTAAAGATCCCTAACATTTGAAGCAAAAGATTATGCATGCTTGGCATAATGTGCATAGGAAAGGAAGATCCGAGCTTGGTCCGCGCAATTGTGTACCTTTGGAAGCTTACACTCTTTGGGTGAAGAAGAGAGCTTTGGAGTTGAAGATGCCTTATCCTTGTGAAAGACCTATGTCTATGGTTGTGGTTGAGCTATTAACTCTCCCTAACCATAATGTAGAGGAGTTGGAAGACGCGCTTGTCAAGATGAAGCAAGAGAAGAACATGTCGGAAGTGCGTTTCCGTGCTTTGAGCAAGAAGCATGAAGAGTTGCAGTTGGAGTCTAAGGACAAGGATGCACTTATTGAGCTACTTGAAGACCGAGTGACGAAGAGACAGAGAGAGCCAGAGGTTTCATCTTCTAGCATGTCTCAGTCTTCCGTTGCTTGGAAGAAGATTGTTGATCAGCTTGTCCTCGAGAAGACTCAGATGAAAGCTTCTTTTGAGACCGATATTCGACGCATTCGAAGGAAGTACGCACCTTCATCCAGATCTTTTGACATTGTTTTTAGGGATCCTTCGGATGACTAGTCTCCTTTTCTCTTGTATTTTTATTTTGGTTTCTAAAATTGTACTCAGTGTAATCCTTCTAATTATATAAATGAAAAGAGATTTTTGGTCATATAATAACTATTGCAATTGTTGATATATATGTTTGCAAATGATATAGTAAGTTCCTTGAAAACAAAAATAAATAATCAAGCATTACATTTCATGCGTCATTTGCACAAGCATTTCATGTATTCATGTGTGTGCCACCTCCCGTTGTGCACACCTTACCTCGTGTAGAGGACACCATCTATCACTCCGAGCCATCTTAGGGTTTGGATGTTTATGAGAAAATGGATGAAATGAAAGATCAGTTTCTTGAGTTGCGCAAGGAATTGAAAACACTAAGAGGTAAGGACTTGTTTGGAAAGAATGCTGCTGAGTTGTGTTTAGTGTCCAACGTCAAGATCCCGGTGAAGTTCAAAGTGCCTGACTTTGAAAAGTATAAAGGGAATACTTGTCTACTCAGTCATCTAGTGATGTATGCTCGCAAGATGTCTATTCAGACTGAAAATGATCAACTATTGATTCACTACTTCCAGGATAGTCTGATCGGTGCTGCGCTCCGGTGGTATATGGGATTAGACAGTGCAAGCAAGCGTTCATACTTTCAATGACTTAGGGGAGGATTTTGTCAAGCAATATAAGTACAACGTGGATATGGCGCCTGATAGAGACCAGCTGAGGTTTATGTCTTAGAGGGATAAGGAGACATTCAAAGAGTATGCGTAGAGATGGAGGGAATTGGCTGCCCAGATCACTCCTCCTTTAGAGGAAAAAGAGATGACAAAGATCTTTCTGAAAAATTTGAGTTCATTTTATTATGAACGGATGATTGCTAGTGCCCCCAATGACTTTATCAAAATGGTAAACATGGGGATTAGGCTTGAGGAAGGAGTCCGAGAGGGACGTTTGTCGAAAGATGAAGCATCGTCGAGTAAGAGGTATGGTAGAAATTTTGGGAAGAAAAAGGACAATGAAGCAAATGCAATAAGTAGTGGGAGGCAAAGGAGGCATCAGATCAGAAGGAATCCACCATCCCGTCAACAATATCATCAAGTATCTTTAGTTATCCCTGTGTTTTCTAATCAACAATCAACACCAGTTCAACCACCACAACGTCAACAACAACAACCGCAACAACGAACAAACACCTACAACAACAACAATACCACCAACAATCATTATCACTAAAACTTTGAGAGGAAGAAGGTCTCTTTCGACCCGATTCCTATGTCGTACGTAGAACTTTATCCGTCTTTGGTTCTCAAGAATCTAATCCAACCAAGAAACTCGCCGCAAATTCTAGAACCACATCCATGGTGGTACAAGCCTGAGCTCCGTTGTGCTTTTCATCAAGGAGCACCCAAACATGATATCGAGAATTGCTATCCGCTTAAGTATGAGGTTCAGAAGTTGATGAAGAGTGGAATGATGTCCTTCGAGGACCATGCGCCAAATGTGAAAGCAAATCCGCTACTCGCCCGTGGGAACTCTTCTGTGAATATGGTGGATGGTTGTTCGGGCGAGTTTAAGGTTTTTGATGTGTGTTTTATCCGAAGATCCTTGGTGCAGATGCATAAGGATGTTTGGTTGGTGAGTGATTGTAAACATGACCATGACAACAGTATTATTTGTAGGGTTAACCCGAGGGGTTGCGAAGTTGTGAAAAGGGACATCCAGCAACTGATGGATGAAGGAATGATTTAAATTGTTCAATCCCGTCATGTAGATGATGATGTAAATGTCATAGTGCCCATTTTCAAGCATCCAGAGATATTGGTAATTTAGTACGACAGCAACAACAATAACAATATCAGCAATAGATCAGTATCGCCGTTGGTTATACGGTTTACGGGCCCAGTCCCGTATTCATCTGATAAATTTATGTCGTATCAGTATAATGCTACAATGATAGAAGGTGGTCAAGAGGTCCTGTTGCCTACGACTAGATCTGTGGTGAGCATTATTGATGTTACCAAGGTGACTCGCAGTGGTCGAGTGTTTGGTCCGGTGTTACCAAAGGATAAGGAAGAATCAGTTGTTGGAAAGAGGGTGGAAGTGCCTGTTGTACATCCAGTTGGTGCTTCAAAGGGTAATTCTGGTGAAGCCATCGATTTGAAGGCTAACGATGATGATGAGGTACTTCGGTTAATCAAAAGGAGTGAGTTTAATATGGTGGAGGAGCTGCTCCAAACCCCCTCAAAAGTCTCAGTGTTGTCTTTGCTCATGAATTTTGAAGCACACAGAGAAGCACTGTAGAGAGTTCTAGAACATGCTTATGTATAACATGATGCTACAGTGGACCAATTCGATCATATCTGGATAACATCACTCCTTGCAACAATCTTAGCTTCTGTGATGAAGAACTCCCTGAGGAGGGCAGAAATCCTAATCTAGCTTTACACATTTCTATGAATTACAAAGAGGATGCTTTGTTAAATGTTCTTGTTGACACCGGGTCGTCGCTGAACGTGTTGCCAAAGTCAACTCTGTCGAAGCTGTCATACCAAGGAGTGCCCATGAGGTATAACGGTGTAATCGTCAAAGCTTTTGATGGTTCGCGCAAAACGGTTATTGGTGAAGTGGACCTTCCAGTTAAGATAGGTCAGAGTGATTTTCAGATTACTTTTCAAGTAATGGATATCAACCCGGCCTACAGTTGCTTGTTGGGAAGGCCATGGATTCATGAGGCAGGAGCTGTTACCTCCACTTTACATCAGAAGCTTAAATTTGTGAAGAATGGCAAGCTTGTGATCATTGGCGGGGATAAGGCGTTGTTAGTTATCCACCTGTCATCTTTCTCTTATGTTGAAGCTGTGGATGAGGTTGGAACTCCGTTCCAGGCCTTATCTATTGCTGCTGAAAAGAGAGTTGCGGCACCTATGTCCTCATTAAAAGATGCCAAGAAGATTGTGGAAGAAGGCAATGTTGATCAATGGGGGCGCATGGTAGAGGTCTCCGACAACAAAGGCAGAATTGGTTTCGGGTTCCAGAAAGGTTCATCAACTGCAAGGTCTGAAGATATGCAACTTAGTTTCCGTAGCGGAGGGTTCATTCATGGTAATGAACAACACTTAGTTGCTGTGCTAGAGGATAACGAAGAGGAAGACTACACCAATTTTGTGACGCATGGAAAGGCTTGCAACAATTGGACTGCTGTTGATATTCCTGTTATTTTGCATCGATCTAACTAATTGCTTTTATATGTTTTTAAAATCCTTCTCCTATGCCTAAGGGAGAAGTGAACATTGTTTGGGCATTTTCAAATTGATCATTAATAAAATTAATTCTATTCATCCATATCTATGATGTCTTGTTATACTTTTTGCTTTATTCTGAAAATGGTAATCACAAAAAACATAAGTAAACAATATAATTGTCCATCTGCATAATATTGGGTCACAAATCCACTTCTCTAAAATCAAAATATCAAATCATTATGCAGGTTGGTTCCTAACCCCATTGAATACAATGATCCTTCTCCTTCTCCAAATTTTGAACTCCCTGTGTTTAAAGCCGAGGAGGAAAGTGATATAGAAGTGAGTGATGAATTATCTCGTTTTCTTGAGCAAGATGAAAAGACCATTCAAACGTTTGAAGAGAAGATTGAGCTAGTCAACTTGGGTCCCGAGGATGATGTAAAGGAAGTCAAGATTGGGTCTCGCCTGTGTCCAGATGTCAAGAAGGGGTTGATTGATCTTCTTCGAGAGCATTCAGATGTGTTTGCTTGGTCTTATCAAGACATGCCTGGTTTGGATTCAGAGATTGTGGAGCATAGATTGCCGTTGAAGCCAGAATGCCCACCAGTTAAGCAGAAGCTAAGAAGAACGCATCATGATATGGCTGTGAAGATCAACGAGGAAGTGCAGAAATAGATTGACACTGGTTTCCTTGTAACCGCTGAGTATCCACAATGGGTGGCCAATATTGTGCGTGTGCCAAAGAAAGATGGAAAAGTCTGCATGTGTGTTGATTATAGAGATTTGAATAAAGCCAGTCCGAAAGATGATTTCCCTCTGCCACACATTGATATGTTGGTAGACAATACTGCTAAATTCAAAGTCTTTTCGTTTATGGATGGATTTTACAGATATAATCAGATCAAGATGGCACTCGAAGATATGGAGAAGACCATATTCATTACACCTTGGGGAACATTCTGTTATAGAGTGATGCCTTTCGGTTTAAAGAATGCCGGTGCAACTTACCAAAGAGCAATGACTACTCTTTTTCATGATATAATGCAGAAAGAGATTGAGGTTTATGTCGATGACATGATTGCTAAATTGATTGATGAAGAGGAACATGATGAGCATTTGTTGAAGCTATTCCAGCGTTTAAGGAAGTATAAATTCTGCTTGAATCCCAATAAGTGTACCTTTGGTGTTCGTTCTGGTAAGTTGTTGGGCTTTATTGACAGCGGGAAGGGTATTGAAGTTGATTCTGCGAAGGTCAAAGCAATATAAGAGATGCTTGCGCCCAAAACTGAGAAGCAAGTCAGAGGTTTTCTCGACCGCTTGAATTATATCTCAAGATTCATTTCACACCTGACTGCCACATGTGCGCCTATATTCAAGCTTCTTCGGAAAGATAAATCTTGTGATTCGACTAAAGACTGCCAGAAAGCTTTTGACAGTATCAAGGAATATCTGCTTAAACCTCCAATTTTGTCTCCACCTGTTGAAGGAAGACAATTGATCATGTATTTGACTGTGCTTGAAGATAGTATGGGTTGTATTCTTGGTTAGCAAGATTTGACTGGAAAGAAAGAATTTGCAATTTACTACCTCAGTAAGAAGTTCACCGACTGTGAGACTCGGTATTCTATGCTTGAGAAGACTTGTTGCGCATTGGCTTGGGCTGCCAAGTGTCTGCGTCAATATATGTTGAATCATACCACTTGGTTGATATCCAAAATGGATCTGATCAAGTATATATTTGAGTAGCCCTCTCTAACTGAGAGGATTGCCCGTTGGCAGATGTTGCTATCAGAGTATGATATCGAATACCGATCTTAGAAAGCAATCAAAGGTAGTATCTTGGCTGACCATTTGGCTCACCAACCAATTGAAGATTACCAGTCAGTGCAGTATGATTTTCCTGATGAAGATATTTTGTACTTGAAAATGAAAGATTGCGATGAACCATTGCTTGAAGAAGGGCCAGAGCCTGGTTCCCGTTGGGCATGGTATTTGATGGAGCTGTTAATCAATATGGAAATGACATTGGGTTAGTAATCATTACTCCTCAAGGAACACATCTACCATTTACATCTAGATTGACTTTTAAATATACGAACAATGTGGAAGAATATGAAGCTTGCATTATGGGGCTTGAAGAGGCCATGAATCTCATAATCAAGTATTTGGATGTCTTTGGAGACTCAGTTTTGGTTGTGAATTAGATCAAAGGTGAATGGGAGAAAAATCAACCCGGTTTAATACAATATAGAGATTATGCGAGGAGGATTTCAACTTTCTTTACAAAGGTTGAATTTCATCCTATCCTTCGAGATGAGAATCAGATGGCAGATGCTCTTGCAACGTTGGCATCAATGATTATAGTGAAGTATTGGAATGAAGTTCCCAATTTGACTGTGATGCGTTTTGATAGGCCAACGCACGTGTTTGCTGTTGAAGAAATCAAAGACGAAAAGCCGCGGTATTACGACATCAAGTGTTTCCTCCAAAGTCAGGTTTACCCGCCTTGGGCATCCTTGAAGGATAAGAAGACTTTGAGAAGATTAGCCGGTTATTTCTACTTGAATGGTGATATACTGTACAAGAGAAACTTCGACATGGTTTTGCTCAGATGCATGGATAGACACGAAGCAGACTTGTTAATGAGTAAAGTGCATAAAGGTTCCTTTGGTACTCGTTCCAATGGACATGCAATGGCAAAGAAGATGTTGCGAGCAGGTTACTATTGGCTGACAATGGAATCTGACTGTTGCAAGTTTGAGAATAAGTGCCACAAGTGTCAAATTTATGTTGATAAGATTCATGTTCCTCTGACACTTTTGAATGTTATTTCTTCCCCGTGGCCCTTCTCCATGTGGGGAATTGATATGATTGGGATGATTGAGCCCAATGCTTCGAATGGACATCGTTTTATTTTGGTGGCAATTGACTACTTCATAAAATGGGTTGAAGCGACATCATATGCAAATGTAACCAAGCAAGTTGTTGTAAGGTTTATCAAGAATCAGATCATATGCCGTTATGGTGTGCCAAGCAAGATCATTACTGATAATGGATCGAACTTGAATAACAATATGGTGGAAGCCCTTTGCAAAGATTTCAATATTGCACATCATACTTTTTCTCCCTACAGACCCAAGATGAATGGGGCTATTGAAGCTGCGAACAAGAACATTAAGAAGATTATTCAGAAGATGGTCATCATGTATAAGGATTGGCATGAGATGCTCCCATTTGCTTTGCATGGATATCGTACATCCATCCGCACTTCAACAGGGGCAACCCCTTTCTCTCTTGTATATGGTATGGAAGCAGTGCTCCCCGTAGAGGTTGAGATTCCTTCATTACGTGTACTCATGGAAGCCAAGTTGACTGAGGTTGAATGGTGTCAAACTAGGTTTGACCAGTTGAATTTGATCGAAGAAAAGTGATTGACTGCCATGTGTCATGGTCAGTTATATCAGTAGAGAATGAAGAAAGCTTTTGATAAGAAGGTCAGACCTCGTGTATTCAGAGAAGGTGACCTTGTGCTCAAGACGATTCTATCGTTCAAACCAGATTCTAGGGGAAAATTGACTCCTAATTATGAAGGCCCATATGTTGTTAAGAGAGCCTTTTCAGGCGGTGCTTTGATTCTTATAACTATGGATGGTGAAGAGTTCAATCTCCCCGTGAATGCAGATGCAGTTAAGAAATACTTCGCCTAAAAAGAAAAGAACAACTCGCTAAGTTGAAAACTCGAAAGGGTGGCTTAGGCAAAAAAGAGCGTCTAGGTGGATTGAAAACCCGAAAGGGCGATCCAGGAAAAAATTAGAGACATAAAAACAAAAAAAAATTCCGATAAGTTGAGTACCCCACCTTGGGGTAACTTATGCAAAAATTAGGGATTATGGCAAGTAACTGCATTCTGCTGATCTTCAAATTTTGGAGAACTTCGAGCACAAAGGTTGACGTCGATTCATCATCCCAATAGAGGTCAAAAGCATAGTGGATATCAAGGGTTGGTAGAAGGATTAAGGATCATTTGTACTAAATGTAACCCTTTTCCATGTAAATTACCATTTTTCAACTTTGTAAAAATCTATGGAGTCTTGTCATTTACAGACTACCATCCCATTAAATAAAGTTGAGCTTTTGTCCAATTGTTTCTACTCTTATTTACTTCAGCCAATAGTTTAAATTTTATTATGATCATTTTGGAAATTTTTAATCAAAATCTTTTTTCTTAAAACATATAAAAACAAAGAATTTCCAAAGCAATTTAAAGGAGGTATCAACAACACTTTAAAGAGAAGCAAGTCCTTAAGTGCTAAGCATCAGAGGTTCCCCAAGCAGTTAACCCTTTGGGTATCCCTAGTTGTTTGTGTTGATCCGGTTCCCCTACGGAGTGTTTGTTCCCTATCAGAGTTTCGATTCTTTTTCCCCAACTAAGTGGTTGGTTCAGTACCTTGCGGCGTGTTATTTCCAGACAGTGTTTTCTGTGTTCCCCAACGAAGATCGTGTTTCTTAAGCAGGGTTGATCTTCAGCAGAGTAAGATGTTTTCCCCAGTAGATTGCATTGGTTTCCCCACCATTCGCCATCCGACTCGCTCCCAGTGAGAGTTTCCTCCTGGTTTCTGAGCAGCTATATGTCTTATCTTCTGTATGGTTGTCTCCCATTTAATATGGCGCTGACCTAAAATTCCCTGCAGACTCGATAACTTTGCCTCTCCTCAACAGATTTCCTCCCTCGGCTAGAGTTGAGCCTTTGGTTTGTTGATTTCTCTGTTCTCCAGCAGTTGTCTCCCTCCTTTTGTGGATTGACCAAGGATTCTACCGATGATTCAAATTCTTTGCGACACCTTTTTATCCTTTGTGATCGTTTTGTCAGCATAATCATCATATACATATATATACATGTACATTCATATATTTTCATAATTGCATATTGGCACCATCATATTTGATTGATTTGTCGATTTGAGATTCTCATTCTCCGTATGGAGGTACTTTATCCCCATATAAGTTCGGTGTCTGTCCTCCCTCAATTGTAGATTGTCAACCCTTTAAGCAGAAAGACTTTAACCTTTCTCCTCTTCCCCACTGAGTTGTTCCTCGCGGATGATTATTACTTAAGTTTCCTCCCTAGTTGTTTATCTGGATGGAATCACTCCCCTTGAGTTATGTCCTCACTGGGTTGAGTCTTGATTGACTGTTTCTTTCTAGCTCATACCTAGATAGATGCTTTAAGTCTCCTAAGAGCTTATTACCCAATAACTGGTAATATTCTTCTTAGTTTGCAGTTTGTTACTTTGTTGCCCAATACCCGACATAAGTACCCCTGTTTTCCCAGCAGTGGAATTCCCAATGGATTCATTTGTTTCTAAGTCTCCAGGAAGTATATCCTTGATATGTACATCCTAACCGGTGACGGATATCTTTCCTTCCCCTGCCTGAGTCTATCCTTGATATGTTCATCCTAACCGATGACAAATATTCTCATCCTTGGTATTCTACCTAATAAAAGGTAGTTGTAATCCCTATTTTGTTCCCCAGAGTGTTAATCCTTGATAAATTCATCCTAACTGATGACGAATTTCCTTCTCTTTGTGGTATTCTACCCAGTAACCGGTAGTTGTAAACCCTACTTTTCCCCGCAGAGTCTATCCTTGATATGTTCATCCTAACCGGTGACGAATTTTCTCTTCGTTGGTATTCTATCCAGTAATTGATAGATGTAATTCCTATCCCCCCCCCCCTCTCAGAGTCTATCCTTGATATGTTCATCTTAACCAGTGATAGATTTTCTCTTTGATGGTATTCTATCCAACATCCGATATATGTAATTCCTACTTCTTGTTCAGTTAGTTTATCCTTGATATGTTCATCTTAACCGATGACGGGTATCCTCCTTAAAAACCCCAGGCAAGTTTATCCTTGATATGTTCATCTTAACCGATGACAGATCTTCTTCCCTGTTGAGTTTATCCTTGATATGTTCATCTTAACCGATGGTGGATATTCTCACCTTTGGTCTTCTGCCCAGTAACTGGTAGTTGTAAATCTTATTTTTTTTCTGTAGTTTTCCCCAGCAAGGCTATTCTTACCTAGTAACCGGTAATGAATACTCTCTCCTGGCGATTCTCAGTGAGTCATCCTTAATATGTTCATCTTAACCGATAACGAATGTCCTCTCTGTCAGACCTTTATTATCTCCTCACCCGGTAACAGGTAGTAGATAATAGATTTCTACTCCTCCTGTGTTGAAGTTTATTTCTTCCCTTGTCTAGTTGAGTCCATGTTTCCTTAGTGAAATCACTTTTCCTGCATGATTCAAGTATTTCAGTTTTATCTTGACTTACTCGTATCCCCTACAGATGTTGTTGTTCCCCGACTGAGGCTTTTCCATGTTTGTATTGAATTCGTCTAGTCCCCCAGCAGTTTTAAGTCGTAGCCTGGCCTACACATAACTCCTTTATCCCCCAGAGTCTCTGTCTCCCCAGTGAGCTTTCCTTACGAAATGCATTATACTCCTGTGGACTTTCGGTCTCTCTGATTTCTTTTCCTTTGTGGCAATATTTCCCCACAAAGATTTTACTTTTACATTTATATCATATGCATCATGAGGTCTCTTAGGGACCAAAATTTGTTTCTATATGTTGTTATTTAAGCCCATTCTACTGAGTCGACATGAAGATTTTAACCTTCGCCTCCTCAGTTAGAATGTCCTTAAATAGGGGCAGCTGTAAGACCCCAATTTTGACCCTAAGATCCCTCATGCAATTTCATCATAAGCATTAGCATTGGGATCATACCTTGGCATCCTCCTTACCCCTCTTTCATTGGGTTTGTTTTGGGAGAGATCACTAAGCACTTCGTAATTGTATCATACTTGTATTTTATCATTTTACTAACCAAAATACCAAAAATATATCTTTGTATTTTCCTAACTCTTTTGTAGGTAACACATGATCTCCATAGATCTATCAAGTTCATATATAGGGTTTGAGACCCTCATGACAAAGAGAACAACCATGAATTGATCCAAGAATGGTTATTAGAATCATATATGAGTTCCATTGATTCCTACATGTTATATTAATCAAGTTTTCTTCAAGAGTTTGAAGGTGATTTGCCTTGGAAACCCTAGTTTGACTGGGTATCTTGAGTAACTTCTCCAACAAGATATCTTACCAATTGATCAAATTTCTTAAGGTACACTTCAAAATTCATCATCTTATGCATATATGATCTACCATGAGCCAATAAAGTCAAAATAATTGAAGGATAGCAAGTTGGTTGATGGTGGTTGGCCAGATGTATTCATCTGATCAAAACCGGGTCTCCCTAGACCCTATCTCCTACAATTTTCACCATGTGAAAATAATTCCAAGAGAAACTTTACTCTAAATGACATTCCAAAAAACTTTCATGTTGAGACCTAGAGCTAGTTTTTCTTGGAAAATCATTTTCTATGTTGAAACATTATAGGTCATTTTGCATAAACCCTAATTTGAAAGTCAACTTCCCAAGGCCATAACTTGCTCAATTTTTTTGAGATGAAAGATTTACAAGTTTTACAACCAAATTTAAGATGTCTAATTCATCTTTGAAGTTTGGAGTGAGAGCAAATTCAAATTTTATGAGAATGTGATATGAGGTTACATTATAGGTCATTTTTGACCTATACCATTGAACAAGTGATTTTTCCAAACTTCAAAAATGCATAACTCTATCATTCCAAATCCAAATGACACGAAATTGATAACCATTCTGAAGGTCTTTGAAAGAGATACAACATTGATGAAGAGACTTTTCTCATTTGAAGCTCACATAAAAAGTTAAGTAAGGTGGAATATTTAGGTATATGGCTTGGCACTTAGAAAATTATTCAACATGTTGAAATTTCCAAACTTCCACTTCAAAATTCTCCATGTTCCAAGCTCCAAATGAAAAAGTGTTGAACATCAAACTTGTTCCCCTTGATCCAAGTTTTCTAAAGAACCCAAGTTCATGCATTTTGCATGAGGTTTGCTAGGTCTTCGCATGGCTTTAATAGGGCTGCATAATGGGAAAGAATCAAACTTCAAAACTTCAGTTCACTTTACCTTGCCAATCAAGATTCCATTCATACTTCAATTGGAATCATTTTGGAACATTTTGCATTGCATCATGGGCATGTACATGCCCATGCACTCGTGCCATCAACATTGCTAATTTTGGACAGATTTTTAAAATATGCAAATATCATTCATCCATGCTATAAATACATGACCTCTGTGCTCATTAGAATCACACCTTGCGCGCCAGCTTTGTCCCTCATTGAAACCCTCTTATTCTAAAGGAAAACCTGAGAAATTTTAATTTGAAGTTTGAGTTTGAATCTCAACTATTGGAGATTCAAGAACTAACTTCTAACTCATTAACAACTAACTTTTAATTTCAAGCCATTTACTTTAATGTCATTTAATTTTAGCCTTTATTCATTTGCCATTATTCATACCATTCTAATTGTTTATGTTAATGCAATTTTCACTTTGTCCACTTGGACCATATTGGGTGATATATCTTGTTTGTGTATACTTTGCTTGTTTGTGTGGTCTTTGACCATTAATGTATATAATAACAACAAAAACCCTAAAAAACTTTTGTGTGGACTGTTGGCTTGATCTTGGACAAATGAACTTAGGACTTAGGCAACATTCCTATGCTAAAGGACTTGGCCAATGCCAACTTTTTTGTGAAACCAAGCGCCTGAAATTTGAAACTTCATCTGATACATCCTTCAAGATCCCTTTGAGTTCATCTACAACATGATCATTGAAAAGCTGTTATTTTGAACCTGTTGTAGCGGGGTATTCATTACCTTATGGTTTATTGACTAAACCAAAAGTAAACATACAATTCGAGTCGCCACCGCACTTTTATTTCTCCAAAGGAAAGGCTAAAAAGCGAACAAAAGCCAAGTAAGATGTTTTATCAAATCAAAAACTAATAAAAATGTCAGAGATCTGGGTAAGGGGGTTGGTTATGAAATGGGAAGGTTTTAAGCACCCAAAACATCCTTAGTACTCTAAGGGAACCTCTTTTTGTAAATGTGTATTGTAGGTTGGTATTTGTAAAAATATGTGCAAAATATTGGGGGGATGAGAAAAGAATAGATTATATTTACAATTTGTTGTTTGAATGGATGAACCCATTGCCTATGTACCATCACAAAGGTAGGATCAAAACCTCGTAGTTCGGGGTAAAAATCTCAATGATTGGTGAATTGATTTGACCAAAAGCCTTAAGGTCTTTTGTTATAAAATGGAGAAAACTCAACCTAAACCAACAATCAACCATGTGAGGAGAGCTTCAACATACTAGTGAGGCGTTAACTCTATAATAAGTATGAAAGACTTATAGTCCAATCACTAAGGATAAGGTGAGGTTTACATCAACCACTATGATAACTCAAACCTATGACTAATGTTTATGAAAAGGTTTTAACAAAGGTGGTCATTGGAGCCACAAAAACAACTCGAAGTGAGTTGTATTTACAAGTTAAGTGTATTTACAAAGCGAAGTCAAAGTGGAATTAAGGTTCATTCACAATGAGTATTAATGAAAAGATTTTGAAAATTCAAAGGCATAAGGCCTATGTTTCTAATTTATAAACAATGTCTAAGTTTTCACAAAGAGAGTTTGGCTTGGGTTATAGTGAGGAGAAGAAGAGAAGGGTTAGTCCTAAAGCATACAAAGATAAAGAGAGAGGATAAAACCCTTGGAGTTCCTTTTCTTGAAATCATAGAGATGATTCAAGATGCTCATTTCCTTTGGACTTAGCAAACACACAAGCAATCACACAAATATATCCAAGGTCATAGGATCTCCATTTGGCTCGTCTCTCTTAACTTAGCTACTCATGACAATGGTCCTTCTTACTATCTCAGGATGGAATCCCTATCACATAAGAGAAAACATCAAAAGGTTCACAACACAATAAGAGGAATGGACAAAGAATGAGTTTAGATTAGGGGTCCTTTGAAGTCAACTTTAAGATTTAGCATTCTAAAGGCATGAGGCCTAGTTGCTCTTCAACAAGTTTAGCATTCTAAAGGCATGAGGCCTAGTTGATCTTGAACTTCTTTAAGCATAGGTAAGGTCCTAATTCTAAGTCCTTTCTCCTTTTTGCATTGGATTTACACAAACAAAGACAAAACAAACACAAGGCAACAATATATTTATATACAATAATGAGCTCAAATGAGCAAAAGGAAAATGACATAAACATAAATATGTGCTCAAGTGAGCAAAGTAAAAAGCAATATGAATAAATGAGCAAGAAATAAAGTGCATTAAAGTAAATTGCAAGAAATTAAATGCTTGAATTAAAGTTAGTAGTTAGTGGTCAATGTTAGTGTGTCATAAGACAATTTAGCGCTATGTTAAGCAATCGTAAGTGGACTAATGTAGTAGTCACACCTATCTGAGGCCGGTCAATAAAAATATAGGCAAATAAACACAAGTTAGAGATCATGACTAGTAAGCCAAGCTCCTACAACTTGTCATGCCAAAAGAAAAGAGGAAAGGCCTTGTACGAACTTTAGGTTTTTTTGCTTGACTAAGAAGCAACCTATCTTGGACACAAAGCAATTCACTTGATCATGGATCAAGTTGAGTTTGATTTGGATCAAAGAAGGTTAAACTCCTCATATGTCAAGACCAACCATAAGACATTAACTCATTGGCCCAAAAAAAAATTGAATTAAGATGAAATGGATGGAAAGATCATTCAAATGTCAAACACAATTGGTCAAATATGGATCAAATCTTCATCAACCAAGGTAAAACAGAAGAGAAATGAAGATTAGAAGTCAACAAGTCAAACATATTTTTTGGCATTTTTGGAATTAAAATAAATGCAAAATTAAAATGGACAAAATATGGTCAAACCTCAAATTCAATTCAAATCAACTTCAACAAGTCCAATTAAATTCTCATAGGTCTAACATGGTCAAACAAGGTTTGACAAATTTTCTCAACAATTTTTGAAATCAGAAACTATTATAAAACAATTAAAAATAACAAAAATAACACAATATGAATTAAAATCTCAAATAAATCTCAAATCAATTAAGAAATTGATGAGACTATTTTTCATTGACTTATCATGATCCATATGTGTTAAGATATTTTTGTATTTTTCAGATATCAAAAAGTATTTTAAAATGAATTAAAACTATTAAAAACCAAATAATTCACAAAAAAATATTAAATGAAGTCACAAAAATAATTAAAAATCAAAATATGAAACTAGATTTTTCAAGAATTTTTTTGGCATTGGTCTCATATTTTTGTGATTTCAAATAAAATATTTATGAATTTTTGAAAATAAAAGGAATTAAATGAAATTAAAACAAAAATAAAAAAATAACAAAAATGCGCTGCCATTTGATCTTCTCATTAATTGACGTGGCACATATCCTAAGGCTCAGAGGCGCGGACACACCATGATCCTTGGTCAAGCGCGCAACATATGGAATTAAAGAAGTCAAACAAATGAAAGGCTGAGATTATAACATTTAAATGAGATCCAAAGGTTCAGATGCTCCCACGTGGGGATGGTGGTGGAAACCACCATCTTCTCCGGCCAGACAACTAATTTGGGCCACCACGCGCAGGGATTTCAACCTCAATGAAAATAAGGTATCAAAATGAAGTTGGGGTGATGTACATCACCCCTGTAACCATGTATCCTCCTCAAAGTTTCTATTTAATGAGAAATCTGAGCTTGAAGATCATGGTACACAAACTGAAATGGCATGATTCATGAAATTAAGACCACCATTGGCCTGCCTCTTGCTCGAGGACTTCAGAAAACAGTTCAAACCAAAGCAAATCACATTGTATAGCAAGATCCAGATCAAAATAGTTTGGTGATATACCTCTCAAATGGAGCTTCAAACAATACGGAATGTCCAAGTTCTTGATCCAATGTTGATCTGGAGGTGTGATGATGATGCAAGGTCAAGGAATTAAGACTTGAAGATCAACTAGTGATGTTGAAATTCAAGCTTGAAATTGAAAATGAAAACTAAAATTCCTTTGAGTGGGGGTTGGGTTTTCACTTCACCAGCGTTTCAGATCTCCTTGTGGTTGAATTTTTAATGAGGTTGCACTTCTATTTATAGTTGGAATGGAGGCAAGGTGATGCAATGCTTGTGTGCATGAAAATTGGACCTTCCATGCATGGGCCTGTACAGGTGCGTGCAAAGCCCAAGAGTGAATGGAAATGCATGCTGAGATCAAATGCAAGTGATTTGGACGTGTAATTGGAGCCGGATTGACTTGTACATGAAGTTATGAGGTGAATTGCAAAATTGAACAAAAACAATGAGCTCTTTGAAACTCCCACATGGAAAATCCAAAAATAGTCATGTGAGTAATGGTTGGAAAGATCTTGAAATGAGGAACAAAATTCATGTTGGGAAAAAATTCATTTGGAGTTTGGAAATTCATGAAAACTGGCTGTGATGTTTAGGGTACAAAACATGTTTAGGTTCCCCTTTGAAAAATTTGCCAAAAGTAACCATCTTCAAGCCCTTCTGTTTCAATGATGCAAGCCCCAAATAGAAAAACCTCCAACATAAAAGTTGTAGATCATTTCAATATGATCAATTTAGACTTAAATTTTGAATCATTTGGATTTTTCATGAGAAAGGTATGGGCACTTGAAGTTGGACATTTTTCAAATTCAATGACTTTGGTCTAAAGTGACCTATAATGTTTTGTATTATCACATGTGTTTATTTTAGGATTATGAAACTTTATACAACATAACAATTGAAGAATACATCTGAAGCTTTCCAATGCATTTTGTCTCAAAATTAGGGTTTTAGTCAAAATGACCTATAATGTTTTGAAATGAATGATGACCTTCCAAGTTTCAAATGGATTTTTGATGAACATGAAAGTTGTTCATATGGTTCTTAAGAACATTTTTGATCTTGGGGTCATCTTCATTTGACAAAGACATCAAAATTTAGGTCTCAGAGATCCTCAGTTTAGTAAGATGACTTGACTAGTCAACTTCTCAAGGCCAAACTTCAAATCTTGATGAATGAGTGATTGAGGATACTCACATAGGCTCATATATGCATAAAATAATGAATGAAAGGAATTCCCTTGATTAAATTTGATCATAGGTTAAGGTTGCTTCATGAGCAAGGCACAATCAATGCACAGTTGAATTAGGGTTTCCTTGGGAAACAATCCTCAAGCCCTTTGGGATATCTTGATCAAAATTGGCAAATTGAGATACTTGGGAGACATATATGATGATTAAGAGCTTTGTGGACCATTGTCATGCTTGTTCTCATCTTCATCTAGCCACTTCATTGAGCTTAGGAGCCTCCTAGGAGCATAGGAGCACATGATTACTTGAGCTTCAAAACAAAAAGAGTTAGTGACATATTTTTGTGCTTTTGGTTAGTAATCAAAATAAGGAAAATAATAATATACAATTCAAGCATGCTGGGTGGTCTCAAACCAACTCACACAAGTCCCAACCCTAGGGTTAAGGAGCCACACATGCTATGATCCTTGAGGCAATGCATTGAGCAAATGATATGATGCCATGAGGTATCTTAGGGTTAAATTAGGGTCTTACACCTGTGACTTGTGGAACTCATCTATTACATGGGATAATCTGAAGAAGATCATGGAGTGGCTAAGCTTGGATGTGGCTATCTTTATTTGATGCCTTTCTCTTCAAGATAATATAATTGTGCATTTGTGTGTTGCTAGATTCTAAATGTCCAAGGGAATTATGGGTTTCTATTGACATTCTTGTCTATTGGATTGCTACCCATTGGTCAGATCTTTTCAACTCTTAACTTTTAATTTTGTGCATAGGATTATTCTCTTCATCTTCTTCCCATTTCTTTAATTTCAAAATCTCTGACATTTTATTAGTTTTGATTTGAAAACTTCTTACTTTTGGGTTTTGTTCGTACTTTTTCCCTTTTCCCTTGGAAACAATAAAAGCGCGGTGGCGACTCTTGTTATTTGATCTCTACCTTATCCATAACTTGATGATCATGAAGTTACCGCTATAGAAATTAAGTGACGACTCTGCTGGGGAGTAGTCTCCAGTGGGTTTAGCCTACTTTTTGTGTGTATATATATATATATATATATATATATATATATATATATATACATATATATATATATATATGTGTGTGTGTGTGTGTGTGTGTGTGTGTGTGTGATATAATCTTCTTGTTGTGCTTGGTGATCTCTGAGTGGGGAGATAAGTTTTAACCCGAACTTGAGTGCAATTAAGATAGGAGGATGGGATAGTCATGTTCGACTTGTGTGGAGTAGTCCTTAACAAGTTGGCTTCAGATCCATCTGCTCAGTGAAGACTCTTTTGGATTTGGAAATGTCACACAAGTATTTGTGGTTAGGCATTACTATCTCTAATTTGGGTCCGAGAAGCTGAGGACCGTAGAACATTTACCCCCTCTTGGCCTATTTAGGACATAGTGCGGAAACTGTTCAAGTGTAGACTTGATAACAGTTTTTACGCGATACTACACTCAGACGAGTTTCTCTTGAGAATATTATGGGTCGATGAGTCAGTCATCTTAACCTGTAATATCCGATGGATGGAATTAAGACTCTGGGAACTTTTTAGAACATGATTTACATGTTTTTATCCTTAGTTCACTCCTTTGGGATGGTTCTTACCCAGGCTCCATGCTCGTGACTTACAACGAACCCTTGATTCTTGGTTGATCCAATCAAGTCTTGTCAATATCAATGGGACTTGGGTGTTGATAAGGTGTAAACCATAATCCACCAAAATGGATGATTGATCTTGACAATGACTTGATTCATCCTTTGACCTCTGTTTGCTTACCTTGTGTGTAATCCCTTATTTGTGATTGTTGCGTTCATGCCTTCATGCGCATCATAACATTCATCACACGAAAATTTCAAGGAACTGAGGTATTATTTGCAAATATATTTTCAGATCATGGATTATGGACGAAGGAACACTAAGAAGTACAGTTTCAGATGTCCCGACTTAAAAGAGTTAAGGAAGCTAGCATCTTTTGTATTAGATCCCTTGGACTTCAAACAACGTCATGGGAAGCTTCTGTCTATCTTGTTTGCTGATGTGGTTGAAGGACTTTTGAGTGTGCTAGTGCAGTTCTATGATCCTCTCTACCGTTGTTTCACTTTCCCATATTTTTAACTTGTGCCTACCTTGGAGGAGTATTCTCATCTTTTGGGGATACCTGTTTCTAGTAGAGTACCTTTTAGTGGATTGGAAGAGATTCCCAGATCTCATGTTATTGCTGAATCTCTTCACTTGAAGAAGTTTGAGATAGAGGCTCATTGGGGGAAGAAAGGAGGATTGTTTGGGTTGCCATCTGATTTCCTCATCAAGGAAGCTACTGCTTTTGCTTTAAGCCGGAAGTGTGGATGCTTTCGAAGCTATCTTTGTGTTGCTCATTTATGGATTAGCTTTGTTCCCTAACATTGACAGTTTTGTTGATGTTAATGCCATTAGACTTTTCTTGATTGAGAATCTTGTGCCTACTTTGTTGGGTGATATGTATTTCTCTTTGCATCTAAGGAATTCGAAGGGTGGTGGAACTATTGTCTGTTGCATTCCTCTTATGTACAAGTGGTTTATTCCGCACTTGCCTCAGACACCTGCTTTTGTGGAGAACAAATAATGTCTAAGGTGGTCTCAGAGACTTATGTCTCTCACTAATGATGATATAGTTTAGATTGATCCCTCTTTGAGCAGTTTGGAGATTATTTATAGTTGTAGTGAATTCTCTAATGTGCCTCTCATTGGTACACAAGGAGGAATTAACTACAACCCTGCTTTGGCTCGTCGTCAACTTGGGTTCCCCTTGAGAGAATAACCTAATAACACTTTGTTAGAAGGTCTTTTCTATCAAGAGGGTAAAGTGAAGGAGAATTGTCATCCAAGGTGCAGCGGAATTTAAAAATTTCTCCATTTAGTGATCCTTACGAATGGGCATGATCAGTGATAGAATTGTTACCTCTTGTGGCGATCACGGACGTTGAACGATGACAACGTCTCTACTCAGTCCACATGAACGGATTCTTTCAATCTCAGTGCTAGCTGGTACGAATGAAGGCTTTGAGTGAGAGAGAGAGGGAAATGAAATTTCAAGTCTTCACTTGAGTGTTAGTCTGAGTGGAGTGACAATGCTTCTACCCAAGGGGTTCTATTTATAGAACCACTTGTGTGGGATTCAAGCTAAAAAGCCCACTTAAGTGTATTTTGGCCCATATCTCATAATATGCCAAAATCACTTAAGTATTTGGTACCTTACCATATTTCGTATTCCACTTAAGTGCACCGTACCTTACGATGTTCCTTAGTTACTCTATCTCTCATCAATATGTCCTTTGTATGTGACCCTGTAGGTTTTCGCGACGTTGGCAATTATATTAAATCACGCATTTAACATAATAAACAGTGAGCGGTATCTAGCAACACATCACTGCTACCCAAGACACGAAAATGTCATGTGATCTGACAAAACCTCCTGTGATAATAATTATGTGTATAATTACCCCTTTGCCCTTATGTTTATATTGAACACAAGGTATAGACCGTGTCATCCTTGTCCAGTTCAATATTGGGCCCATAGACATTTATCTTGTTACGAAGGATGGGCAAATTCCATCTAGGACACTCATGTCCCTCAGTATGCTTTGTGGAGTACCCATCAACTGTCTTTATGGTTATCCAGTTACGGACAACGTTGGATCAGCAATAAAGCACTCGACTCTACATCTAGGATCCATAGTGGTTTCAGGTCGAAGAGTGGTATACACCATTATCACCATGAGAATAACTTATGACACTTTGCATAACTTTCTATATAGTATTCTCATAGCGGGTCAATCCGGTATAAATATTACTCTTAATATTCATACCTATGTTTAAGACTTGATAACTCTTTATCCATGATCCATGAGATGTGATTATCAGTCTACAAACATAATAGTCTTAATGCTTTAATGTTATCCCACTTCACAATAAAGCTCGACTATGGATACTTTAAGAATAGTGTCCTTATGTTTAATGTGATCCCATGATCAAGTCATACTTGATACATTAAACAGACTAGCTATTCTAGGGACTTTATTAATCAAACACAATAAAGAAAAAGCCTTTTATTAATTAATAAATAATTCGATACAAGTACCAAAAGTATTGGCCTCTAGGGCTTACACCAACAATCTCCCACTAGCACTAGAGCCAACCAGGCATACCCCTAATGCCCATTGATCTAGTATGGCCATCATGCTTCTGCTGCGCAAGAGGCTTTGTCAGTGGGTCAGCAATATTGTCAAGTGTAGGTACTCTACATATTTTCACATCTCCTCTATCTATTATCTCTCGAATGAGATGATAACACCTGAGTATGTGTTTGGATCGTTGGTGAGATCTAGGCTCCTTAGCTTGTGCGATAGCACCATTGTTATCACAATAGAGACCAATGGGATCCACAATGCTAGGGACTATGCCAAGTTCACTAATGAACTTTTTGATCCAAACAGCTTCCTTTGTTGTACTTGAGGAAGCAATATACTCGGCCTCGGTTGTAGAATCAGCAACTGTATCTTGCTTTGAACTTTTCCAGCTCACAGCACCACCGTTCAAGCAAAACACATAACCAGATTGCGATCTAAAGTCATCCTTATCTGTCTGGAAGCTAGCATCGGTGTAACCAATTACAACCAACTCTTCCTGACCTCCATATATCAAGAATGAGTCCTTAGTCCTTCTCAAGTACTTAAGGATATTCTTGATAGCTACCCAATGGGCATCACCAGGATCAGATTGGTACCTACTCGTTGCACTTAAAGCATACGAGACATCTGGTCGAGTACATAACATGGCATACATGATAGATCCTATTGCAGATGCATATGGAATCTTATTCATGCGATCCCTTTCTTCCTTAGTTGAAGGGGATTGTGTTTTTGATAGACACATGCCATGTTGCATAGGTATGAATCCTTTCTTGGAATTACGCATATTAAAGCGTCTCAGCACTTTGCCTATGTATGTACTCTGACTTAGGCCAAGCAGTTTTTGTGATCTATCTCTATAGATTCTGATTCCTAATATATAGGCTGCTTCACCTAGGTCCTTCATAGAAAAGCATTTCCCCAACCAAGTCTTTACTTGTTGCAGGATAGGGACATCGTTTCCAATGAGTAATATGTCATCTACATATAATACCAGGAAAATGATCATGCTCCCACTAACCTTCTTGTAGACACAAGGCTCATCTTCGTTCTTGATGAATCCATATTGTTTTACCATTTCATCAAAACGAAGATTCCAGCTTCTGGAAGCTTGCTTCATTCCATAGATTGATCTTTGTAGCTTACATATCTTTTGGGCTTCTTCTGGTATGTCAAATCCTTCAGGTTGTGTCATGTACACATCCTCAAGAAGATTCCCATTAAGGAAAGCAGTTTTGACATCCATCTTCCATATTTCATAATCATGATATGCAGCGATAGCAAGTAAAATCCGAACAGATTTAAACATTGTAACTGGTGAAAAGGTTTCATCATAGTCAACACCATGAATTTGTTTATATCCTTTTGCAACCAGTCTTGCCTTATAGGTATGTACCTTACCATCCATGTCAGTCTTCTTTTTGAAGACCCACTTGCATCCTATAGGATTAACTCCTACAGGAGGCTCTACCAAGGTCCAAACTTGGTTTGTGTACATGGAATCCATTTCAGATTTCATGGCTTCTAGCCACTTCTCAGACTCGGGACCAGTTATGGCCTCTTGGTAGGTCACAGGCTCATCTTGATCTATGAGTAATACATCACCTTGATCTGTTATGAGATATCCATATCTCTCAGGTAGGTGACGTATCCTGCTTGACCTACGTTGGTCTTGTTCTACTTGAGCAGGTTGCTCTTCCACAACCACTTGTGTTTCCTGCTCTAGTTCCTCCATAGGTGTATCGATGCTTTGTGATTCTTGAATTTCTTCAAGCTCTACTTTCCTCCCACTGGTTCCTTTGGAAATAAAATCCTTTTCTAGGAAAACTCCAGTTCGAGCGACAAACACTTTGCCCTCAGAAGGATTGTAGAAGTAATATCCTCTTGTTCTTTAGGATACCCCACAAATAAGCATTTGTCAGATTTGGGCTCAAGCTTAGTTGAAATTTGTCGTTTCACATAAACTTCGCAACCCCAAATCTTCATGTAAGACATATGTGGTTTCTTACCACTCCATATCTCATATGGTGTCTTCTCAACCTTTTTGGATGGAACACAGTTAAGTGTGTAAGCTGCTGTCAATAGCGCATGTCCCCAAAAGGAGTTTGGAAGATCGACGTGACTCATCATGGATCGGACCATGTCCAACAGGGTTCGATTTCTTCTCTCAGATACACCATTCCATTGGAGTGTTCCAGGAGGAGTGATTTGGGATAGGATCCCACACTCTTTCAGATGGTCATCAAACTATGGGCTTAAATACTCACCACCTCGATCTGATCGAAGAGTTTTAATATTCTTACCTAGTTGGTTTTGTACTTCATTCTTGAATTCCTTGAACTTTTCAAAGGACTCTGATTTATGTTTCATTAAATACACATAACCATATCTACTGAAATCATCAGTAAATGTGATGAAGTATTGAAAACCTCCTCTGGCTGGCATGTTCAGTGGTCCACATACATCAGTATGTATGAGGGCCAAAAGATCATTAGCTCTTTCACCTTTTCCTGTGAATGGAGACTTTTCATCTTTCCAATTAAACAAGATCTTCATGTCTCATATGATTCATAATCAAAAGAGTCCAACAGTCCATCTTTATGGAGTTTGGAAATGAGTTTCTCATTTATGTGGCCTAATCGACAATGCCAAAGGTAAGTTGGATTTAACTCATTTGGTTTCATCCTTTTAGTATTAATGTTATAAACTGGCATTTCAAGATCAAGGACATATAATCCATTGTTCATTTGAGCAGTAGCATAGAATATATCATTCAAATAAATTGAACAACAATTGTTCTTTATTATGAATGAAAAACCGAACTTGTCCAAACAAGAAACGGAAACAATATTCCTGCTAATTGCAGGTACATAATAACAGTTCTCTAACTGAATTATTAAACCACTAGGTAAAGTCAATTCATAAGTTCCTATGGCTAAGGCAGCAACCTTTGCTCCATTACCAACTCGTAGGTCGACTTCACCTTTTGCCAATTTTCTACTCCCTTTTAGTCCTTGCATATTTGTACAAATGTGAGAACCGCATCCAGTATCTAATACCCATGATGCAGAAGTAGATAAATTAATTTCAATAACAAAAATACCTGAAGTTGGAGTCTCTACTCCATTCTTCCTATCTTCCAGGTACTTTGGGCAGTTCCTCTTCCAATGTTCGGTCTTACCGCAATGGAAGCAGGTGCCTTCTTTTTCTATGCCTCCACTAGGCTTTAAAGCAGCACTAGTGGGTTTGGGTTTGGAAACTTCCTTGCCTTTCCCTTTATCATGTTTGAGGACAATCCTCAGGTTTCGGTAACAATCCAGGAAATTTGTCCCAGACAATTTTTCCTTGTCAAGGGTTGATCGCAAGATGTTGTTAGAGGTGTTTGTTGTCATGGTAATCTACACAAGGATTAATGAAAATATAAATATCATTGACATATTTAATTAGGCCTTTAATTAAATATGCTCCCACTATTTTACTCAAAACAAATGACCCTCATCATTTGATTCGGAAAATCCCGTTGGAAGATTTTCTAGTGGGTCGAGATCCATATTTCACTTCGTTCTAAGTCCATGTAGGAGGATTACACAAAACTAGGTTATTTAGGTAGGAACTCCTTCCAATTGTATCTCATACAACTCTCAAAAATTTCAGTTGGGTGAATAACTCCTTATTCCAATCCATCATATGGATCATTTCTAACTCTTGCTTCTAAACATAAATAATGTTATTATACATAGTTTAGTTAAGTTTGACACATTGTTTTAACAATTGGATATTACAATTATCCCATCGCACCTTACTAATATAGAACATGCACCTCGCGTAGGCGAAACCTACATTATCCATTACTAGTCTTGATGAGTGTTAAAACTTGGAAAACATAAACTTAATATTTAATTTGAGGGAATTGTAATTTTTTTTATCTCACCGACTTATTTCTCATATAAATCGCCTCTCACATGCATTAACATACATTCACATGCATCAACATACATACATACATACATAATGAAACAGTTATGGCCCCTAGCGCAATTGTTCTCCCAAGCCAATGAGAGAACATAAGCTAACCTAACAACGATCCAAGCTTCTCCAAGCAAGATCTCCAAGGTTGTCCTCCTTTGGCACTGACTTCTTTGCTTTCTTCATAACATTACATTACATAAAGAAACTCGTTTTACATACGAGGGAGTGAGATGAGAAAAGAAGTTACATTTGGGAGACTAAGAGAGAGGCACGACACGCAGGTCGTATTTTAAAACCCAAATCAGAATAAAGGAAAACTAAGGCCATAATCGATCACCACAAGACAATAATAAACACTTTATTATTATTATTATTAATTCCTTTAATTAATTAAAATCAAATTAAATTTCAACGATCGATCACACTACGCAGAGTTAGCCGGGGGTCCCCTGGCCGAAATTTTTAATGAACAATTCATTTAAAGTCGACGTCGTTTTTCGCATCAACACTTGATACTTTAAAGCACTGAGTTAGTGAATTTTGCCTTGCGTTAACCGGTTACACATATGTGTTAACCGGTTAACACTGTTTGAAATCTATTAAAAAATTGTTTTCTGCCTTGCGTTAACCGGTTAACCAAATGCGTTAACCGGTTAACACTGTTTGAAAATCTCTTGGAAAACTGTTTTCCGTCTTGCGTTAACTGGTTAACCAAAAGCGTTAACCGGTTAACACTGTTTGAAAAACTCAAAAATTTTATTTCGTATTGCGTTAACCGGTTAACCATACGCGTTAACCGGTTAACACTGTTCCAAAAAGTGTTTAGAAAGCACAACTCTTGTGCAGTCATAACCCCAATCGCATAACTCTTTGACAACACAACCCTTGTGCCGTCACTAACCCTGATGCACCAATTTCAGAATGTCAAACACATCTCGATTGTTAATTCAGTATGATTGATCAACACGTCATTGCTTCACCATACTAATGTCAGATCAAGAAGCAAACGACCATTGATCGCTCAAAGGAAAACAATCATTGAGTGTTTGAATGAACTAAACGAGAACACTATATCATATATAATGTATTTTGCATCAGGATTACATATATTATATATATATAACTTGATCGATCTCAATTTAACCTTTGATTCATTCTGCCTTTAATCATATTATTACAGAACAAAAACAGTTATCAGATTCATGGTTTCATAAGTGGCTCTGATACCACTGAAGGAGAATTGCCATCCAAGGCGCAGCGGAATTTAAAAATTTCTCCATTTAGTGATCCTTACGAATGGGCATGATCAGTGATAGAATCGTTACCTCTTGTGGCGATCACGAACGTTGAACGATGACAACGTCTCTACTCAGTCCACACGAACGGATTCCTTCAATCTCAGTGCTAGCTGATACGAATGAAGGCTTTGAGTGTGAGAGAGAGGGAAACGAAATTCCAAGTCTTCACTTGAGTGTTAGTCTGAGTGGAGTGACAATGCTTCTACCCAAGGGGTTCTATTTATAGAACCACTTGTGTGGGCTTCAAGCTAAAAAGCCCACCTAAGTGTATTTTGGCCCATATCTCATAATATGCCAAAATCACTTAAGTTTTTGGTACCTTACCATATTTTGTATTCCACTTAAGTGCACCGTACCTTACGATGTTCCTTAGTTACTCTATCTCTCATCAATCCGTCCTTTGTGTGTGACCCTGTAGGTTTTCGCGACGTTGGCAATTATATTAAATCACGCATTTAACATAATAAATAGTGAGTGGTATCTAGCAACACATCACTGCTACCCAAGACACGAAAATGTCATGTGATCTGACAAAATCTCCTGTGATAATAATTATGTGTATAATTACCCCTTTGCCCTTATGTCTATATTTAACACAAGGTATAGACCGTGTCATCCTTGTCCAGTTTAATATTGGGCCCATAGACATTTATCCTAGTACGCAGGATGGGCAAATTCCATCTAGGACACTCATGTCCCTCAGCATGGTTTGTGGAGTATCCATCAACTGTCTTTATGGTTATCCAGTTACGGACAACGTTGGATCAACAATAAAGCACTCGACTCTACATCTAGGATCCATAGTGGTTTCAGGTCGAAGAGTGGTATACACCATTATCACCATGAGAATAACTTATGACATTTTGCATAACTTTCTATATAGTATTCTCATAGCGGGTCAATCCGGCATAAATATTACTCTTAATATTCATACCTATGTTTAAGACTTGATAACTCTTTATCCATGATCCATGAGATGTGATTATCAGTCTACAAACATAATAGTCTTAATGCTTTAATGTTATCCCACTTCACAATAAAGCTCGACTATGGATACTTTAAGAATAGTGTCCTTATGTTTAATGTGATCCCATGATCAAGTCATATTTGATACATTAAACGGACTAGCTATTCTAGGGACTTTATTAATCAAACATAATAAAGAAAAAGCTTTTTATTAATTAATAAATAATTCGATACAAGTACCAAAAGTATTGGCCTCTAGGGCTTACACCAACATAAAGATCCCTAACATTTAAAGTAGAAGATTCTGCATGCCTGGCATAATGTGCATAGGAAAGGAAGATACGAGCTTGGTCCATGCAATTGTGTAGCTTTGGAAGCTTACACTTTTTGGGTGAAGAAGAGAGCTTTGGAGTTGAAGATGCATTATCCTTGTGGAAGACCTATGTTTATGGTTGTGGTTGAGCCATTAACTCTGCCTAACCAAGATGTAGATGAGTTGGAAGACGAGCTTGTCAAGATGAAGCAAGAGAAGGACATGTGGGAAGAGCGCTTCCGTGCTTTGAGAAAGAAGCATGAAAAGTTGCGGTTGGAGTCTAAGGACAAGGATGCACTTATTGAGATACTTGAAGACCGAGTGACGAAGAGACAGAGAGAGCCAGAGGTTTCATCTTCTAGCATGCCTCAACCTTCCGTTGCTTGGAAAAAGATTGTTGATCATCTTGTCCTCGAGAAGACTCAGATGAAAGCTTCTTCTGAGACCGAGATTCGACACATTCGAAGGAAGTACGCGCCTTCATCTAGATCTTCTGACATTGTTGTTAGGGATCCTTAGGATGACTAGTCTCCTTTTTTCTTGTATTTTATTTTGGTTTCTGAAATTGTACTCAGTGTAATCCTTCCAATTATATAAATGAAAAGAGATTTTTGGTCATATAAAAACTATTGCAATTGTTGATATATATGTTTTGAAATGATATAGTAAGTTACTTGAAAACAAAAATAAATAATCAAGCATTGCATTTCATGCATCATTTGCACAAGTAGGTTTCTCTTTCGCCAGATGTCTCATTGGTGTTTCTTCTATGCTTTAGCCAAGCTGACTCATCGGTACAACACCCGCGCCAATCATCTCAAAATTATGGAGCATCTAGAGTAAGAGAACAGAGAGCTGAAGGACGAGATCGCCCACCTGACTGCCATGATGGAGTCAGTCCTTGCTGCTCAGAGTAAATCTTCTCCAACACCCGCAACTCCTCCTCCTCAGAGGACAGTTATTGCAGAAGTGGCTACCTCTACCATGTCTGCTGCCACCGCTCATTTTGCACCCACTATGCATGCCAGATTCCCGTGGGGAATGTCGTCCAACTTTATGCCTGAAGGCTTTCCACCTACATTGTTCTTCCATGTCGGCATCTAGCCCGGTCATGTCTGTGCCACCTCCCGTTATGCACACCTTACCTTGTGTAGAGGACACCATCTATCACTCTGAGCCGTCTGAGGGTTCAGATGTTTATGAGAAAATGGATGAAATGAAAGATCAGTTTCTTGAGTTGCGCAACGAATTGAAAACACTAAGAGGTAAGGACTTGTTTGGAAAGAGTGCCGCTGAGTTGTGTTTTGTGCCCAACGTCAAGATCCCGGTGAAGTTAAAAGTGCATGACTTTGAAAAGTATAAAGGGAATACTTGTCCACTCAGTCATCTAGTGATGTATGCTCGCAATATGTTTACTCAGACTGACAATGATCAACTGTTGATTCACTACTTCCAGGATAGTCTGACCTGTGTTGCGCTCCGGTGGTATATGGGATAAGACAGTGCAAGCGTTCGTACTTTCAATGACTTAGGGGAGGCTTTTATCAAGCAATATAAGTACAACATGGATATGGCACCTGATAGAGATAAGCTGAGGTCTATGTCTCAGAGGGATAAGGAGACATTCAAAGTGTATGCGCAGAGATGGAGGGAATTGGATGCCCAGATCACTCCTCCTTTGGAGGAAAAAGAGGTGACAAAGATCTTTCTGAAAACTTTGAGTTCATTTTATTATGAACATATGATTGCTACTGCCCCCAATGACTTTATCGAAATGGTAAACATGGGGATGAGGCTTGAGGAAGGAGTCTGAGAGGGACGTCTGTCGAAAGATGAAGCATCGTCAAGTAAGAGGTATGATAGCAATTTTTGGAAGAAAAAGGACAATGAAGCAAATGCGATAAGAAGTGGGAGGCATAGGAGGCCTCAGATCAGAAGGAATCCACCATCCTGTCAACATCATCATCAAGTATCTTCAGTTATCCTTGTGTTTTCTAACCAACAATCAACACCAGTTCAACAACCACAACGTCAAGAACAACAACCACAACAACGAACAAACACTTACAATAATAACAATACCACCAACAATCATCATCAACAAAACTTTGAGAGGAAGAAGGTCTCTTTCGACTCGATTCCTATGTCGTACGCAAAACTTTATCCGTCTTTAGTTCTCAAGAATCTAATCCAACCAAGAAACCCGCCGCAAATTCTAGAACCACATCCATGGTGGTACAAGCCTGAGATCTGTTGTGCTTTTCATCAAGGAGCACCCGGACATGATATCGAGAATTGCTATCCGCTCAAGAATGAGGTTCAGAAGCTGATGAAGAGTGGAATGGTGTCCTTCGAGGACCGTGCGCCAAATGTGAAAGCAAATCCGCTACCCGCCCATGGGAACTCTTATGTGAATATGGTGGATGGTTGTTCGGGCGAGTTTAAGGTTTTTTATGTGCATTTTACACAGAGATCCTTGGAACAGATGCATAAGGATGTTTGTTTGGTGAGTGATTGTAAACATGACCACGATAGCTGTGTTATTTGTAGGGTTAACCCTAGGGGTTACGAAGTTATGAAAAGGGACATCCAACGACTGATGGATGAAGGCATGATTCAAATTGTTCAATCCCGTCATGTAGATGACGATGTAAATGTCATAGTGCCCATTTTCAAGCAGCCAGAGAGATTGGTAATTCAGTACGACGGCAGCAACAGTAACAATGTCAGCAATAGATCAGTATCGCCGTTGGTTATACAGTTAGCGGGCCCAGTCCCATATTCATCTGATAAAGTTGTGTTGTATCAGTATAATGCAACAATGATAGAAGGTGGTAAAGAGGTCCCGTTGCCTATGACTAGCTATGTGGTGAGCATTGTTGATGTTACCAAGGTGACCCGCAGTGGTCGAGTGTTTAGTCCGATGTTCCAGAAGGATAAGGAAGAATCAGTTGTTAGAAAGAGGGTGGAAGTGCCTGTTGTAGATCCAGTTGGTGCTTCAAAGGGTAACTCTGGTGAATCAAGCGATTTGAAGGCTATCGATGATGATGAGGTACTTCGTTAATCAAAAGGAGTGAGTTTAATATGGTGGAGCAGCTGCTCCAAACCCCCTCAAAAGTCTCAGTGTTGTCTTTGCTCATGAATTCTAAAGCGCATAGAGAAGCACTGCAGAGAGTTCTAGAACAAGCTTTTGTAGAACATGATGTTACAGTGGACCAATTCGATCATATCGTGGCTAACATCACTTCTTGCAACAATCTTAGCTTCTGTGATGAAGAACTCCTTGAGGAGGGCAGAAATCATAATCTGGCTTTGCGAATTTCTATGAATTGCAAAGAGGATGCCTTGTCAAATGTGCTTGTTGACATCGGGTCGTCGCTGAATGTGCTGTCGATGTCAACTCTATCGAAGTTATCATACCAAGGAGTACCCATGAGGTATAGCGGTGTAATCGTCAAAGATTTTGATGGTTCACGCAAAACGGTTATTGGTGAAGTGGACCTTTTAAGACCCTAATTTTGACCCTAAGATCCCTCATGGCATCATGTTATTGCACAAGTGCATTTGCCTCAAGGATCATAGCATGTTGGGCTCCTTAACCCTAGGGTTGGGACTTGTTTGAGTGTTTTGAGACCACCAAGCATGCTTGTATTGCATATTATTGCTTTTCTTATTTTTTTTTACTAACCAAAAGCACAAAAATATGTCAGTAACTCTTTTTGTTTCGAAGCTCAAGTGATCATGTGCTCCAATGCTCCTAGGAGGCTCCTAAGCCCAATGCAATGGCTAGATGAAGATGAGAAAAAGCATGACAATGGTCCACAAAGTTCCTAATCATCATATGTTTCTCCCAAGTATCTCAATTTGCCAAATTGATCAAGATAACCCAAAGGGCTTGAAGATTGTTGCCTAAGGAAACCCTAATTCCACTGTGCTTTGATTATTCCTTGCCCATGAAGCAATCTCAACCTTTGATCAAATTTGAAATTCTAGTTAACAGACTATCGATGTCACACAGGATGTTATGACATCCGATTCTGTGCAGACAGGAGTGTAAACAGCAGGTAAATGTAAGTGCAGTAAATAACACAAGGAATTGTTTACTCAGTTCGGTGTCACACACACCTACGTCTGGGGGCTACAAAGCCAGGGAGGAAATCCACTATTAGCAGTATTAATTCAGGCCTTAAACCACCTATTTAATCATATCACTTAATACCTACCCAATGCAATTTCAATCTTAAACTAAGACCAGAGTTCCTACTCACTCCCCCTCAATCACCTCAGTGATTACAACCTTTAATTAAGTTTAAAGACAATGGTGAAGTAATACTTCAAACAACTCTTGATTGTGCTTAACAGCTTTAATCAAGATACACAGCACTCACGCTTAAAAGCTTAGAGTAACACAACACTTACAACTCAATGAACACCCTAGTCCAATGCAATCATCTAGGTGATAATTGCTTGGCTCACAAGTTAAACCTAATACGAGACACACATAAAAATACAACCGTGAAGTATGATGGTACAATGAATGGTTCACGCTTAAAACCTCCAAGTTCTGAAATCAGGATTGCCATCCTTTTATATTGCAGCACTTGGGCCTTGTACTTGTATTTCCTAAAATTAAGGTTAAGCAAGTTAACCTAATTTCCACATATTGGGGTGCTAAAAAATAGGCTATTTGTTAGGTTCATCAATTGTAGCTTAGTTGTTAGTTTCCTGGATTTTAGCTCAGCTGTTGGATTCCTGAAAAATAGCCTGAGAAAAATACTAAAACAGAAAAACTAATCATCCTACACTTTAGCATATGCTGTCAGGAATGGATGTCACAACATTCCATTTGACGTCCAGAACATAGGCCATATGCTAGGTCTGTTATTTTCCTGAAAACAGACTGTACTAAATGATGTACTGTAAAAGACCAACCAGTCTATACTTCAGTATCAGCTAACAGAGATAAATGTCATAACATCCAGTTTGACATTTAGACAATGGGCCTTATGCCAGGTCTGTTATTCCCTTGATAAACAGACTGAAATACATACTGAGCTGTAGCAGAAAAACCAACCTGCCTATTATTCAGTATATGCTGTCAATGATGAATGTCATAACATTGTGTTTGACATTCAGACAGTAGGCTACGTGCCAGGTCTGCTACTCTCCTGAAACACAGACTGAACTCAATACTGAGCTATAACAGAAAAACCAACTATTATATGGTTCAGTATTTGCTGTCATGGATGAATGTCATAACATCTAGTTTGACATTCAGTAAATTCTGTATTAGCTAAACCTGCAGCATACTACTCAAGTATGTCATGACATCAGTCAAGACATTAGAGTGCAGTTAGTGTTTTAACACAACATGCAGCAATTCAAACATCTACAAAGCATGTCATGACATCAGTCAAGACATTAGAGTCCAGTTAGTGTTTTAACATAAAATGCAGCCAATCAAACATCTACAAACTCCCCCTTTGGCAAATTTTTGGCTAAAACAACTTGGCATCACAGCAGAGTTCACAGCAGCGGAAAACACACATCCTAGCAGAGAAATTAACATAGCTAATACACTCAAAACAGCAGCACACTCAGCACACATAGAAGTTAAATAAGAACTTCAAACAGCAGCACACAGGGAAGTTAAATAAAAACTTCTAACAGCAGCACACATGCAGATAGTAAACAGCATACACTCACACTCATCACACATAGAAGTTGAACATCAAGCTGCAGCACAACCTCTGGATTAGAGGATCTTCAATATCTGTTCAAGCACGTAGCAAAGCAAATCTGTTGTCCTGGGGCACAGGTGTTACTCCCCTTTTTTGTCAAAAATGTTGCCAAAGCAACACTTAAAATTACATACCAAACAGAATAAATTACACACAATTGTCAGAAACACATGAAATGATTTAATCATCTGACTCAGAGTCAGCCTCATCATCAGTGCCATCATCAGGACTGGCATCCTCTTCACCCTCTGCACTTTGCCTTGCAGCTCCTTTTGCAGCATCAGCGGCTTCACCAAGCACACCACCTTCAGTCATCTCCAATTTGATAATCAAATTTTCCAAAGTGAGCTTCCTTGCCTCTAGCTCCTTGCACGTTTCTCAGAGTATTGCAATGACAGCAGCTTTACCTGGTTGTTTGCAAACACTTGATGTCTCTCCTGTTGTCATGGCAATGTCAGGGACATGCTTACCTAGGAATAATTTATGATTCAAGGCCAAGGGACTCTCTCTTCTTTTCACAAAATCATTCTCTGTTAGTATGTTTGGAAATTGATTCAACACAATACCACATATGAGGGAAGGAAAGGCTATGGGCCCCTTCACACTGAAGCTTCCTGCATGTTTCATGGTTTGATCAAAAATGTAGGTTCCATAGTCAAACTTGGCTTTGGTTCAAATAACATATATGAACTTTCTAAGCATCACAGCCACTGTAGATTTGTGATTGGTTGGCACCCAGTTGGCAGCTCCAATTTTGTGCAGCATAGCATATTTGACACTGAGTTCGCTGGCCACCAACTTACCTTTCAGAGGCCACTTCCTGACTTGATTAGCAGTGATGACTTGACAAATTTTGTTTTCAGTCACCTCAAGCTCAGGTTGAGCTACATTAGGTCTTCCCAAATACATGTTGATTGCTGAGGGAGAGAAGTTCACACACTTGCCTCGCACATATACCTTTCTGAATTCCCTAGACTTTCCATCTGCACATTCCTCAGACACATTGACAATAAACTCCTTTACTAAAATCTCAAAGCACTTTGAGAGCTGAGTCACAGTTTTCATTAACCCTGTCTCTTGAATCAGGTCTACAATCTCCTTACATTCCAGGACATTCTGAGCCAGTTCCCTTTCCAAAGCCAGCCTCTTGTGATAAACATACTTCCACCTGTTCACACTAGAAGCAAAATGGGATGATATGTTGTCAATAGGTACCTCATGGACACTAGCTGCCAGCTTGCTAGTGGTTGGCTTCTTCTTTAACAGAGATGTTGTGACATCACATGGGACATCTGAGTCTGACTCCACAACAACAGACTTGGTCTTCATTTTCTTGGGCACCTCTTTGCTCCAAGATTTTGTTGGACCATGCCCTTTCCTCTTGAGGGAATTCTCTGTCACCTTTGGATTGGGAGAAGTTGATACATCAATCTTCCTTTTTGGGGACCTCTGCACCACTGTTTTCTTTTCTCTCCTAGTCCTAACTCTTTTGGCTATGCTAGGGACAACTGAGGCCAACAACTCATTATCAGAAAATTCCTCCAGGTTAACTGTTTCAGTTTCACAGTTAGGGTTGTCATTGACATCATGAGTGACACGGACTTCCTCACTACCCACATTCTCTAAGGGTTTGTCAATATTTGCCCCCTCATGAGCATCAATTTGTTCAGCATCACCAGACACATTCTTTCCTAAGGAAACTGTATTTTCTTGACGAGCAACATTTTCAGGAACAATCGTGTTTAAGGGAACTGAGACCCCAAGAACTTTATGATTATCAGACAGAATGCCAGTCACCATAGTTGCAATAGCATTGTGAACATACCTGGAGCCTTCTCTGGTTTGTTCATCAAGCGCGATTGCTGAGGAGAAGCCTGAGACCGTTTCTTTAGGTCTTCTTGCATGCGAGGAATTCGCAGAGCCAGACACAGGATCTTCCCTGTTAGGGTTGTATGATTCAGAGCTAGAGGAATCAGACATGGTCGTGTAGGAAGATGAGTCTGATTGGTGCGACATGATGAATATCTCAGAGGAGAAATGAAATGTTTCTTTGAGAGAAAGCTTGCAAGACTGAAAGTTGAAATGATGGAAGAGGAAACGCTTGTTGGGCGAGCAATGTCTATTATTTGTTGACCAAACAGAGTGCACTATCAAGTGTTTAATAAGTTGACTTATTAAACAGTAAATAACTAACATCATTAGTTGCTATAATTTCTCAGAAGGACACATTCCCACTTTGCCCCTAACTTTGTCAAACTGAGTAGCATCCAATGTCATGACATTCTGAGTGACATTGTACTCAGTCTGCATCTGGTTCATCCATACCAGTGGGGAACACCTGCTATCAGATGCTAGGTACTTAGCTTCTGCAGTGGACAATGATACACAATTCTGTTTCTCCCTTGCTACTACACCATTTTGATGAGGACTAAAAGGTGAGGATAACTCATGGCTTTCAATCTGCATAGGTACCATTAAGTGCATGGGCACCAGTTCCATAAGTTTGGCAGATTTTGAATGTCCCATCTTGGGATATGACATCTTGGTTAGCTTGCCCACCTGACATTTTCCACAGCCTTTTCTTTCATCCATAAGCAGATTTGGGATTCCTCTAACTGGTTCCTTGGATATGATCTTCTTCATTCCTCTTAAATGAAGTTGTCCAAGTCTTCCATGCCACAACTTCACTTCCTGCTCTTCCTTGGCTAAGGGGCACTTTGAGGAGTAGTTTGAGACTTTAGATTCCCACAGATAACAGTTATCTTTGGATCTGGATCCTCTCATAACTTCCTGATTGCAACCATTCATCACCACACATCCTTCCTTAGTGAACTATACATTGAAGCCTTGATCATATAGTTGCCTTATGCTGATGAGATTAGCAGTTAGTCCTTTTACTAACAGCACATTACTCAGTTTGGGAACTCCAGGACAATCCAGCTTACCAACACCTTTGATTTCTCCTTTAGCTCCATCACCAAATGTCACATACCTGGTAGCATGAGGTTGTATATCCACCAATAAGTTGCTCATCCCAGTCATATGTCTTGAGCAGCCACTATCAAAATACCAGTCTTGTCTGGTAGATGCCCTTAGAGATGTGTGAGCTAGTTTAGCAACCCATTGTTGTTTCTTAATGGGGGAATTATGCTTAGATGACTTTTGCTTAGGTCTGACATGAGGTGTCTGGTTAGCAACCCATTGTTGTTTCTTAATGGGGGCATTATGCTTAGATGCCTTCTGCTTAGGTATGACTTGAGGGGTCTGGTTAGGATAACCATGCAGCCTGTAGTAGAAGGGTTTTATGTGACCAAATCAACCACAGAAGTGACATCTCCATCTCTGAAATTTCTTCTTCTGATGGTTACTCCTCCTGGTTCCCTGATGTTGTGACATTGGTTGTGACTTCTGCTTGAGTTTCTGAACTTCAGCCTTTGAGCTTTTGAGTTCAGTTGAGGATTTCTTAGCAAAGCCTAAACCAGACATGGTTCCTGACTTCTGTTCCACCTTTAGAATCTCTTCCAAGGTGTCAGTTCCTTTATTCACCATTCTGATGGATTTTGTCATTTGTTCTAGCTTAGATGTCAGCAATGATATCTCACCATTTAAACCATCTATGACTGTCAGATGCTTTTGTTTCTCAACTTCCAACTCCTTGATGAGTTTCTTCTGCTTTTCTCCTTTGATACACACTTCTGCACTTTTGACACATAGTTCTTTATATGAAGCAACAAGTTCATCAAAGGTAAGTTCATCTCCACTTGAGTCATCATCAGAGGCACAGACACTGGTTAGTGCAGTGACATCTTTAGCAGATTCTCCTTCAGATTCACTCTCAGAATCTCCTTCAGACCAGGTGACAGATAGCCCCTTCTTTTGCATCTTGAGGAAGGTAGGGCATTCAGCTTTAATGTGACCAAAACCTTCATATCCATGGCACTGGATTCCCTTGCCTTGGGTGACCTTTTCTTCATATTTTGATCGTCTACTGTTGTCAGATGAGGAGTTCTTGACATTAGGTCTGCCCTGTTGATCAACCTTCTTTATGAACATGTTGAACTGTCTTCCAAGCATGGCTATAGCTTCTGAAATGCTTTCATTACCTCCAATATTTGCTTCTTCTGAATCCTCTTCAGTATTTGATACAAAAGTTATGCTTTTGTTCTTCTTTTCAACATCCACACATAAGCCCATTTCAAAGGTTTGGAGAGAACCAATAAGCTCATCCACCTTCATATTGCAGATGTCTTGAGCCTCTTCTATAGCAGTGACCTTCATGGCAAATCTCTTTGGCAATGATCTGAGTATCTTTCTTACAAGTTTTTCTTCAGCCATTTTCTCTCCTAAGCCACCAGAAGTGTTGGCAATTTCAAGAATATTCATGTGGAAGTCATGAATAGTCTCATCCTCTTTCATCCTCAGATTTTCAAACTTGGTGGTCAGCATCTGAAGTTTAGACATCCTCACCTTGGAGGTACCTTCATGAGTTATCTTTAGAGTATCCCAAACTTCTTTAGCCAGCTCACAGTGATGCACCAGTCTGAAAATGTTCTTATTTATTCCATTGAACAGTGCATTCAAGGCCTTAGAGTTTCCAAGGGCTAGTGCCTCTTGCTCCTTGTCCCACTCTTCTTCAGGAATTTGCAGAATGATTCCATCTTTACCTGTCTTCGTTGGATGTTCCCATCCTTTGTTGACAGCTCTCCAGACCTTGCTATCTAGAGACCTCAAGAAGGCTATCATACGAGGTTTCCAGTCATTATAGTTAGAACCATCCAGCATGGGTGGTCTATTTGAGTATCCTACATCCTTGTCCATGGTACTAGAAAGTAACGTCCCTAGATCTCACCCAGAAATTAACAGGCAGGGTGCCTGCTCTGATGCCAATTGAAATTCTAGTTAACAGACTATCGATGTCACACAGGATGTTATGACATCCGATTCTGTGCAGACAGGAGTGTAAACAGTAGGTAAATGTAAGTGCAGTAAATAACACAAGTAATTGTTTACCCAGTTCGGTGTCACACACACCTACGTCTGAGGGCTACCAAGCCAGGGAGGAAATCCACTATTAGCAGTATTAATTCAGGCCTTAAACCACCTGTTTAATCCTATCACTTAATACCTACCCAATGCAATTTCAATCATAAACTAAGACCAGAGTTCCTACTCACTCCCCCTCAATCACCTCAGTGATTACAACCTTTAATTAAGTTTAAAGACAATGGTGAAGTAATACTTCAAACAACTCTTGATTGTGCTTAACAGCTTTAATCAAGATACACAGCACTCACGCTTAAAAGCTTAGAGTGACACAACACTTACAACTCAATGAACACCCTAGTCCAATGCAATCATCTAGGTGATAATTGCTTGGCTCACAAGTTAAACCTAATACAAGACACACATAAAAATACAGCCGTGAAGTATGATGGTACAATGAATGCTTCACGCTTAAAACCTCCAAGTTCTGAAATCAGGATTGCCATCCTTTTATATTGCAGCACTTGGGCCTTGTACTTGTATTTCCTAAAATTAAGGTTAAGCAAGTTAACCTAATTTCCACATATTGGGGTGCTAACAAATAGGCTATTTGTTAGGTTCATCAATTGTAGCTTAGTTGTTAGTTTCCTGGATTTTAGCTCAGCTGTTGGATTCCTGAAAAATAGCCTGAGAAAAATACTAAAACAGAAAAACTAATCATCCTACACTTTAGCATATGCTGTCAGGAATGGATGTCACAACATTCCATTTGACGTTCAGAACATAGGCCATATGCTAGGTCTGTTATTTTCCTGAAAACAGACTGTACTAAATGTTGTACTGTAAAAGACCAACCAGTCTATACTTCAGTATCAGCTGACAGAGATAAATGTCATAACATCCAGTTTGACATTTAGACAATGGGCCTTATGCCAGGTCTGTTATTCCCTTGATAAACAGACTGAAATACATACTGAGTTGTAGCAGAAAAACCAACCTGCTTAATATTCAGTATATGCTGTCAATGATGAATGTCATAACATTCTGTTTGACATTCAGACAGTAGGCTACGTGCCAGGTCTGTTACTCTCCTGAAACATAGACTGAACTCAATACTGAGCTATAACAGAAAAACCAACTATTATATGGTTCAGTATTTGCTGTCATGGATGAATGTCATAATATCTAGTTTGACATTCAGTAAATCTTGTATTAGCTAAACCTGCAGCATACTACTCAAGTATGTCATGACATCAGTCAAGACATCAGAGTACAGTTAGTGTTTTAACACAACATGCAGCCAATCAAACATCTACAAAGCATGTCATGACATCAGTCAAGACATTAGAGTCCAGTTAGTGTTTTAACATAAAATGCAGCCAATCAAACATCTACAAAATTTAATCAAGGGAGATTCTTTCATTAATCATTTTATGCATATATCAGCCTATTTGAGTATCCTCAATCATTTATTCATCAAGATTGGAAGTTTGGCCTTGAAACGTTGACCAGTCAAAGTCGTTTGACTAAGCTGAGGATCAATGATACATAAGTTTTCATGTGTTTGTCAAATAAAGATGGCCCAAAGAGAAAAAATATTCTTAAGAACCATATGAACAACTTTAATGTTCATAAAAAATCCATTGGAAACTTGGAAGGTCATCATTCGTTTCAAAACATTATAGGTCATTTTGACTTAAACCCTAATTTTGGGTCAATTTACAAAGGGCATAACTTCCTTAATTTTTATGATTTTGAGGTGAGACCAAATTCATTGGAAATCTTGATATGTATAATTCAAATGTTATGATGGACAAAATTTCATAATCCTAAAGTAAATACATGTGATAATGCAAAATATTATAGGTCATATTGGACATAATTCATTGAATTTGAAAAAGTACCCAACTTCAAATGCCCATAACTTTTTCATAGAAAATCCAAATGATGCAAACTTTGAGTCTAAATTTATCACTTTGAAACGATATACAACTTTAATGTTGGAGACTTTTTTATTTGAAGCTTGCATCATGGAAACAGAGGGGTTTGATTAAGCTTACTTTTGGTGAAATTTTTCAACGTGATTTGAATATGTTTTATACTTGGATTTTCACAGCCAGTTTTCATCAATTTCCAAATGCCAAATGATTTTTTTCCTAACATAACTTTTGTTCCTTACTTCAAGGGATTTCCAACCATTACTCACAATGCTCTTTTGGATTTACCATTTGTGAGTTTCGAATTCATTTCCATTTATGTGCATTTTGGTATTTTATGATGAAACTTGATTTGCAAGCATGTTCAATCCAATATACACGTCCATTTGCCCTTCACTTGATATCATCATGTTTTTGCAGCCATCATTGGGCCTTCCACACGCCTGTACAGGCCCATGCATCCAAATTCAAATTGCCATGCACATGAAAGAAGCGTGGGATTCAGCCATATTCAGTTATAAATAAAGGCGCCATGAGCCTCATTCATCAACCTTTTGGAGATTTGAAGTGCTGCAGAGTTGAAACCATAGCCATACCACAGGAGTTATTCAAATAATTTCCACACTTTAGAGCTTGAAATTCAGTATCATTAGCTGAGTTTCAAAGTCTAATTCCTTAGCCTTTCACTTCCATTACACTCAAGGATCAAAGAGGAGCAAGGATCTTGAAGGATTCGTGGCCAGAAGTTCATACATTTGAAGGTATACATTCAAACTTGTTGGATCTAGAACTCTTAATACAATGTAGTGTCCTTGTGTTTTTGTGGATTTCTGAAGTCCTCACACTTGAGGCAAGCCATTGGTGCTTTCAATTCATCATTTCATGAACATTCAGTATGAACACCATGATTTTCTCCTTCACATTTCTCTCAATATAGAAAGAGTGAGGAAGATCCATTGGTACAGTGATGATATCCATCACACGAGCTTCATTTCCATGGCCTTGTTTTTAATTTTTATTAAAGTTCATTTTCCTGCAACTGGTGGCCGGAATTTGTTGTCTGGCCGGAGAAGATGGTGGTTTCCACCACCACCACCACGTGTGCATCCTCCTGGCCCTTGGATTTGGTTCCCACGTTTTAATCTTGTTCATTCATTGTGTTTACTTCATTTAATGCATGTTGTTGCGCGTTTGACTCAAGCACACCGTGTTCCTATGATCTGGACCATCCATTGATGCCACGTCAATTAATGAAACGCATCCTGTGGCGCTGGGTTTTTCCATTTATTTCATTTTCTTTTTATTTTCAGTTAATTCATTTCATTTTCAAAAATTCATCAAAAATTCATTTGAAGTCATAAAAATATGAGACCAATTCCAAAAATTTTCTTGAAAAATCTAGTTTCATATTATGATTTTTAATTATTTTTGTGACTTCATTTGATAATTTTCATGGATTATTTGATTTTTAATGGTTTTAATTCATTTTAAAATACTTTCTGACTTTTGAAAAATCCAAAAATATTTTCATAGCATCTATGGATCATGATAAGTCAATGAAAAATGGTCTCAATAATTTCTTGATTGTTTTGAGATTATTTGAGATTTTAATTCATATTATGCTATTTTAAATTATTTTTAATTGTTTTTAAATACTTTTTGATTTCAAAAATTTGTGAGAAAATTAGTCAAAGCTTGTTTGATTATGTTGAACCTATGAGAATTTAATTGGACTCATTGAAGTTATTTTGAATTGAACTTGAGGTTTGACCTTATTTGTTTATTTTTTATTTGCATTTTATTTTAATTCAAAAAATACCAAAAAAATATCATTGACTCTTTGACTTGTTATCTCCATTTCTCTTTTGTTTAGTGTTGATTGATGTTGATTTGATTCACATTTGATCAATTGGATTTGGTTGTTGTCTTATTTTCCCCTCCCTTTCATCTTCATCCCTTTCTTTCCATCAATGGCCAATGAGTTAAAGTCTTGAAGTTGGTCTTGACAAATGAGAAGTTTAACCTTATTTGATTCAAACCAAACTCAACTTGATCCATCATCAAGTGAGTTGTTTTGTGTCCAAGATAGGTTGCTTCTTGGTCAAGCAAATAACTAAAAGTCAATACAAGTGTAGCGAGGTATTCGTTACCATTAGAGATATTGACTAAATCCAAGGTAAATCATACAAGTCGAGTCGCCACCACACTTCTATTTATCCAAAGGAATGGTTAGAAAGCGAACAAAAACCTAAAAGTTTTAACAAAAACTAGTAAAAGAAACAGAGATCTGGGTAAAGGGTTGGTTATGCAATGGGAAGGTGTTAGGCACCCAAAACATCCTAGGTACTCCAAGGGAGCCCTTTTCACACTTATTGCAAAGGTTATTGTTTTGTGAAAATTTGTTTGTGCAAACATGATTGAAGAGATAAGAAGAGAATGTACAAGTTTATTTACATTTGTGTTTGGATGGATAAACTCATTGCCTACGTACCATCTTATAAAAAGATTAGGATCAAAACCTCGTAGTTCGGGGTAAAAATCTCAAAATAAGTTGGTGAATTAATTGGTCCAAAATCCTTAAGGTCTTTTGTTATCAAAGGGAGAAAACTCAACCAAACCACAAATCCACCATGTGAGGATAGCTTCAATGTGCTAGTGAGGGGTTAACCCTATAATAAGCATGGAAGACTCATTGTCCATCACTAAGGATATAGGTGAGTATTACATCTACCACAAGGATAACTCAAACCTAATAGCTAAAGGTTATGAAAAATTTTGATTAAGGAAGTGGCCATTGGAACCACAAAAAAAGAATTTGAATGGGTTATATTTACCAATTAGAAGTATATATAAAATGGTCAAAGTTGACTTAGAAGTTTAATTCAAAATAAGTGTTATGACAAGAAAGCTTGAAAATTAAAAGCATAAGGCTTAGGTTTCTAATGTTTGAAAACAATGGTTAAATGTTTGCACAAAATTTTGGCTTGGGTTAGAGTGGAGAGAAGAAGAAGAATGGCTAAAGTCCTAAGGAAAATAAAAAGGAAAGGGAAAGAAATGAAACCACACTAGGGGTCCCTCTCTTGAGATCATATTGATGATCCAAGTAGCTCCCATCCTTTGGAATCAGCAACCACAAAGTATAAGCAATCAGACAAGTCTCAAAAGAGATCCTCAAAGCATCTTGTTTCTTCCACTTAGATGAACATGGCAATGGTCCTCCAATTAAGCTCAAATGGAAACTCATAGCACAAAAACACACACATCAAAAGTTCCATGAAGTAAAACAAGAATGGACAAGAGAGAGTTTAGAGATTTGGTCCTTCTAATTCCATTTTCATCATTTAAGATCCTTTTACTCCAATTTTGCATAAGGAAGGTCCTAGAATCTAAGTCCAATTCTCCATTTCTTTGCATAGGGAAAGTCCTAGAAACTAAGTCCATTTCTTTGCATTTGGTCCACAACAATCAAAACAAAAACACAAGCACAATAATATATACACAATTATGTGCTCAAATGAGCAAAAGGAAAATGGCATTAACATAAACATGTGCTCAAGTGAGCAAAGGGAAAAAGCAAATGGATAATATGTGCAAGAATAGTAAATTGCATAAAAGTAAAGTGCATAAAGTAAGTGTTAATTGTCAATAGTTAGTGTTAGCAGTTAGTGTGCCATAAGGCAAATTTAGTGCTATGTTAAGCAATCGTAATTGGACTTATGTAGAAGTCACAACTATCTGAGGTCGGTCAATAATAATGTAGGCAACAAACACAAGTTAGGAGTCTTGATTAGTGAACCAAGTCCCAACAACTTGCCATGCCAAAAAGGAAAAGAGAAATGATCTTGTATTGGTTTAAGCCATTTGCATGATTTAAAAGACAACATATCCTTAATGCAAAGCCATTCACTTGATCAATTGATCAAGATGACTTAGATTTGAATCAAGGAATGTTAAATCTCCCTAATCAATGCTAACTTATCAACCTTCAACTCATTGATCAAAGAAAAGAAGAAGAAGAAGAAGAAGGAGATGAATGATGAAGAATGGAAATGGCAAAAGTAAAGAAATATAAATGCATTAAGTGAAATAGCATGTACCAATCCTCATATGTTGACCAGTAACATTGAAAGTCAAGGTCAAACAATCAAAAACAGAAGTGAGATGAAGATTGGAAGTCAAGAAAAGAATAAAATATTTTTTGGCCTTTTTAATATTAAAATAAAATTGAATTAAAATATTAAAGAAAGGTCAAACTTCAAAATCACTTCAAATCAACTTTGAAAGGTCCAAGTGATTTATCCTAAGTTCAACAAGGTCAAACAAAGTTTGACAAAAAATTTCAGCATTTTTAAAAAGTCAGAAACTATTTTTAATCAATTAAAAATGAATAAAAATAACCTAATTGAACTAAAATCTCAAATAAATCTCAAATCAATTCAAAAATTGATGAGAATATTTTTCATAGATCCATCATCATTCGAATAGGTTAGGAAAATATTTTTGTATTTTTTGAATATCAAAAACTATTTAAAATGAATTAAAAATAACCAGAAAAGAGAAAATTCACAAAAAATATCAAATGACAAAATAAAAAATATTAAAAATCAGAAATAGAAACTAGAATTTATTTGGGAAATAATGCAATTGGTCCCATAATTTTTGGAATAAAAATGAAGAAGTTATGAATTTTTGAAATTAAAGGAAATAAAAGAAAATAAAACAGAAAAAAGAAAAATAGAAAAAACAAGGAGCGTTGGATGACTTCATTAATTGACATGGCAACATCCAATGGATCAGGAGCGCGCGCATACCATAGTCATTAGTCAACTGAGAAGCACAATGCATTAAATAAAGTCATAACATGGAACGGTCCAGATTAGATCTGGAAACAAGATCGTGTGGCCAGGATTCAAACTGGGAATGATGAAGCCACCGGAGCCACCGTCTTCTCCGGTGAGCTTCCCAGATTCCGGCCAAGTTGTAGAAAATAAAAAGGCAACCAAAACGTGCGATCTATACATCAATAGAAAGCTGGGATGATGTACATCATCCCTATACCATCCATTTTCCTTCTAGATCTCTATAATGTGAGAAATCAAAGCTGGAAAAATCTGGTGTTCATCATGAACTCAATGAATTGCAAAAATCAAAAGCATAAACATGATGCCTCTATTGAGAGGACTTCAGCCAACATAAAATCACAGCCAATAGGTCAAAGGATGAAGAGAATCGAAGCAAATACCAGTTGGAGTTCAAGTTTGAGTTCTGGTGATTTGAGCTTGAAACCTTGCTTGCCTTGCTAAAACAGAAGTTCAATGGACTATGAGAGAGAGGTCTAGGAACTTTAGATCTAGAAATTCAACCTGATTTAGTTGAATTTCAGATCTGAGAAATTGAAGAAAATTGAGAGAGTTCCTTTAGGTATTGGCTATGGATTCAGTTGTGCAGCATCTCAGGCGCCATTAGGTTGAATTTCAAGTGAAGCAATCTAGTGTATTTATAGCAAGAGATGATGCAATGCATGATCAAACTCGTGTGCATGTGAATTGGATCCTCCATGCATGGGCCTGTACAGGCGCATGTGAGGCCCAAAATTTGGTGCAAATGCAATCTGAAGTGAATATGAGATGGTTTGGACGTGTAGCTTGGAGTGAATTGGCTTGTGTGATGACTTTCAACATGTTATGCATAATCATGCCTAAAACTTCTCCTCTTCGAAACTACCACATGCCAAATCCAAACATGATCATGTGAGTAATGGTTGGAAAGGTCTTGATGTAAGGAACAATTGTTATGTTGGGCAAAAATTCATTTGAAGTGTGGAAATTCATGAAATTTGAGTTTGAAGTGTGATGTGCAAAACATGTCAAGGCAAGGTTTCTAAAATTGGCCAACTTTCAAGCCCTTATATTTTGATGATGCAAGCTCCAAATGGAAAAACCTCCAACATAAAAGTTGTAGATATTTTCAAGACAATCACAATGGACTTAAATTTTGCATCATTTGGATTTTTGATGAAGAGGTTATGGGCACTTGAAGTTGGACTTTTTTGACTTTTAATGCCTTTGGTCAAAAAGGACCTATAATGTATTGCATTATCACATGTATTTTCTTTGCGATTTTGAAATTTTGTTCAACATAAAATTTGAAGTAGACATCTCAAGCTTTCCAATTCATTTGATCCCAGCTCAAAATCATAAAAAATGAGTGCGTTATGTCCTTGGGAAGTTGACCTAAAATTAGGGTTTCAGTCAAAATGACCTATAATGTATTGGAATGGAAGATGGTTTTCCAAGCTTCAAATAAAATTTTGATGAAAATGAAAGTTGTTCATATTGTCCTTAAGAACATTTTTGCTTTTGGAACCATCTCCATTTGACCAACACATAAAACGTTAGGTCTCAGTGCATTTCAAAATAGTCAGATGAATTGACTGATCAACTTTTCAAGTCCACAACTCATACCTTGATGAATTGATGATTGAGGACACTCAAGTAAGTTCAAATATGCATGAAATGAAGAATTAAAGAACTTCCCTTGATTATATTTGACCATGGGCTGAGGTTGCTTCATGAGCAAGGCATTGTGATGCACAGATGAATTAGGGCTTCTCTGGGGAACAACCTCAAATCCTTTGACTTGCCTTGATCAAACATGATGAATTGAAACACTAGGGGGGCATATTTGATGGATGAGAGCTTTGGGAACCATTACCATGCTTGCTTCCTCCTCCTCCTGACCAATGACCTCCTTGAAGCTTTTGATCTTGTGATTGCTCAAGCTACAATCAAAAGATGTTAGTGACATATTTTTGTGCTTTTGGTTAGTGAATAAAATGATAAAAGCAATGATATACAATTCAAACATGCTTGGTGATCTCAAACCACTCACAAGGAGTCCCACCCAAAGGCAAGGGGAACCAAGATGCTCAATGATCCTTGAGGCTATGCAATTGCAATGTTATGATGCCATGAGGGATCTTAGGGACAAAATTGGGGTCTTACAATATATTTTAGCTTGGTGTGCGAGATGACGCTGCAAAATGTTGTGTTGGGTATGCTGAAGTTGACTAGCAGTGTTATAGAGGAGATCAGATAGGGTCAGAAATAAAATTTGGAATTGATTGACTAGTTGGTGTTAATCAATCAAGGAAAGGAAGTAGATTTCAGAATTTGTGAGAATAGGTTTATGAGGTTCAAAGATAGAGTTTGTGTATCAGATTTGCCAGAGCTTAAGTAGAAGATTCTTGAGGAGGTTTGAATATTCATCTAGGAGCTACTAAAATGTATAAAGACCTTAAGAGGATGTTTTGGTGGCCAAGTATGAAGAAGGAGGTCGTTGGATTTGTATATGCGTGTTTGACTTGTTAGAACTTAAAGATTGAGCATTAGAAATAGTTTGGGTTGATGCAGCCGTTGAGTATTCTAGAGTGGAAGTGGGATAGCATTTTTATGGATTTTGTGAAGAGTTTGCCGAAGACAGCGAAGGATATGATTCGATTTGGGTGATTGTGGAAAGACTGACTAAGTACACTCATTTCATTCCGATGAAGATCAATTACCCGTTACAGAAGCTAGTTGAGATTTACATTGAGCAGATAGTCAAGTTGCATGGTGGTCCTTCAAGCATTGTATCAGATAGATATTTGAGGTTCATATCAAGGTTTTAGTAGAGTTTACAAGAATCTTTAGGAACTAAGTTGAGAAAGAGTTCTTCTTATCATCCGCAGACGAACGATCAGATAGAGAGGACTATCCAATCCCGAGAAGATTTATTGAGGGCTTGTGTTCTAGAACAAGGACGTAATTGGGATAACTACTTGCCATTGATTGAATTCACCTACAACAACTATCTTTATTCGAGTATTTTAATGGCATCATATGAGGCTTTGTATCGAAGGAGGTGTATGACTTCTTTGTGTTGGTATGAATCAAGTGAAAGTGTCGTGCTTGGATCAAATATTGTTCAATATATTATTAAGAAGATCGAGATGATTCAGGAGAAGATTAAGGCTTCACAAAGAAGACAAAAGAGTTACCAAGATAAGCAAAGAAAGATACTTGATTTCCAAGATAGGGATCGTGTATTTTTTAGAGTCACTCTAGTGATTGGTGTTGGTCGAGCATTGAAGTCTCGAAAGCTCACGCGTCATTTCATTGGTCTGTATCAGATCCTCCAGAGAGTAGGAGAATTAGCCTACAAAGTTGCCTTACCATCATCTCTTTCGAATCTTCACGAGGTCTTTCACGTGTTGCAACTTCAAAAATATATTCTTGATTTGTCGCATGTGATCCAATCAGATGACGTACAAGTGAAAGATAACTTGATTATGGAGGCATCACCTTTGCAGATCGAGGATCACGAAGTGAAGCACTTGAGAGGTAAAGGTAGTGTATCGATGAACTACTGGAAGGAGTGTGACATGGGAGCTAGACAGTCGGATGTGAGAGTCGTATTTGGAACTCTTCATTTCAAGTAATTTTCGAGGGCAAAAATTCTTTAAGTGAGGGAGAGTTGTAACACCCCAAGTTTTAAATTAATTTATTTTATTACATTCTATGCGCTTAAATGATTTTATCGATGGGTTGTGCATATTTTTGGTGTTGTTGGAAATTACTGGGATTTTTTGTAGAATTATTCTCATTTGAGTATGAGAATCAGAGTCTTCGTAGCTCGGCTACCTATGGGTGAAGGAGATGTGTGCTCGCTAAGACATTACGTCTTATGCCTACGTATCTCATCTGGAATGAGAATCAGAGCAAAACGTAGTTCGACTAACTACGGGAATAAGGGTCTCGATTGCAACTAGGGCAAGAGAAAAGAATCGCAACGAGGGCGAAAACAAGCAAGGATTAGTTGTTAGTTGTCAGTCAAAAAGGAAACTTGGCAAGACATCGCATCTTGTGCCTACGTATCTCATCTGAACATGAGAATCAGAGTTGCCGTAGTTCGGCTACATAGGGATTGTCATCTGAACATGGACTTACAAAGGAGGACACCGGTTGTGTCAAAGGAAGGTAGGCAATGTGTTCACGTCCTAGCAGCAGGTATCGCAGCTCGCTGAATCGAGTCTTACGCAGTTACCTCTTTGCAATAGAACGGACTACATGCCACAGGATCGGAGACGCACGGAAGGTCTAAAAAAGGGGGAAGCTCTGCCCTAGAGTTGTCATGCAATGTGGACCTAAGTGTTAGGATTTACAAATGGGAACATCTACCTAATGTTAGCATGCAAAGAATGAGGGAATTCTACCTATGTTATCATACAAAAGAATAAGGGAATTCTACATATGTTATCATACAAAAGAATGAGGGAATGCTACCTATGTTATCATACAAAGGGTTCTACCTAATGGGTGCTACCTAAACGGACAAGAATCGACGAATGGAGCAAGAAGAGGAGTGGGGTAAAGGGTAGATGGCGATGCACGAAGCAATCGACTTACAGGTAGATGGCGATGCATGAAGCAATCGACTTACAAGAGAAATGGCGATGCATGAAGCAATCAACTTACAGGTGGTAGATGGCGATGCCTGAAGCAATCGACTTACAAGAGAAATGGCGATGCATGAAGAAATCGACTTACAAAAGAATGGATGAATACGTGCTGGTTCTGTTAAGTTTTGAAAATGAATGCTCGACGTTGGATCGAGATTTTGATCTTGTTTTGAAATGGTTATCGGGTGTTCATTTTATTTCTTGTATTAACAGAGGAATAAAGAATGAAAGAATAAACATTATCCAATTCATGGGAGAGGGGTACATTTGTTATGAATGGGGGTTGTTCATGCCAATCAAGTAATAATAATATATGCCTCATACACCATACAAGTAGGCCACAGTTATCAAACAAATCAGATATATAAACAAGTATATGATCAAATCAAATAATCCAATAATGAAATAATGAAGCATTAGACAATGCATGAGAAGTATAAATATGTTAAGCAAATCAAACAATAGAAGCATGGATGAAAGAAACAAGTATGAAAAATATCAAGTGAATCAGACAGATGCAACTATGCACACAAAGGATCAATGAATAATTTAATCGGGAAATGATGCAAGGATCAAATAAAATCAAGATGAAAGGCCTCTAATACATGGCATATGAGATGAACAATGCAGGATCGAAAGATCTCTTCAATTGCCCTAAGTAATCCCTTAAGTCAAACATCAATCATAGAAAACTCAACTGAAAAGTCAAGTCAACTTGAAAATTATCAAATAAATAGTAAATTAATCAAGAAAGTTATGAAAAATTAAACTAAATGAGTTGGTGTCAGGATATCATCATCCCCCAAAAAGATTTCAAAAATAATGAAAATTAGTGTATAAATTAATTGAAATAAAACAGAAGTCAAATGAGAAGTGAACCAAGCAAACTAGGTCAAAAATAAATCCAAAATAAATTAAAAATGAGAAATAAAATTCCAATAAAAGGTCAGGTTTACCATGAGACATTGGACAACCCTCATCCCAAAACTCAGAAATTAAAAAAATCCTAAGTCATGAAAATAAAATAAATGAAAAAATATGTGTTAAAATGGACTATTTGAAACAAATAATTAATTTAAAATATTAACATTAAATAAAATATGAAAGTAAAAATTAAATAAATTAAATAAAACATTAAAGAATGCAAAAAAATATTTTTTAGTATTTTTATGAATAAATAAAATATTTTTATTAATTAAATCAAAACAGAATAAAAAATGAATAAAAGAAATGAAAATAAAAATAGAACAATGGGCTTTGTGTGTGGTGTTAGTAGCAGGCGAAATGGAGTGTAAAGCCCAGTCCAAGATGAAAAAAAATCAGCGTGACACATCAACAAATAATGTTCATTTAAAATGTTATGTAAACAAACATCAACTGGTCAGCATCATTTAAAGCACTACGTGACAAAAGAGCAAACCAGCGGCCAGGATCCACTCATGCGTGCGCGATCCAGTGGCTGTCACGAAGCCACGTATGGCCCGGTCCATGCAACGTGAAGAAAGGAAAAAAACAGTAACATACAGCTAGTGCATTCACGAAAAAAACGGACCAAATTCCTTCATCTTCTACACAACTTATCTCACTCTATAGTTCATGAAATGGGATGATGTAAAATGCAAAATTCGAGTTTGAAACATGTAGAACACAATGATGTCTTATTTTATTAAAAATAATGGATCTAGCATGTAGAAAAGTGAACAACAAGGTAGACTCATGCAAGGATACGGCAAAAATTCAATGTTACAAAATCAAGCTTAATCACAATGCCTCTTGGTGAGGGCTTCATAGACAATCATGACACATTATTTACATGGAAAAACAACATGGTACAAGCATGGCCATAGCATGAAAACAATAATAATCATAAACATGGTAAGCATGAAAAACAATAATGAGCAAGCAAGATAATCATGGCCATGGAGGGTTGGGATAAGGAGGTTACCTAGTGGAAAACAGTCCACTGCTTCTTGGTAGTGGAGAAGATAGAAAAGGAAAATGTTCTTGGTGCTTGTGCTTGAGAAATGGAAAGTGAGGAATGGATCTTGAACTTGCCAAGTTGCTTTGCTCTTAGAAAATAGCAGCCTCCAACCTTAACTCGAAAATGGCATTAGCTCCTCTTCAGATTAGGGTTTATGCTCTTTAAATATGGTGGGTTAAAGTGCTCTTAATGGGCTTAAGTGTATGGTTTTGGTTCATGAGAAAAATGCCACAAAAGGTGAGGTGTGAAATGAAACTCTAAATGTGGCAAAGCTTAAGTGAGTGAACATTAAAGTGCATTACCAAATGAGGTAAAAAGTGTGTTGGTTGGTTTTGTGGTCTGACTTGGTTTTTCTTGTGCAGCATAAAAACAAACCAACTAGGTGACTTTAAGGCTTTGTAACTTGATTAATACATGTCCAAATGGCAAGGCAATGCAAACAGTAGAAAGAGGGCATGGAGATTAACATCTTTCATGTTGAACACAAATTGAAATGATGAGTGGAAAGAGGTGGAAAATGGACATAAAGTTCGGGTCCCATAGCTGCAAAATGGTTGGGCCAGTTTGGCCTAAATGCTGTCAAAAAATTCAGCCTATGATACCAACTTTAGATGAGTGTATCTTCTAAACCAATGATCCAAATCGGGTGGCTCCAAAATGGTGTGAAAGAGGACATATCAAGGTACAACTGTCATTAGGAAAGTGTTTTCAAAAGATGCCTTGAAGTGCAAGAAATCTGGCCCATAAGTCTTGACAAATCTTACAAATTTTGGACTTAGAAAATTTTCTAAGTGTCCTAAAATAAAGTCTTACTTTGAACAAACATAACTTTCTCAATTTTAATCTAAATGAAACAAACTTTATATCTCTAGAAATCCTGAAACAAGAGGAACAACTTTCATGTTGGAGAAAATTTCAAATGGAGCTTGCACATTGATGGAATATAGGCTTAAAATGGATGCAAAAACCATAAAAACTTGCCTTAAATGGAAAGTCAACTATTTCCAAATTTAGTAATTTTTCCAACTCCTGATTAAATGATGAATCCATGATCCAACCTTGATCAAATTGCACATGTAGGCTCCCTTAGGCATGAATTTTGAGATTCCACTTTCAAAATGTCAGGAGTTGACTTTTCTGGCCCCACAATTGACTTTTCCCAAACTGTCTGATTTCTGATTCCATTGATCAATTGAAGCACCTCTGGCTCAAATAAAGAGCTGATTTTTTGTATGTAGATCCTTGTGGACATGTGGAGGGCCATGGAAATTCGTTTCACTCAAGGAATCAGAAATAAACTGATTTTATACCAAACCCTAGTTTTAGGGCAAAAATGACTAGGAACTGATTGCACTAATTGCCAATGGATCTTTCTGTAATAATTGTGGATCTTCTTAGGCCAAAATGCCTCTATAATCATGACATGAATGAGCCTCTTCACTTCCAACCAAACCTTTCCTGTTGCAGGTAGCCATGAAACCCTGATTTTTGATTAAATCCATATGCACACTCTGAGAGCTCTGAATCTTCCACTGATGAACTGAGGACCATAATAGGACATATGGACCCCCTTGAGACTTGTATAATTGGAGAATGAAGTTCAATTCTCAATCTTGCTCTGTGTGGGCTCCTTCTGGTAAGGAGTGACCAATCAAACCCTGATTTCCCTAGTCAATGATGCAGTATGCAATGAGTATGACCTAGTATGATGCTAATGAAATGTAAGACACAATTACATGCTTCCAAGAAAAAGTGAAGGGTAAATTTTGGGGAATTACAGCTGCCCCTATTCAATCAACTAGAGACCCGAAAGGAAGATAGCAGCGGCTTTCGCACTTTCGAGGTATCGAGGGATTGATTACAATAAAAACCCGGAAATTTACACTGAAGTGAAGAATGAAGTAATAATGCCTGTCAGAATCGGCAAAGAGGTGGTCTTGATCTGAAAATCAACAAAGAATTCATCTGGTACGGTGAGAGTCGGTCTGAGCACCGAAAAAGAATGTTAGACTGGATACCAAAATAAATGGTAACACAGAAATAACCATGGCTTGAATGCCGCTCGTCAGTCTGAATACTGGAAATGACTTCAATCTGAATATCGGAAGATATGAGATTATTAACATCGGTCTGAATACCGGGAAACTGACCTAAATGCCACTTCGGTCTGAATACCGGAAAATTGGCCTGAATGCCACAAGTTGCATCGACCTGAACGTCGGAAACTTCTTCGATCTGAACATCGGAAAACTGGCCTGAATGCCACTTCGGTCTGAATACCGGAAAACTGGCCTAAGTGCCACAAGTTGCATCGACCTGAACATCGGAAACTTCTTCGATCTGAACATCGGAAAGTTGGCCTGAATGTCACTTCGGTCTGAATACCGGAAACTGGCCTGAATGCCACAAGTTGCATCGACCTGAACGTCGGAAACTTCTTTGATCTGAACAACGGAAAACTGGCCTGAATTCCACTTCGGTCTGAATACCGGAAACTGGCCTGAATGCCACAAGTTGCATCAACCTGAACGTCAGAAACTTCTTCGATCTGAACATCAGAAAACTGGCCTGAATGCCACTTCGGTCTGAATATCGGAAACTGGCCTGAATGCCACAAGTTGCATCGACCTGAACGTCGGAAACTTCTTCGATCTGAACATCGGAAAACTGGCCTGAATGCCACTTCGGTCTGAATACCGGAAAAACTGGCCTGAATGCCACTTCAATCTGGATACCGGAAACTTTCATGCTTGTCAGCATCGGCAGAAATAAGGAAAATGATGATTGAGGCGGCGTGTGGGCCAACGACCCATGCTGAAGATAATAAGTCATGAACAAACTTCAGTCTGGGTACTAGGAACATGCTTCTGGTTTATCACTTGGGATACCGAGAATGTTTTATGCTTTATGCGTATGTTTGAATTTTTCAATGGCGTAATGCTCCATGAAAATGGAAATGCTACGCGATTTGGGAGGATGCAATGCCATATGATTCTACATGCAGGGATGTGAAATGCTAGGGAGAATGCCAAGCCGAGGCAAGGAATCCTGCCGGGGAAATGATTACAATCTTCTGGGCCCTGGCAATGTTGTTGGAGACACACAACACAATGAACTCTGTGGGGAAATGGCCGGCCACACGGTGTTTTGGTAATAATAAAATACCGAAACTCTGACTGGAGAGAGAATGGCACTGAAAGCTTACTGCTGAGGGAAACGACAGTGGTTCTGGCAACCATAATTTGTGAGAGAGATGACTCAGCAGGGGAAGCAAACACCGATACGGTACCGAGATTCTGCTTCAAGAAAAGAGACCGTGGATCTGGCGTCGAGATCATTGATCTGGCATCGAGCTCTGAGGAGCAGCCGTTTCTGCTGGGAAGATACAGTCTGGCACTGTCAACATCCGCTGGGGATATACAATCTGGCACTGTCAACTCTACTGGGGAGTGTATAGTCTGAAACAAATACTTGGGGGAGTGCAATAGTGAGAACTTGCTGGGGATTGAAGAATCAAATGCTTGGACCAACTCTGCAGGGATAAGATACCAAGTACCAACTGTTGAAGCAAAACAAACGCGATCGTCTACTGGGAACCTTAGGGAAATGCCCCAAGTGTACCTGTTCTGAATAGACGATCCAAAGCACTTAAAATTTGTGGCAATTTTAAATGTTTAGTAAGCATGTACCTGTAAAGCTCTTATGTTTCATGATGCAATGTTTATCAAAAATTCGGACGTCATTTTTGCAAACAAAACAGTAAAATGAAAATGAACACAGAGATATACTAGATAACATGATTTTATTGATTGAATGGCCCTTGAATAGGCATTTACATCAGGAAGCAATCCCTGGAAAGAGGTAATTGCACAAAAGATAAAAACAGAAATTAATCTAATGGCAATGTGAAATGGATTTCTATCGGGTTCCAATCCTGCTATGACTCGCTCGTCTTCAAGATCTTCCAGATGATTAGCCTTCTGAAAAAGGTGATTGGACCGTTTCCTATCTTTCGAAAGTTTCCAGTTATCGACACGGGATGAGATTCAGAACGCAGTCATTCGCTTAATCCCTAACTTTTGCCTGGATCGCCCTTTCGGGTTTTCAATCCACCGGGATACCCATTTTTTCCTAAGTTGCCTTTTCAGGTTTTCAACTTACCGGGTGTACAATCTTTTCATTTTTAATCCCTAACTTTTGCCCGAACCTTTTTCATTCTCTTGGTTCACCGGAATGCCCTTTTTTGCCTGGACTATTCTTTTTGTCCAGCGGGTCTATTTTATGCGAAGTATTTTTTAACTGCGTCTGAGTTCACAGGGGAAGTGAAGTCTTCACCGTCCATAGTTGCAAGCATTAAGGCTCCACCATAAAAAATCTTAGTGACAATATATGGTCCTTCATAGTTAGGAGTCCATTTGCCCCTGTGATCTGTCTGAGGTGGAAGGATCCTTTCAAATCTCCAACTTGGAAATGCCGAGGACGCACTTTCCGATCAAAGGCTCTCTTCATCCGACTTTGATACAACTGCCCATGACAAATGGCTGCCATTCGCTTCTCTTCGATAAGACTCAACTCGTTGAACCTTGTTCAAATCCATTCAGCTTCATCTAACTTGACATCCAACAGGACTCTTAGAGAAGGAATCTCCACTTCAACAGGTAGGACTACTTCCATACCATACACAAGGGAGTAAGGGGTTGCCCCGGTCGACATACACACTGAAGTACGGTACCCATGCAAGGCGAAGGGTAGCATCTCATGCCAATCTCTGTACGTAACGACCATCTTCTGCACAATCTTCTTTATGTTCTTATTTGCTGCCTCAATAGCACCGTTCATCTTAGGACGATAAGGGGAAGAATTATGATGCTGAATGTTGAAGTTCTAGCACAACTCCTTCATCATTTTGTTATTGAGATTAGAACCATTATCAGTAATGATTCTTTCGGGACCCCATAGCGACAAATGATTTCTTTCTTGATGAATTGGGGAACCACATGTTTGGTGACATTCGCAAACGATGCTGCTTCGACCCACTTGGTGAAATAGTCGATGGCAACAAGGATGAAGTGATGCCCATTGGAAGCAGTCGGCTCAATCTTTCCAATCATATCAATGCCCCACATAGCAAACGGCCACGGCGAAGACATCACATTCATAGGATTTGGCGGCACATGCACCTTATCAACATAAATCTGGCATTTATGACACTTCCGAGCATATTTGAAACAATCCGATTCCATGGTCATCCAGTAATACCCTGCTCTCAATAATTTTTTAGCCATTGCATATCCACCAGCATGAGTACCGAAGGAGCCTTCATGAACTTCCTGCATTAACATGTCCGCTTCGTGTCTATCCACGCATCTGAGCAAAACCATGTCGAAGTTCCTCTTATACAGCACCTCGTTTTTGTTCAAGAAGAAACTGCCTGCCAATCTTCTCAAAGTCTTTCTGTCATTGTTGGATGCCCCTGCGGGGTACTCTTGATTCTTCAGAAAGCACTTGATGTCGTGATACCAGGGTTTGTCATCAACCATCAGTTCAGCGGCAAACACATACGCGGCCCTATCAAGGCGCATAACATCGATCCTGGGAGCATGGTTCCACCGAATCACCATGATCATGGAGGATAGAGTAGCAAGAGCATCTGCCATCTAGTTTTCATCACGAGGTATATGATACAACTTTACTGTTGTGAAGAAAGTCAACAGTCTTCTCGTGTAATCTCTGTAAATGACCAGAGTAGGCTGGAGAGCATTCCAATTACCATTCACTTGATTGATCACTAGAGCTGAATCTCCGTAAATGTCCAGAGTCTTGATTCTCAAATCAATGGCTTGCTCAATACCCAAGATGCAGGCTTCATACTTAGCTTCATTATTGGTGCACTCGAAAGTCAGACGAGCGGTGAAAGGCATGTGGGCACCTTTCGGAGTAGTGATGACAGCACCAATTCCACTTCCTCTTGCATTGACGGCCCCATCAAACGTTAACGTCCATTTTTCATCTGGATCATGGCCCTCTTCAACAACTGGCTCTTCACAGTCTTTCATCTTGAGGAACATGATGTCTTCATCTGGAAAATCAAACTTCATCGGCTCATAGTCTTCAATCGGTTGTTGAGCAAGATAGTTTGACAGAATACTCCCCTTGATGGCTTTCTGGGATGTATACTGGATATCATACTCTGTCAGTACCATTTTCCAACGAGCAACCCTTCCGGTGAGAGTTGGCTTCTCAAATATGTATTTGACTGGATCCATCTTAGAGATCAGTAAGGTTGTGTGAGTCAGCATGTATTGTCTCAATCGCTTAGCAGCCCATGCAAGTGCATAACATGTCTTTTCAAGCATTGAGTATCTTGACTCGCAGTCTGTGAACTTCTTACTCAGGTAGTAGATGGCATGCTCTTTCCTACCTGTCTCGTCGTGTTGACCGACAACACAACCCATGGAATTGTCAAGTACTGTCAAGTACATAATCAGCGGTCTCCCTGGGACTGGAGGCATAAGGATAGGAGGATTCTGCAAATACTCTTTTATTTTCTCGAAAGCCCTTTGACAATCATCCACCTGATAGCCGGATCTTTTCTCAGCAACTTGAAAATTGGCTCACACGTGGCTGTTAGGTGAGAGATGAACCTTGCAATGTAGTTCAACCTCCCTAAGAAACCACGGACTTGTTTCTCTGTTCTTGGCTCAGGCATCTCTTGTATCGCTTTTACTTTGTCAGGATCCACCTCAATCCCTTTTCCACTAACAATAAAACCCAGCAGTTTTCCAGATCTCACCCTGAAAGTACACTTGTTCGGATTAAGCCTCAGCTTGAATTTCCTCAAACGCTCAAACAGTTTCTGCAAATTCACTAGATGTTATTCTTCTGTCTGAGATTTGGCAATCATATCGTCAACATAAACCTCAATTTCATGATGAATCATATCATGGAAAAGAGTCACCATAGCTCGTTGATATGTTGCCACAGCGTTCTTCAAACCAAACGGCATCACCTTGTAGCAGAAGGTGCCCCGTGGGGTTATGAAAGTTGTCTTCTCCATGTCTTCTGGTGCCATCTTGATTTGATTATAGCCAGAAAAGCCATTCATAAAGGAAAATACCGGGAACTGAGCTGTGTTATCCACCAAAACGTCGATGTGAGGTAATGGGAAATCATCTTTAGGACTAGCTCTGTTCAGATCCCGGTAGTCGACACACATCCGTACCTTCCCATCCTTCTTAGGTACTGGAACGATGTTTGCAACCCATGGCGGATAGTTGGTAACTGCTAGAAACCCTGCATCCAACTGTTTTTGCACTTCTTCCTTTATCTTGACAGCCATCTCTGGTCTTGTTCTTCAAAGCTTCTGCTTGACCGGAGGACAACCCTCTTTGAGAGGCAAACGGTGTACCACGATGTCTGTGTCAAGCCCTGGCATATCCTGATAAGACCAATCGAAGATGTCGACATACTCTCGCAGCAATTCAATCAACCCCTTCTTCACATCATCTTCCAAAGCAGCCCCTATCTTGATTTCTTTCTTGACGTCCTCGGTGCCAAGATTAATCACTTCAGTAGATTCTTGATGCGGTTGAATGACCCTTTCCTCCTGTTTTAACAACCTGGCAAGCTCTTCAGGGAGTTCACAGTCTTCATCACCCTCTTCTTCAGCTTGAAAGGTCGGATTTTCAAAATTGAAGCGAGCCATAGCAGAACCGATATCAATAGGATCCGGTGATGTGCATCTGCATGAGTGATGGTATGTGCTTATGAGTGTGAAAAAAGTGAAAACTAAACAAAACATTGCCAAATATTTTTTTGATTCTTTTGGTTTTTGAAAACTGCAAAAATTGAAAGACAGTGAATAAAATATTTGAATGCAAAAAGACGTCCTTTATTTATGACAAAAATGCAGGTAAACACATAGAAGAGCCCTACAATGAGTCATTACGCCCTGGGCGGAACGTAAGACTTGGACACGCATGAACAAACAAGGAAAATTACTCTTCAAGAAGAGTGACTTGGACAATCTCTTCAGAAGACCAATTGTTGATGACTTCACCCGGGATCCTCGGACGCACCCAGTTGTCGATGTCACAATCACTATCCCCTTCTTCATTGTTGATTGCAGAGATCTGGCCATACTGAATGATGCCAGCGTTGGAGAAAGTAATTGGCCCCTGTCGAGTCTGAGGCGCTGAAGTTGTAGAAGTCAGAGCTGGCTGGTATCCAATCCCGAACTTGTCTTCTTTCATCGGTAACTCCAACAGACGTCCCCAACCGGAGGCAACACCCGAATCTACCAAGTCTTGTGCCTGCTTGAAGGAAGAAATAGAGGCATCCGCTTTAACTTCTTCCACCGGAGCTGCATCCTTGATCTAAACTGCCTCAAAGGCCTGACACAGGGTCTCATGAAATTCACCTTCTACCTCTACATACTTGAATGTAGACAGGTTACTGACCAGAATTTCCTCCTCACCACAGACAGTGATAATTCGTCCGTTGACTGGGAATTTGATCCTCTGATGCAAAGTTGAGGAGACTGCCCCAGCATTGTGGATCCAAGGACGACCCAGCAGGCAACTATACGAGGGACTGATATCCATCACATAGAAGATAGTGTTGAAGGTTTGTGATCCAGTCAGAATTGGCAATTCTACCTCTCCAAACACCGACTTCTTAGAACCATCGAAGGCTCTCACCATGAGATTAGAAGGCTTCAAGACCAAACCTTCTACTTCTAACCTTACAGGGCTCTCTTGGGTAGCACATTGAGAGGAACCTGTATCCACCAGAACATGTGATAACACGGTGTCTCTGCATTCCATCGAGATGTGCAGAGCCTTGTTATGATTGCGTCCGGCTGGTGTCAAGTCAGAATCGGTAAAACCCAACCCGTTGCTTGCATGAACATTGGCAACGATCCCTTCTAGTTGGTTTACCGAGATTTCTTGAGGTACATAAGCAGCATTAAGAACTTTCAGAAGTGCCTCCCTGTGTGCCTCCGAACACAACAGGAGTGAGAGAATAGATATCTTGGACGGCGTCTGAATCAACTGATCAACTACCTTATAGTCGCTTTTCTTTATGATTCTCAGAAGCTCGTCCACGTCCTTTGCAAAAGTAGGCTCAGAACCAGCCTGGGGTGCAGAGGTACCCTCATTCACAACTTGTTTGCCTTTGGTCTTCGCCGCGGCGTCAGCATTGTCAGTTTGGGTAACCGGTGGTGAGAACAGTCTACCACTCCTGGTGAATCGCCCGATTCCACCAACGTTGTCCACTGCAGGATCTACTATCTCAACTTCAGATTCAGACTTATCCTCTATTTTCAATGGCTGCTCCACTCCACGATCGTGCGTGTATACACTCCCCCCATAGTGCCAAGGAATGGCCCTTTCGCTGGTGAAAGGTAAAGGACCAGGGGTCGTGATGGTCATAGTGGATGGTCGCACTGGTGGCACTGGTTGCGCTTCTGGCACACTGATCTGAGCAGTTGGATAGAAAATGGTGATAGTAGCAACATCACACTCGTACTCAGAAATCTCATTCATTGAAATATAAACATCCGAAACATAGGAATCAAGTTCAATTACATCAGAATCAACCATATTGTTTGGGATATCAGCAACAACATCAGCAAAATTAAATACATTATCAAGAATTACACAATCAACAGGATCATCGCTTGTGAACTTTTCAGCAGCATCTTCAAATACCTCTTCATCAACCCCTTCAATGGATTCTTGGACAGACAAGTATTTAGCCTGGAGGATACCATTGTCAAGCAAGGCCTGGATACCTTGTTGTAGCTTCAAACAACCTCCACTCTTAGTAGCACAATCCAAACATCCCTTCCCACAACCGGGGAAAACATCGGCCTTCAGCAAGTGTTCTTTAATCTCCAACAGCGGAGTCTTCAACCTCAACACATCCTTGATTGACTTGGCTTCTCCTTCCAGCATATTAACATTTGCACCACCATGTTGCGGCATGGGATTGTTGACGACATTAGGAGCGGGCGCAAAGTTGATGCCCTTCGAATCAATGAGGTCCTGAACTACGTGGTTAAAAGCTTTGCAGTTCTCAATATTGTGGCCAGGTGCCCTAGAGTGGAAGTTGCACCTAGCGTTGGCGTCATAACCCACTGGAAGCCTACCAACGGGAGGAGCCAGAGTGCGTAACTGCACAAGTTGTAGTTGTTGAAGGCTAGGAAGCAATTGAGCGTACGACATTGGAAGAGTGTCGAAACCCCTGTCCATCATCCTTTGCCTCTGTTGATAGGCGGGTCTGTTACCCTGTTGCTGTTGTTGGTACTGAGTTGGTTGACGTTGTGGTTGTTGTTGTTGTAGTGGTCCTGCAGCCGGAAAGGTCACAGCCGCAACATACGGTTGTTGATGGTAGTTCTGAAAATTGTTCCTTCTGATACCCCTGCTTTGATATGAAGACAAATAATTCACACCCCCCTCTCTCTGCTTCTGTCCTCCAATAAACGGCTTCTTCACCCCTGATGAAGATCCACCTCCACTCTGGATCTTGCATGTCTTCAGGTAGTTCTCCACCCTCTCACCGGTAGAGACTACATCAGCAAAGTTGGAGGCATTGCAACCCACCAGGCGCTCCAAGTAAGGTCCGGGCAGAGTGTTCATGAACATGTTAGCCATTTCCTTCTCCAACATGGGAGGTTGAACACGAGAAGCTGTCTCCCTCCAGCATTGAGCGTATTCCCCGAAGCACTCATTTCTTTTAAGAGACAGATTCTGAAGTTGAGTTCGGTCCGGAGCCATGTCTGCATTATACTGATACTGCTTCACGAAAGCCTCAGCCAAATCCCTCCAACAACGAATGTGGGCTCTGTCCAGCCTCATATACCATTCCAGGGATGCCCCGGCTAGGCTATCCTGGAAAAAGTACATAAGCAACTTTTCATCGTCAGAGTATGCAATCATTTTACGGAAGTAGGCTTGCACATGAGTCTTTGGGCAAGAGCTGCCATTGTATTTGTCAAAGACTGGGACTTTGAATTTCGGTGGCACCCTCACGCCTGGAACCAATCCCAAGTCAGCAACGTCTACTCCCAGAGGATTCTGTCCTTCCACTGCCTTCAGCCTCTCCTCTAATCTCCTGAACATGGGGTCCATGCCATGGCCCATGCCAAAGTCTTCCTGCATCTGGGTGAACTGATCGTCCTGGTCATCATGGACGGGCTGTTGACCAGAGTTGACATGTGGGATAGGGATAGGCCCCGGTCCGCTGGGTCCGTTAACCTCTCCAGCTGGAGGATCAGTTACAGTCTCTGGTTGAGTAGTGGAGGGATTCCTTTGCATCATCTGTCTGAGCTCTTGTTGTCCTTGAGCTACTCCCTGGACCACATCCATGAATTGATTCATGCAGTTTCTCATCTCGGCGAGTTCTGCTTGTAGGCCCTCCATAGCTCTCTGCTGGTTTCTGCGGGTACCGTACCGGTGGATTCCTAAATCAGCTATCCTGCTAGTGGAACACCAAATAATATGAGAATACCGCAGTGATACCTGTTATGCAAGGCATGCAAATGAATATGTTAATGCAATGACATGTTTATCGATTCCAAAGGGTATTTTACCCCCTTGATTCCAGTCTCACAAGAAGATCGAGCCATAGATAAACTTTGGAGATCAAGATGCAATAGAGAGAAAACCTTCATACAGATAAATTCAAAGAGAAGGGCCTTAGCCAATTGTATATCACAAGAGGATTCCCACAACAAGCCTGTGGATCATCACTACAAAGTAACAACACAATAAGTAAAGAGAGGAACAAAAATCAGGAATCAGCCTCCTGTATACAACCCATAAGGATTGCTCCTCACTTCAGCCAGTAGTGCCACCGTGTCAGGATGATCTGGAGATTCTGTCAAACGCCGGATAAGCAAATTCCTCTTGTGAATAATCCCATCCAGTTCGTTGATGTGCTCCATGTAGTACTTCCCATCATCCTCTCAGAAAACCTCTTCAAGTCTAGACCTCTTCAAACCTGCCAGCACCTTGAGTTCTTCAATCTGTTCTTGAGCCTTGTTGAGTTGATCCGTGATATAACCATTGGTTGAACGGGCGCACAGAAGCTCATTGTTCTTCTCCTTCAGCTGAGTCTTCAATTTCTCCATCTGACTAGTCAGTTGGGCTACCATCTCCTCCTCTTTTGCTTTCCAAGAAGCTGAAAATGCATCCCATTACTCTTGCCACCCTGCTAACTTGCCATGAGCATCCATTAACTGTTGCTTGACTCGTCTCAACTCAGAACTGGATGACCCCAAGGCTTTGTCAGTCTTCCTAAAGAAGTCCACTTCCACAGCCAATTTCTTCTCTGCTTCCTCTTGCAATCTAACGGCTTCCCCCTTCTGATATTCCGCCTCATGGTGTAGATGCATACAGTCTTGCAATTTCGCACTCAACCCTGAGTTTTCAGTTTGAAGCTCCTCCATGGTATTCTTCAATTTGTCATACTTTTCTCGACTCACCATTGTTGGCTGCTCAGGAGTAGGTGGATACAAAGGTTCTTCAATAGGAAACGGCAGACCAAACTCTTCAACTCTTCCTTGAATCCAATCTTCATACTGAGGGTAAGTCCTGCAATCTCCTTTTCCAAGCACAGTCCTTCCTCTCTTGATCACCTTGAGCCAGACCTCAGCTGCCTTACGGGATACAGTCAAATCAGATGAAGAATGGAAAAATAGAGATTCCTCCACATCTTTTTCCAAAGGTGGAGTTCTTAAAGCATATCCAAACTGTCTAACTGCTAGAGAAGGATTATAATTGATTCCTCCTCTTCTTCCCACCAACGGTACATTCGGGAAGTTCCCACAACTGTGAACAATATCCTCCCGAAGCAAGTTCTGATTTGACCACCAAGAAATATCTTTAGCTCTTATCCCCATCAGTCTCTTCGACCAACTCGACGAGTCTTTGAGATCAACGAATGCTCCTGACTTGGGTAGGTGGGAACTGAACCACTTATAAAACAAGGGCGCACAACAATTCACCAATCCTCCCTTTCTATTCTCATTCCTGTGATGCACTGAATGAAAGAAATCTCCCAACAAGGTCGGCATTGGATTACCCAACACAAAAAGGCGTATTGCGTCTACGTCCACAAATTTGGCAACATTAGGGAATAGGACAACCCCGTATACGCAAAGAGCCAACACAATATTGAAACCCCTCTGATCACCATCTTCAAGCTTCTTCTTGGCTTCTCCCACTAAGAAACTCAAATGAAAACCACTGACTCTTCCCTTTTGACACATATTAGCCTTCAAGACTGATTTCCCCAAATATGTGGCCGAAGCAACCATGCTGAGATCGGGCAGAAACTCAGAACTGTAAAACAACAACTGTGACTTTATAGGAACTCTGAGAAAACTGGCAATCTCCTCCAAAGGAGGGACCAAAATATAATCCGAGAATGTGAAACACCTCAATGGAGGGTCATAGAACTGCAGCAGTATGAAGAGAGCATCATGTTGATCCTTGGAAAGAACCGTGACGAAACTTAGAATCAAACCGTACTCCTTCCGTAATCCTTCTAGAGAATCGTGATTCATTAACTTCATCAGTTGTTGAATAGGCTCCAAACAAACCACAGGAAACTTGTAGGTGTCGTGTCTCTTTCTGCCAATATCCATCTCAGGAGAACCAGAAAACCCCGACCGGAATCAAGAAGAAGATGTAAACCCCCTAGAAATGGATAAACATGTGTTAAATGATATGAATGCAGAATGATGTGATGCAATGCAGTGACATGGAAATCAGGACTGCTGTATCTGCTTGAACATCTGTCAGGTTGCATTGTCTGAAGAGAAACCCACTGAGGAATATAATACAAGATCAAAACTCTGCTTCAGAAAACCGGGTTGGTTGGAGGTTAAGGTTTCCTGAATTTAGCCTGCCCCTCACTGGTAGGTTCTAAGAACAGAAGTTTGTCAGCTTCAGCCCTTCAGTCGAGAATAATACGTTTACCACTGAAGGTTTGGCATTATTACGGGATAAAAGACCTCCACTGACTCCCCTCAACAGGACATCCTAATAGCAAGTTCCCAGTCTTGGGGTCCTCGGATTGAGCAGCGAGAATGCGCCCACCAGAGCTAACATAATCACGTCTCGGAGGAGAGGCCTTGACTGATTCCTCGGGAAATGGTCACCAGAGGCGACGATTTCTAGAGGAACATCTGTCGTTATGGAACACCCATAGGACAGAATATATCCAAAGAAACCTCATCTGGATGTGGGTCTCATGAACGACTTAACGTAGCAACATGCCACGCAAGCCTCATGACTATCCACTCTAAAACCTGTGTGTACGCTCAAGCCTGGGTAGTGGGCTTATCTCTCATAGAACATCCCAACCCAACAAATAATCAACCCCCACAGAGCTAACAGACACAACAATGATATGTACACAATGCAATAAGATAAAGCTGATAAATGCTGGAAATAAATAACTGTACAAAAGAATAAACACCCAACAAATAAGAAGCCTACAAAAGCTAGGAGGGACTCGCTTAGGGAAACCGGTCCTCAGCAGAGTCGCCAGCTGTCGCAGCTTAAAAAATAAGGAATGCGAAAAAATAACTGGCGAGAAAAGAAATGACAGAAGAGTCGCCACCGTGCGTTATTTATCCCAAAAGAGGGAAAGGAAACGCTCGAAGTAAATCTGGAGAAAAGGAAAGGAAAAGACAAGGTCTCACAACCAAATCTTGGGTTCGGGAGTCGATTATGCGAAGGGAAGGTATTAGCACCCCTACGCATCCGTAGTACTCTACGGGATCCACTCTTGTTATTCTTGTCTAAAGGGTGTATGTTTATCTAATGTACTTATTTACTAAAATGGGGGCCAAAAGAAAATGACTCGCATGGATGTCGCATCCACTGCATACGTATCTCATCTGAGTATGAGAATCAGAGTCTTCGTAGCTCGGCTACCTATGGGTGAAGGAGATGTGTGCTCGCTAAGACATTGCGTCTTATGCCTACGTATCTCATCTGGAATGAAAATCAGAGCAAAACGTAGTTCGGCTAACTACGGGAACAAGGGTCTCGATTGCAACTAGGGCAAGAGAAAAGAATCACAACGAGGGCGAAAACAAGCAAGGATTAGTTGTTAGTTGTCAGTCAAAAAGGAAACTCGGCAAGACATCGCATCTTGTGCCTACGTATCTCATCTGAACATGAGAATTAGAGTTGTCGTAGTTCGGCTACATAGGGATTGCCATCTGAACATGGACTTACAAAGGAGGACACCGGTTGTGTCAAAGGAAGGTGGGCAATGTGTTCACGTCCTACCAGCATGTGTCGCAGCTCGCTGAATCGAGTCTTAGGCAGTTACCTCTTTGCAATAGAATGGACTACATGCCACAGGATCGGAGACGCTCGGAAGGTCTAAAAAAGGGGGAAGCTCTGCCCTAGATTTGTCATGCAATGTGGACCTAAGTGTTAGGATTTACAAATGAGAACATCTACCTAATGTTAGCATGCAAAGAATGAGGAAATTCTACCTATGTTATCATACAAAAGAATAAGGGAATTCTACATATGTTATCATACAAAAGAATGAGGGAATGCTACCTATGTTATCATACAAAGGGTTCTACCTAATGGGTGCTACCTAAACGGACAAGAATCGACGAATGAAGCAAGAAGAGGAGTGGAGTAAAGGGTAGATGGCGATGCACGAAGCAATCGACTTACAGGTAGATGGCGATGCATGAAGCAATCGATTTACAAGAGAAATGGCGATGCATGAAGCAATCGACTTACAAGTGGTAGATGGCGATGCCTGAAGCAATTGACTTACAAGAGAAATGGCGATGCATGAAGCAATCGACTTACAAAAGAATGGATGAATACGTGATGGTTCTGTTAAGTTTTGAAAATGAATGCTCGACGTTGGATCGAGATTTTGATATTGTTTTGAAATGGTTATCGGGTGTTCATTTTATTTCTTGTATTAACAGAGGAATAAAGAATGAAATAATAAACATTATACAATTCATGGGAGAGGGGTACATTTGTTATGAATGGGGGTTGTTCATGGCAATCAAGTAATAATAATATATGCCTCATACACCATACAAGTAGGCCACAGTTATCAAACAAATCAGATATATAAACAAGTATATGATCAAATCAAATAATCCAAGAATTAAATAATGAAGCATTAGACAATGTATGAGAAGTATAAACATGTTAAGCAAATCAAACAATAGAAGCATGGATGAAAGAAACAAGTATGAAAAATATCAAGTGAATCAGACAGATGCAACTATGCACACAAAGGGTCAATGAATAATTTAATCGGGAAATTATGCAAGGATCAAATAAAATCAAGATGAAAGGCCTCTAATACATGGCATATGAGATGAACAAGGGAGGATCAAAAGATCTCTTCAATTGCCCTAAGCAATCCCTTAAGTCAAACATCAATCATAGAAAAGTCAACTGAAAAGTCAAGTCAACTTGAAAATTATCAAAAAAATATTAAATTAATTAAGAAAATTATGAAAAATTAAACTAAATGAGGTGGGGTCAGGACATCATCATCCCCCAAAAAGATTTCAATAATAATGAAAATTAGTGTATAAACTAATTGAAATAAAATAGAAGTCAAATGAGAAGTCAACCAAGCAAACTAGGTAAAAAATAAATCCAAAATAAATTAAAAATGAGAAATAAAATTCCAATAAAAGGTCAGGTTGACCATGAGACATTGGTCAACCCTCATCCCAAAAATCAGAAATTAAAAAAAATCCTAAGTCATGAAAATAAAATAAATGAAAAAATATGTGTTAAAATGGACTATTTGAAACAAATAATTAATTTAAAATGTTAACATTAAATAAAATATGAAAGTAAAAATTAAATAAATTAAATAAAACATTAAAGAATGCAAAAAATATTTTTTAGTATTTTTATGAATAAATAAAGTATTTTTTATTAATTAAATCAAAACAGAATAAAAAATGAATAAAAGAAATGAAAATAAAAATAGAACAATGGGCTTTGTGTGTGGTGTTAGTAGCAGGCGAAATGGAGTGTAAAGCCCAGTCCAAGATGAAAAAAAATCAGCGTGACACATCAACAAATAATGTTCATTTAAAATGTTATGTAAACAAACATCAACTGGTCGGCATCATTTAAAGCACTACGTGACAAAAGAGCAAACCAGCGGCCAGGATCCACCCATGCGTGCGCGATCCAGTGGCTGTCACGAAGCCACGTATGGCCCGGTCCATGCAACGTGAAGAAAGGAAAAAAACAGTAACATGCAGCTAGTGCATTCAGGAAAAAAAACGGACCAAATTCCTCCATCTTCTTCACAACTTATCTCACTCTATAGTTCATGAAATGGGATGATGTAAAAAGCAAAATTCAAGTTTGAAACATGTAGAACACAATGATGTCTTGTTTTATTAGAAATAATGTCTCTAGCATGTAGAAAAGTGAACAACAAGGTAGGCTCATGCAAGGATACGGCAAAAATTCAATGTTACAAAATCAAGCTTAATCACAATGCCTCTTGGTGAGGGCTTCATAGACAATCATGACACATTATTTACATGGAAAAACAACATGGTACAAGCATGGCCATAGCATGAAAACAATAATAATCATAAACATGGTAAGCATGAAAAACAATAATGATCAAGCAAGATAATCATGGCCATGGAGGGTTGGGATAAGGAGGTTACCTAGTGGAAAACAGTCCACTGCTTCTTGGTAGTGGAGAAGATAGAAAAGGAAAATGCTCTTGGTGCTTGTGCTTGAGAAATGGAAAGTGAGGAATGGATCTTGAACTTGCCAAGTTGCTTTGCTCTTAGAAAATAGCAGCCTCCAATCTTAACTCGAAAATGGCATTAGCTCCTCTTCAGATTAGGGTTTATGCTCTTTAAATATGGTGGGTTAAAGTGCTCTTAATGGGCTTAAGTGTATGGTTTTGGTTCATGAGCAAAATGCCACAAAAGGTGAGGTGTGAAATGAAACTCTAAATGTGGCAAAGCTTAAGTGAGTGAACATTAAATTGCATGACCAAATGAGGTAAAAAAGTGTGTTGGTTGGTTTTGTGGTCTGACTTGGTTTTTCTTGTGCAGCATAAAAACAAACAAACTAGGTGACTTTAAGGCTTTGTAACTTGATTAATACATGTCCAAATGGCAAGGCAATGCAAATAGTAGAAAGAGGGCATGGAGCTTAACATCTTTCATGTTGAACACAAATTGAAATGATGAGTGGAAAGAGGTGAAAAATGGCCATAAAGTTTGGGTCCCGTAGCTGCAAAATGGTTGGGCCAGTTTGGCCTAAATGCTGTCAAAAAATTCAGCCTTTGATACCAACTTTAGATGAGTGTATCTTCCAAACCAATGATCCAAATGGGGTGGTTCCAAAAAGGTGTGAAAGAGGACATATCAAGGTACAACTATCATGAAGAAAGTGTTTTCAAAAGATGCCTTGAAGTGGAAGAAATCTGGCCCATAAATCTTGACAAATCTTACAAATTTTGGACTTAGAAAATTTTCTAAGTGTCCTAAAATAAAGTCTTACTTTGACCAAACATAACTTTCTCAATTTTAATCCAAATGAAACAAACTTTATATCTCTAGAAATCTTAGAACAAGAGGAACAACTTTCATGTTGGAGAAGATTTCAAATGGAGCTTGCACATTGATGAAATATAGGCTTAAAGTGGGTGCAAAAACCATAAAAACTTGCCTTAAATGGAAAGTCAACTATTTCCAAATTTAGTAATTTTTCCAACTCCTGATTAAATGATGAATCCATGATCCAACCTTGAACAAATTTCACATGTAGGCTCCCTTAGGCATGGATTCCACCTTTCCTTATTGGATAAAAGAAAAGTCGGTGGCGACTCTTGCTAACCGCGACATTTGCTTTCCAAAGCAAAAACACCTAAGGTCAGTTCACCGTATGACACCCGCGTTTATCAAATTTTGCTTCAAGAAATTATCTTTGAACTCCCGCATAAAATTTTGAGCAATATGCCTGATGCAGTAGACATGCGTAGACGGGGGGTCATGCCAACCATTTGCTGGATTATTGTATGCACTGTCGATAGAAGTGTGCCTGTCAGAAATCACACAGATGCCAGCTTGTGGAGTCACGTGCGTTCGGAGATTCTTAAGGAAGAAACTCCAAGCAGCAGCCATTTCTCCTTCAACCAATGCAAAGGCTATTGGGAAAATATTTGAATTTCCATCTTGTGCGACCGCCATCAGTAACGATCCTTTGTATTTCCCATACAGCCAAGTTCCATCGACTTGAATAAGTGGCTTGCAGAATGTGAAATCGATGATGCAGGGACGGAATGCCCAGAAAAGTCTATGGAATATTCCATTACCTTCTAGACGAGTTCCGCCAGGGGATTGTGCCGGCAAGGTCTCCATTATAGAAACCGTCCCAGGTGAATACAAATGTAGTGCAGCCAGGTAGCGCGGAAGTTGTTTGTATGATTCCTCCCAATTACCGCATACCAGTTCAATTGCCTTGGTTTTCGCTAACCAAGCCTTTCTGTACGACGGTGTATATTTGAAAACAGCCACACAATGGGAGATAATAGTTTTGACCTTGAGTGACGGGTCAGCCTCAACAAGAGGTATTATGGAATGGAAGATCATATCATGGCTAAGTTTGCGATGATCCTGTGCCATGTTTGTGTTGACGCAACTGTGAGCTTGAGAAATGGACCCTATCACCCACGCATTATGTTTCTTCTTGTACGATGCCATCAACCTATACGCACACTCCGAATTTTTGCATAAAATAACGTATCTTTCCGAATTTGATTTGTTAACATCGTAGTCAACACAGTTTTTCAAGTGTCAGTTTTTTATTGCTAACAGACACTTTTCCTTGGTCCGAAATTGGTCACCCTTCTTTAACTCCTCATCAGACCTCATATATGGGTTGTAGAACATATCTGATGAGGGCTCATCGTCGCCCAAGTTAAGGGTTGTGAAGTGCGCAGGCGGTGAGTAGCGTTGCACTGTAGGTATTTGGACTTGGTCTTTGTCTTCGGAATCACGGTTCACCAAGTCATCAACCACGTCTTCTGCATCATCAACCACATCGTCTTCAACGTGGTGTTCAACATTTTGTTCGTCATCATCCACAGGATCAATAACCTGTGACTGCATATTCTGAGTTGGTTGAAATTGTTCCAACACAATGTACAACACAATGTACAACACTATATATTCGTAACCAGAATACTCATGGTTACGAAACATGTATTGTGCCTCCATGTCATTTTGAATCAATGACTTATAAAACCTGACTGAGTTATTTTCAGAAAAAAAAGGTTGTTGATAAAAAATTTGGGACACGGGTTGTCTAAGTTTGGACTCAATCTTTTTTTTCAGATAAGAGAAGTCAGCTCCTCTATTTAGACAAAAACGAGTGCAATCGGTGTTTCTAAATAGGAAGCCAGACATATCACATTCATAAGTCTCACCATTGACGTGAGCTTTGATTTTGTATTGTGATGAAGATGCCATGATATGTGAGGGTTTTGTGAAGATTTTGTGAAGATATATGTGAAGATATTTTGAATATATATGTGAAGATATTGTGAATACCTTTGTGAAAATTGATCGCGACTTTATGAGTCGAATTTGGGGTACAAACTGCAAGTGCACAGTTCTATCGCGTAGTTTTAAAAGATATCGATCCCACAAGGACTTATGAATCGATATACCGTTTTCTAAGGTTACTTCGTAAAGCTAAGGCGGATGATACTTTGATTGTTTGGGGAAAAGTTAAAACTAAAATAAGATCTAAATTAAATATTAATTAAGCGGATATCGGTATGTAGTTCGTCGTAATTAGGGAATCAATTCTTCGTTGGTTTCTTGGTTTTAAAACAAATCCTTTCAGTAGACACTATTGATTAAAAGTCTTATCTCAAACTCTCGCTCTGTTGAATAAACTATGATTTTATATTAACGTAGTTGTCACTTATTAGTTAAGTCCAAAATCACTTTTTGAAAACAATAGAATCCGTAGAAACTCTTTTTAAGAAAACACTAAACGTTTAAACATCCTTGTCTCAAACTCTCGCTCTGTTGACTTAGATTATATAATTAAATTCAAATGCTTAACTCTCGTCCTCACATTCAACCTTTAAAAAATACTTTTTGAAAAAGATTAGAATTTAATTAACTCTAAAAATTGCTTTCGCCCTGATCTAGAATTAATGTCCAATTTACACTGTCCAGTTAAAAACTCAAACTCTCGTTCTATTGATTTTAACTTCGTTATGTCTTTTACTTTCGTACAAAACCTTGTTATTAAACCTGTAAATTGAGACCGTAAAAAGAGTGATTTTATTTTTAAATGTAATTAAACCAACTTAGTTTTGATTCCTTCATTCCGCTTACTCTACATACCGATACCTAAATAAATTAGCCAGACATGCTTAACAGATCTAAATAATCAGCATGCATAAATAATTCCATCTCAGGCAAATAATATAAATAAACAGTAAAGCAGAGCATATATAAATTCAAACAATAATTAAAGAACCTGAATAATTTATAGCAATCTTGAACACTCCACCACAGACCGGTTGGATTTGTTCTTGAATTCTTCAATCGTACAGGAAAATAAAAGTGAAGGAATAAAAATCTAGGGTCTAACGTAAGGTTAGATCTAGTAAAAGATACACAATAGTTTCCGGTGTAGAAACTATTGTGCGAAAAATTAATTAAGTGCTGAAAGATTAACTGGAAAGGAAAGTAAAAATAAGAATTGCAATTAAAAGCAAAAACAGTAAAGGAAAAGTAATGGTATGCTTGCACGGCTGGAAGAAGAAAATTGAACGAAGCGGAGTCTCGGCCGAGAGAGAGCTGTAGGGTTTGCCAAAAGCTACTATTTATATTGGTCACTTGTTGTAACTGTTTCCAAAGGTCTTCCGTGTAAAGAGTCTTCACGTTGCAAATGGTCAAGCGTAACAATAGGCCTCAACGTCTTTGTTGCGCTTCTGAAGCCAAAAATATAGGGGAATGGTGTGACGTCCGTCACACCATGTGTTACGCTCTTAACACAAGTAGGTAGGGTGTGACGCTCGTCACAGCTTGTGTGACGCTCGTCACGGGCGCAGCGCCTTGCTTTTGGGCTGGGCTTTGGCTTGGTGGAATTTGCTTCTTTTCATTTCTTTTTGCACCTCCTTTTCTTCCTTTTTCACTTGTGCTTCAAATAAGCTACCTGAGATAAATAGAAAGAAAATACCGAGTAATATCGAATAAAATGAAGTAAATTGAAGTAAATAATAATATAATTTAATTAAATCGAGTCCTAGAATGTGATATTATTTCATGTTATCAAACTCCCCCATACTTAGAACTTTGCTTGTCCTCAAGCAAAATACAGTATAGAACTCGTTTTAAAAATTTAGCCAGATGAAATTTCAAAACACACATCAATTCGTACTAGGTTGCAAGTAGATTTTGTTTAGAAGCAACTTGAATTTAATCTCGACATCAAGAACTCCCGTTACCACATCTGATAATTTTACCTCATGCAAACCAGTTCGAGTCATGCTATTATAGCTAGCCTGGTTCTTTTACTCTTATTTCACCCGTTTTCATTCTAGCGAAATCACATTAAGCCCTTTATCGTTTCGCGCACATAGTGGAGTGACCGGTTAGTGATTCTGATCCCCTTTTTAGCTTGAAGCTCTGGTACATGAGTCGGATAACTTCGTTATTTAGTCCATTGCGAATTGCGGGGGATCGGACCGTAGTCCTCCCTACCAAGTTCAGTACCAGATACCTGCTGAACCAACTCATAATGGGTCTTTCGTATTATGTTTTTGTATGATCTGCAACCTTTAGATTAAATGATCTGGTAAGGATCACCTAACTTAATTAGTGCATTTCCTGATATATATATATATATATATATATATATATATATATATATATATATATATATATATATATATATATATTATTTTATTTTTTTTTTGGGAATCATTCACTTATATTCATCGGCCCTCCACGTAGTTTGCTATTAGGATGGTGCTGACTTCTTGTATAAACTACTCGGGGTTACTATAAAGTTAAAAATCCAGGGACTTGTATAACAGTTGCCTTTCTGATCTAACAAGTTGAGGTTTGTTTAGAGTGTTGGGGCGGTAATGGTTTTTGTCTTAATTTGTTCAAGTTCGATAAAATAAGCAACCTTTATACTTACTGAGTGTGTTGAATTTTTGTTATGGCTCATGAAAATTTTTGAGGGAATAGATAATAGAAATTTTTCACACTAGGGACTTAACTTAAAATATATTATAAGAAATTTTGTTTTTTCTTTTTTTTTTTTATTTATATAAATTCAAGGGAAATAACAATGAAAAGAAAGGTACATACTTGAAAAAGGGAGGATAGAAAGAACACGATTTCCCCCCCCCCCCCCCATACTTAAATGAAACATTGTCCCCACTGTTTCAAGGAAATCAAAAGAAATACAAAAAGAAAAAAGGAAATTAAATCAATGCTGCCTTCCGCCTCTTGTTCTTGGACCTGGTGATCATTGACGTACTTCTAAGTCGTCAAACCTGCTTAGCAACTCAGTGAACCGCTGATTGGTTATAGCATTCCTCGCTTCCTGTTGTTGTTGCATTTGGCGCATCATTTGCATCATTTCGAGATTCTGTGCTTGCATACCATCAATAGCATCCTTGATGTCGTCGTTGGTTGCAGGTCTTCTTCGTCGACGACGTCGTGAGGATGGGCCAGCTGCATTATCGGAAGGGTTGAGCGGGACTGATTGTTGTGCAGGAGCATGATCACCTAGCTCCATTTCTTCGAACTCGTCTGTAGACGGGTTTGCATGTGAAGGCTCGGTAGCTTCAGGAGCATTCAGATCATAGAGGTGGCGGTTGGGGTTGGTGACATCCGTTAGGGCAATGTTGGGTAGAACAACGCTTGGGACTTCTTGGTTATTCACCATAAGGTAATATTTTTCGCCTACTCTGTTCTTAATTAGGCGGCTGGACCGACAGTAGCTTATATCCATAAATAGGGGAGGTAAAGATTCTAAAGTTTGGAGTCGGTCCCCTAGGTTTAAGCCAAGTGCTATGGTGGTGATTAATCCACCAATTACAAAAGGTTGACGGCCTCTAGCACATAATGTGCGGATATGATGAAATAGGAAGCAGGCGGCGTTTACCTTAGTATCCGGTTCGAAGACGCATTCGAGGAAGAATAATTCCTTTGCGTTGACTTTGTTGTTGTTCGGTCTTCCAAAAACTGTGTTTTGCAGGATGCGGATAAAGTACCGGATAGTTGGGTTATGTATATGGGAAACAAGGAGCTCTTCCCAGTTGTTGGCATCTGCACCGGATATTTTCCTAAAGAGGTCGAAGGCGTGTATGTTCCACTGGGAATTCGGAGGGATTCTCGGGTGGACTTGACCTTCTACAGGGAACTGTAGCATGGTACTCAATTGGTTTTGGGATAAGGAGTATTCGGTGTTGAACATACGGAAGGTTGCGGTACCGGTTAAGTACTCGTCTTCACCGGTGGGAGTGTTGTACGCATATGAACTTAAAAATTCTAAGGTTAGGGAGGGGTAGGTAGGTTGATTATGCGTGCATAGAAAGGTTAAATCAGCAAGACGGAGCATCCATTCTATACCTTGAAGTAATCCTAATTCTTGTAAACAAGTTAGATCAAGATACCTGGTAGAGGTGACACCTCGTTGTTGGAAATGCTCGAACTGCTCCCTTTGATAATTATCATCTTCGGATCGGAAGATGATATTTCCGAAAGCTTGGTTGCCCGCCATATCGGTAAGTGGTTTGAAAGAAGTAAAGGTAATTAGGGGAGAAATGTAGTTTATAGAATGATTTGTGGTGTATGAAGAAAGGTATGGTGGGTATTTATAGGAAAAAAAATTGGAAGTTGGAAAGGGAGTGGTTGAAAAGTAAATAAATGTGGGTAAATGTGAATAAATAGGGAAGGTAAAAAGGTGAAGTGGTGTAACGGTCGTCTCCCAACGGTTAGTAACGTTAACATGGTCAGACGGTGTCACGCTCGTGACAGGGGCGTTACGGGCGTCACAGGCACTTGGTGTGACGTCCGTGATAGATTGTGTGACGCTCGTCACACAATCTTTCTGGCACGTTACTGCTTGCGTTCTTTATAATAATTATAGTAATTTATTTTTTTATTATTTTGTTTTGCTTCAGTTTATTTTATTTGGCTATTGTGATATTTTAAATTGCCTTGCATGCTATCTACTTTCATAATTATATACTATGATATATATATATATATATATATATATATATATATATTATATATATATAATATATATATATATATATATATATATATATTAGATATATATATATATATATATATATATATATATATATATATAATATATTATATATATAATATATATATTTATATATATATATATATATATATATATATATATATATAATATATATATAATATCATATATATATATATATATATCTTAATAAGTTATGTAGGTAGCATACAGTAGAGAGCATTATTGCTAGATATTGCATAATCATAGTAAAGTAAAATAAATCAATAGCTTCATAAAATAATCATAATGTAACATTGGAGGAGAAAACAAAAAAATGCGAAAGAGAAACAAATACGAACATAATTTGAAATAACATTAATGAATAATCTAACTAAAACTAAATAACTAAGAAAAACAACTTCTATCCATCTGCACGATCTCTGGCCGGATGAGCAAAGGAGTTAACATGGTTCAGCAACTCGTGGAATTGAGTTGTCATACTGTTCATGTATCCCAGAAATTCTTGTCCCATGTTAGCTAACTCTTCTCTGAGGGCGTCCTGTTCTGACATCAAAGCTTGAATGGTGGTGTTATAATCAGCTCCGGGCATATGATGTCTAGGATCAGGTATTGCCGACTCTTCGTCGTCGGGACAGGCTGAGGAGGAGGGTCAATATCATAATAACCAGATGGTGTCTGAGGGTCAGATTCAGCATAAGGGATCTGGTCATCACAAATCTCATAGTCCTGGATGGATTCAGTAGATCTAGCTGGAGAGGGTGTTGCGTTCAGATTGTAGAGCCAGTTATTGCGGTTATGAACACTAGTCCTAGGACTGGGCAAGGTGAATAGGCAAAGAACTTGGTTATTAATTATAAGCTCAAACTCTTCAGATCCTAGGTTTGCTATAAACATAGTGTTGAAGAGGAAGGGTATACTCATAATCGTAATGCCACAAAAAGGGCTTAGGTCAAGCATAGGTTGACGTAATTCGATAGCATTACCAATCATGGTTATCAAACCGCCTATTCGAATTGGTGCTCGTTCATCTTGGATAAGGTGGTCAAAATTTGCCAACATAAAAGTGGCACCGTTTACTGGGCGGTTCTGGGAAGCACAAAATATGATGAAGAGCTCATCACGTGAAACTGAGGTACTGTTTGACTTCTTCCCAAATAAGGTGTGGGTCAGGATCTTATGGAAATAACGGAAGGTCGGGTTATGTATGTTCCCAGAGAGAAACTCATGTTCCTCGGGATCGTCATTTCCAGTCAAGCTTCCCCAAAAGTGTTCAAGTTCTCTATATTCAAAAAGTTCTTCTTGGCTCACTGTGAATGTATCAAGGGAGGTAGGGAAACCTAAAAGGTTGGTAAAGTCTTGAATATTAAATTGATACTCCATGTTAAACATTCTGAACTGGATGAAACCTCTGCTTATTCCTTTCCCATGGCTGGGTAGATAGATCAGGGAGCTAAGGAATTCTAGTGTTAGTCTCCGGTAGGTGACGAAATGTCTACGGATAGGAGAGGTTTCCCACCCTATCTGAGTTAACAAATACAGGACACTTTCTCTTAGTCCAAGGGCAGTCATCGCCCAGTCATCAGCATACAAACTAGGCAGCATCTCTCTCGTGGCTAGTTCCTCAAACCTTTGTTTCTGAGCTTTCCCTCTGAATTTGATACCCATACGATCAATTTGTCCCATCAGGTTAGTGTTAGCTAGAGAAACAGAAAACAAGAGTTTTAGTCAGGATTTGGCCAAATGCCGAAAGAAGAAGAGAAAAGTTTTTTTTAATAAATTAAAATAAATTAAGAAAGAATACTAAATAAAATTTAAAAGAATAATTAAGGAAGAAATGAAAATAAAAATATTTGTGGGTTGTCTCCCACTAAGCACTTTGTTTAATGTCGCAAGCTCGACATAAAAACTATCAATTATAATCTATAAATTCTGGAGGCATTTCGTCTAAGTGCAAGACTTGCGAATCTTCATTGTTTTCTGCATAGTGATAATGTTTTAGACGTTGCCCGTTTACGGTAAATGGTTCCATAGATTTGCCTTTAATTTCTACCGCTCCATTGGGAAAGACATTGGTGATATGAAAAGGACCTGACCATCTAGATCGTAGTTTTCCCGGGAATAACTTTAGCCTAGAGTTAAATAAAAGGACTGTATCGCCTTGTTTGAAGATTTTCCTTGATATGCGCTTGTCATGCCATTGTTTTGTTCTTTCTTTGTAGATTCTGGCATTTTCGTAAGCGTCTCTTCTGAGTTCCTCTAATTCGCTTATATCAAGGATTCTCTTTTCGCCGGCGGCCTTATAGTTTAAATTTAGATTTTTAATAGCCCAATAGGCTTTATGTTCTAATTCTACCGGGAGGTGGCAGGATTTTCCATAAATGAGCTTAAATGGGATTGTCCCTATGGGAGTTTTGTAAGCAGTTCGATAAGCCCATAAAGCTTCTGGTAATTTCAGTGATCAGTCTTTCCTTAAGGTGGCGACCGTTTTTTCTAATATCTGTTTGATTTCTCTGTTAGACACTTCCACTTGCCCACTGGTTTGAGGGTGGTAAGGTGTCGCTACTCTATGCCTTACGCCATACTTAAACGGTAGTTTTTCGAGTACCTTGGATATGAAATGCGATCCACCATCACTGACTACTATTCTTGGGACACCAAATCTTGGAAATATTATGTTCTTAAAGAGTCTAGTTACTACTCGTGTGTCGTTTGTTGGAAAAGCTATAGCTTCGATCCATTTTGATACGTAGTCAACTGCCACGAGTATGTATTTGTTACCGAAAGAGGATGGAAAAGGTCCCATGAAGTCTATCCCCCACACGTCGAAAATCTCTACTTCCAAAACGCCCTTTTGTGGCATCTCGTCACGTCTAGATATGTTTCCTGTGCGTTGACATCTATCACATTTCTTAATAGCCGCATGCACATCCTTCCATATATTTGGCCAATAAAAACCGGCTTGTAGGATTTTAGAGCAGGTCTTGGATGTACTTGCATGTCCACCATAAGGAGCGGAGTGACAGTGTTGGATTATATTTTCTACCTCTTCTTCGGGTATACACCGACGGAAAATACCGTCGGGGCCTCTTTTGAAAAGTAAGGGGTCATCCCAGTAATAGTGTTTTATGTCATAGAAGAATCGTTTCTTCTGCTGGTAGGATAAAGTAGGTGGAACTATTCCGGCAGCTAAATAATTGACGAGATCAGCGTACCATGGTGTAACAGATATGGCTAAGGTGGTTTCTACCTGTTTATCAGCGTTATTTTCTCCCAAAGTAGCTATAAGTTTATCGTACGAGAAATCATCGTTAATTGGTGTTCTTTCCGGTTCAAGGTTCTCAAGTCTAGAGAGGTGATCTGCTACTACGTTTTCAGTTCCTTTCTTGTCTTTGATTTCCAAATCGAACTCTTGTAGCAACAAGATCCACCTTAGGAGTCTAGGTTTAGCATCCTTTTTTGTTAAGAGGTATTTGATAGCAGTGTGGTCAGTGTAAATGATTATTTTGGCTCCGACCAAGTAAGAACGAAATTTATCTAGCGCAAATACTACTGCTAGAAGTTCTTTCTCGGTCGTGGCGTAATTCATTTGTGCTTCATCTAGAGTTCTACTTGCGTAATATATAACGTGAAGCTTTTTATCCTTTCGTTGTCCTAAAACAGCACCTACAGCGTAATCACTGGCATCACACATTATTTCGAATGGTTCATTCCAATCTGGTGTCTGCATTATGGGTGCGGAGATCAATGCTTGTTTAAGCATTTGAAATGCTTCTAAACATTTATTGTCGAATATGAATTCAGCATCCTTCATTAATAGCCTGGTTAAAGGTTTAGTTATTTTAGAGAAGTCTTTAATGAATCGTCGGTAAAAACCGGCATGTCCTAAGAAGCTTCGTACTTCTCTCACAGTTTTCGGAGGTTGAAGGTTTTCGATTACCTCTATTTTGGCTTTGTCTACTTCAATTCCTCTATTTGATATAATGTGTCCTAAAACAATTCCTTCTTGTACCATAAAGTGGCATTTTTCCCAATTAAGTACTAGGTTTACTTTTACACATCGCTCTAGAACTCTTTCTAGGTTTTCAAGACATTCTTCAAAGCTTTGTCCGCATACGGAAAAGTCATCCATAAATACTTCCATGATGTTTTCGAGAAAATCGGCGAATATTGCCATCATGCACCTTTGGAAGGTTGCAGGAGCATTACACAAGCCAAACGGCATTCGTCTATAAGCGAAGGTACCAAAAGGGCACGTGAACGTTGTCTTTTCTTGGTCATCAGGATGAATTGGTATTTGAAAGAAGCCTGAGTAACCGTCTAGATAGCAGAAATGAGAATGTTTTGCTAATCGTTCTAACATCTGGTCAATGAATGGTAAAGGGAAATGATCTTTTTGGGTTGCTTTGTTTAGTTTCCTATAGTCAATGCACATCCTCCATCCCGATTCGATTCTTTTGGTTATAGTTTCTCCTTTTTCATTTTCAATAACTGTTATACCTCCTTTCTTCGGTACTACGTGTACAGGACTAACCCATTTGCTATCAAATATAGGATATATGATACCTGCCTCTAATAACTTGGTTATTTCCTTCTTCACTACCTCACTCAGGATCGGGTTTAGTCTCCTCTGGTGTTCCCTAGAAGTTTTACAGTCTTCTTCTAGCATGATGCGGTGCATACAAATAGAAGGACTTATTCCTTTAAGATCGGTGATGTTGTATCCTAGTGCGGTTGGATATTTTCTTAAGATATGCAGGAGGAGTTTTTCTGTTTCGAGTTTTCCTAGGTCTGCATTAACTATCACTGGTCGTTCAAGTTCTAAGTCTAGGAATTCATATCTCAGATTTTTGGGAAGTGTTTTCAGGTCTAGGGTTGGTTTCTTAAGGCATTGTGTAGGGTCCGGTGTTATTGCTAAACATTGGTTAAGTTTGTCTTCTGCAAGATAGTCAGATGATTTGTCTTTTTCTAACTCTGTTTCTTTTATGCATTCATCGATGATATCCATGAAGTAACATGTATCTTCTATTGCAGGTGCTTTCAAAAATTGGGATAGAATGAACTCAATTTTCTCTTCTCCTACTTCGAAAGTGAGTCGTCCTCGTTTTACGTCTATGATCGCACCGGCAGTTGCTAAGAATGGTCTTCCCAATATAATGGGTGTAACTTCATCTTCTCTAATGTCCATAATTATAAAATCAGTTGGAATGTAGAATTGACCTATGCGCACGGGAACGTTTTCAAGAATTCCTACAGGATATCTAACGGAACGATCTGCTAGTTGCACAGACATTTTAGTTGGTCTTAATTCTCCCATTTCCAGTTTCTTGCATATGGATAAAGGCATAACACTAATACCGGCTCCTAAATCGCATAAGGCTTTGTCGATGACAAATTTTCCTATGTGACAGGGTATAGAGAAACTACCCGGATCTTTAAGTTTAGGAGGCATATTCTGGATTATAGCGCTACATTCAGCGGTGAGTGTGACAGTTTCGCTATCTTCAAGTTTCCTTTTATTAGAAAGAATTTCTTTTAAGAACTTAGCATATGAGGGCATCTGCGTAATAGCTTCTGTAAACGGAATTGTGACGTTTAATTGTTTTAGTAGGTCAACAAATTTTTTAAATTGGCCCGCATCTTTGGTTTTAATAAGCCTTTGAGGGTAAGGGATAGGTGGTTTATAAGGTGGTGGAGGTACATAAGGTTCCTTCTTTTCTACGGTTTCCTTATTACTCTCTTCCTTTTCCTTAGTTTTATTTTCTTCCTCAGTTGACTTTTTAGAGTTTTGGTTTTCTATCCTTGGGTCAGACGGTCCTTCCACTTTCGTTCCACTTCTTAGTATGATTGCATGAGCGTGGCTTCTCGGGTTAGGTTGGGGCTGTCCAGGAAATGTACCAGTTGGGGCAGCAGTAGGCGCTTGTTGTTGAGCTACTTGTGATATTTGCGTTTCCAGCATTTTGTTATGGGTAGCCAGGGCATCTACTTTACTTGCTAGTTGTTTAATTTGTTCGCCAGTGTGTACATTCTGGTTTAAGAAATCTTTATTGGTTTGCTGTTGAGAAGCTATAAAGTTTTCCATCATGATTTCCAAGTTGGATTTCCTAGGGGCGTTATTGTTAGGTGTAGATGGGATCGGCTTTTGATATCCCGGAGGTATAGCTGGGGCTTGATTCGGAGATTGTCCAGGTGCGTATAAAGCATTATTACTCTTATATGAAAAATTTGGATGATTCTTCCAATTTGAGTTATAGGTATGCGAGTAAGGGCTTCCTTGAGCATAGTTTACTTGCTCCGCTTGGATTCCTGTTAGGAGTTGACAATCTGCAGGAGTGTGACCTTGGATTCCACAGACTTCGCAATTCTGAGTTAGGGCAACCATGGTGGCTGGAGGTGATAAATTTAAACTTTCAATTTTCTGGACCAGAGCATCCACTTTTGCGTTAACATGATCAAGGTTACTTATCTCGTACATGCCAGTTTTAGTTTGAGGTTTTTCTACCATTGTTCGTTTGCTTCCCCACTGATAGTGGTTTTGGGCCATGCTTTCGATAAGTTGGTAAGCATCAGCATAAGGTTTGTTCATTAGTGCACCACCTGCGGCGGCGTCTTTTGTTAACCTCGTGTTGTACAAGAGACCATTATAGAATGTATGAATTACTAACTAGTCCTCTAAACCATGGTGTGGACAAAGTCTCATCATGTCTTTGTATCTTTCCCATGCTTCGAAAAGAGACTCGTTATCTTTCTGTTTAAATCCATTTATCTGGGCTCTTAACATAGCTATTTTGCTCGGCGGAAAATATCGGGCAAGAAAGACTTTCTTTAACTCGTTCCATGTGGTGACTGAGTTGGAAGGAAGAGACTGGAGCCATCTCCTAGCGCTATCTCTTAACGAGAAAGGAAAAAGATGAAGTCGAATTGCCTCTGAAGTGACACCGTTAGCTTTAACAGTATCAGCGTATTGGACAAATACGGATAAATGAAGGTTTGGGTCCTCGGTAGGATTTCCAGAGAATTGGTTCTGTTGTACTGCCTGCAACAGTGAAGGTTTAAGTTCGAAGTTGTTTGCTTCGATTGCGGGTGGAGCAATGCTCGAATGCGGCTCATCTTGCGATGGAGCGGCGTAATCTCGAAGAGCACGAGCTGGTTCTGCCATCTCGGGTATCGGCGAAGGAAGAAGATTTTTGAGATCAGGAAGTTCGACAGGAGGGAGATTGTTCGCAGCACGGTATTCCCGAATTCGTCGTAAGACTCGGAGATATAGTTCGATATCGTTGATTCGTAAGTAGAACGGCTCGCCTTGTGAGCGAGTATGTGGCATACAAATCAACGAAAGAAAGAAAAGAAAAGAAAAAAAGCCTTAGTCTCTACAGCGTAACAGAAGAGTTACGATATCGACTAAATAAAAGTCCCCGGCAACGGCGCCAAAAACTTGATCGCGACTTTATGAGTCGAATTTGGGGTACAAACTGCAAGTGCACAGTTCTATCGCGTAGTTTTAAAAGATATCGATCCCACAGGGACTTATGAATCGATATACCATTTTCTAAGGTTACTTCGTAAAGCTAAGGCGGATGATACTTTGATTGTTTGGGGAAAAGTTAAAACTAAAATAAGATCTAAGTTAAATATTAATTAAGCGGATATCGGTATGTAGTTCGTCGTAATTAGGGAATCAATTCTTCGTTGGTTTCTTAGTTTTAAAACAAATCCTTTCAGTAGACACTATTGATTAAAAGTCTTATCTCAAACTCTCGCTCTGTTGAATAAACTATGATTTTATATTAACGTAGCTGTCACTTATTAGTTAAGTCCAAAATCACTTTTTGAAAACAATAGAATCCGTAGAAACTCTTTTTAAGAAAACACTAAACGTTTAAACATTCTTGTCTCAAACTCTCGCTCTATTGACTTAGATTATATAATTAAATTCAAATGCTTAACTCTCGTCCTCACATTCAACCTTTAAAAAATACTTTTTGAAAAAGATTAGAATTTAATTAACTCTAAAAATTGCTTTCGCCCTGATCTAGAATTAATGTCCAATTTACACTGTCCAGTTAAAAACTCAAACTCTCGTTCTATTGATTTTAACTTCGTTATGTCTTTTACTTTCGTACAAAACTTTGTTATTAAACCTGTAAATTGAGACCGTAAAAAGAGTGATTTTATTTTTAAATGTAATTAAACCAACTTAGTTTTGATTCCTTCACTCCGCTTACTCTACATACCGATACCTAAATAAATTAGCCAGACATGCTTAACAGATCTAAATAATCAGCATGCATAAATAATTCCATCTCAGGCAAATAATATAAATAAACAGTAAAGCAGAGCATATATAAATTCAAACAATAATTAAAGAACCTGAATAATTTATAGCAATCTTGAACACTCCACCACAGACCGGTTGGATTTGTTCTTGAATTCTTCAATCGTACAGGAAAATAAAAGTGAAGGAATAAAAATCTAGGGTCTAACGTAAGGTTAGATCTAGTAAAAGATACACAATAGTTTCCGGTGTAGAAACTATTGTGCGAAAAATTAATTAAGTGCTGAAAGATTAACTGGAAAGGAAAGTAAAAATAAGAATTGCAATTAAAAGCAAAAACAGTAAAGGAAAAGTAATGGTATGCTTGCACGGCTGGAAGAAGAAAATTGAACGAAGCGGAGTCTCGGCCGAGAGAGAGCTGCAGGGTTTGCCAAAAGCTACTATTTATATTGGTCACTTGTTGTAACTGTTTCCAAAGGTCTTCCGTGTAAAGAGTCTTCACGTTGCAAATGGTCAAGCGTAACAATAGGCCTCAACGTCTTTGTTGCGCTTCTGAAGCCAAAAATATAGGGGAATGGTGTGACGTCCGTCACACCGTGTGTTACGCTCGTAACACAAGTAGGTAGGGCGTGACGCTCGTCACAGCTTGTGTGACGCTCGTCACGGGCGCAGCGCCTTGCTTTTGGGCTGGGCTTTGGCTTGGTGGAATTTGCTTCTTTTCATTTCTTTTTGCACCTCCTTTTCTTTCTTTTTCACTTGTGCTTCAAATAAGCTACCTGAGATAAATAGAAAGAAAATACCGAGTAATATCGAATAAAATGAAGTAAATTGAAGTAAATAATAATATAATTTAATTAAATCGAGTCCTAGAATGTGATATTATTTCATGTTATCAAAAATGTGTGTGAATATTTATACTACCACCAAGTCTGCAACCAAGCCCACACATCTTTGCATGCATGCCTTCACCACCCACCGAGACCAATGCATGCCAACCTATCCACCTAGCCTGCACCTAGCCTGAACCTAGTCTGCAAGATTCCCACGCATGCCTTACACGTGTCACATCTTTGCATGCAACACTACCACCTAGCCTGAACCTAGTCTGCAAGATTCCCACGCATGCCTCACACGTGTCACATCTTTGCATGCAACACTACCACCTAGCCTGAACCTAGTCTGCAAGATTCCCACGCATGCCTTTTCAAATATGTTCTCTCGGCTTTAGCTTTGCTTGCACCAACAATAGCTTCGTCTTCATGTGCAAATTGAAAGTGAATAACTCCATAGCGAAAAGTTAAACTTCTTGAACTTCCAATACTGAATATCACGCTTCCAATACTAAACTACCTCTTTTTTCCATTATGTGTTTAAAATAATATTCAATCTTATTTAAGCTTAATTATTTATTTTAAACAACCTGATTAACTAAATTGAATTAAAAACCAATTTAAACTTTCTAAAACTGTTGTACTAAAATAATATTCAAAGCAAGATTCTCACGCATGCCTTACACGTGTCACATCTTTGCATCATCAGGTTCCACCAAGTCTTCCCCAAGACAAGACAAGTGCAACCTAATCTGTACCAATGCATGCCAACCTATCCACCTAGCCTGCACCTATTCTGCAAGATTCCCACGCATGTCTTACACGTGTCACATCTTTGCATCATTAGGTTCCACCAAGTCTTCCCCAAGACAAGACAAGTGCAACCTAATCTGTACCAATGCATGCCAACCTATCCACCTAGCCTGCACCTAGCCCGCACCTATTCTGCAAGATTCCCACGCATGCCTTACACGTGTCACATCTTTGCATCATCAGGTTCCACCAAGTCTTCCCCAAGATAAGACAAGTGCAACCTAATCTGTACCAATGCATGCCAACCTATCCACCTAGCCTGCACCTAGCCCGCACCTATTCTGCAAGATTCCCACGCATGCCTTACACGTGTCACATCTTTGCATCATCAGGTTCCACCAAGTCTTCCCCAAGACAAGACAAGTGCAACCTAATTTGTACCAATGCATGCCAACCTATCCAACTAGCTACAAGATTCCCACGCATGCCTTACACGTGTCACATTTTTGCATATTCAATCTACTTGAAAACGAGTATAAATAGAAGGTCATTCTTGCAAGTTTTCATCAACCACTAACACTTTTATTCAGAGAACTCCGGCGATTGAGGGATAAAAATGAAATTTCAAGAATCATCATATGAAATTTCATTAATTTTGGAGCTAGCATGGTTATTTGGTGATAAAAATGGTAAAACACATGAATATTGCACACATGTCAAAAATCAATAAGCCATTCTAAAATTTTACCAGGCACAACTTACACTACTATGCCTAAAAAAAAGTAGACAAAATTTGGAAACTAACAAAAAAAGTCCCACCTAATTTGGACTTAAATTGAATTTTTTGTGAATTTTAGAAGATTTATTAATATTTGTTGAATAATCATTTAATGTGTTATATGGAATTAATTAATTTATGGTACAGTTGATGGCATTTCCGTAAATCCAATGAGCCAAGCCAAAACGACTGTAGAATTTTTAATGACGTGTCGCGCGCGGATTGGTGGAGTGTGGAGGGAAACACATTTCGAATATGCCAAGCCAACGAAACGGATTGAACGAAGAAACTTTTCCAGAATAGCCTTCTTCTTCCTCGCGTTCATACGTGTTCAAGCGGCAGCTTCGGTCAAGAAATTTTTTGCACAAAAATACACGAGCCATATACCGTTGTGACCGTCTTCCAACGTAGATTACGAATATGTCCATGAAATCGTCTAAAGACTAACGTACAAAAAGATCTAATCGAAAGAAGTTTCACTCATAGATATTCGGATCAACATATCTAGCTCAATACTTAACAGAATCGCGCGATTCAAGCTTTAATCTACTCTATGTTCAAAGCACTATCAAATCCATATGGCAATTGCACGAATTAAAGGTTTCGAAATCCAACCTCTTGAAGATCACAGTGTGAAATCCGCGCGATTTTGGTTCCGATTGGTGCAAACAGATGATGTTTAGTGCTCAAGAAGATGATTGGGAGCTCCAGCACAGCTCAACAATGCTTCAATTCAAGGAAATTTGTGACTGCCATGGATGGATGATGCTTTCTACAGTTGGAATTGTGCACGTTTCTTGGTTCAATATCTACAAACAGAGCTCCAAGAACACCTGTAGAGGAAGATTCAACAAAGAAATTGCAAAGAATTTGGTGAAATCTTGATGAATTGAAGAAAAAGTGAATATGGAAAAATCTCAAAATTTGAGAGAGTTTTTGAGTTTTTGTGATTGGATCTGAAAAAATGATTATCTTTTGCAATACAGTTATAATTAACTATTTATACCAAGGCTTAATCCAAAATTAATTAAGATTAGCAAAATTGGAAGATTAGTGTAATATGCATTTTCACCACTTTTGGTCCAATATGCCCTTGGTTAATGCAGCTGGTTTTTCTGCCCAAACTTGGTTCCAACAGGTCACAAATGACATTTAGAAAGTGTTGCAAAAAGTCTCATCTCAAAATTCCAAGTATTTCTCAAATTGGACCATTTTGCCCTTGGATCTTAATTAGTGCACTTGAAAAATGGTCTTTTTGTGTGAATGCTTTTGGCAAAATGTGGTGATGGATTATGAAAGTACACATTAAATGTGATTTGCTCAAAAAAAAACCATCCAATTTGGACATTCCATGTGCAAGTTATGCCACTTTGAATTCGGGCATTTTTGGAAAATGATTGGACCATATCTTGCCAACCACACATGGGAATTTCAAGTTCTTGGACTTTTTGGAATGGTGAGATCAAGATCTTCAAATTTCATGTTGGACAAAATTTCATTTGAAGCTTTCTTGGACACGTAATATTTGGGAGAAAAACTTTCCATTTTGGGCAGGTGAGCATTACAGGTCATTTCCATTTTTGGAAACTTTTTGTCTGACTTCAAATCCTTCAATCCTTGATCTTTGAAATGTCAAATGAGACTTGTATGGACATGAATGAGGTCTTTCTAACCATCTCACACCCTCCAATCCCTGATTAAATGCACAGTTGACCACAGTTGACTTTTGTTGACTTTTGGTTGACTGGGCCATGTTCTGATGAATTCCAAGCCTCTTTCTCTTGAGATCTTGCTTCCAAATGATATCACAAGTTATATGAACTCTTTATGAATGATCGTGGTGTCCAAATTCTTCAAGAATGGCCACCATCTATTGCTCAAGGCCTGATTTGACTGATTGACTGATGATTGCTTCAGCTGCAAGCAACATGGTTAGATGACAATATTTTTGTACTTTTGGTTAGCAAACATATGAAAAGCAATGATATACAAGTGCAATACATGCTTGGTGATCAAGAACCACACTCACAAAGTATCCCACCCACTAGGAGGGAAGCTAGGGTATGCAATGATCCTTGAGGCCATGATATGATATAATATGAGCCATGAGGGATCTTAGGGCAAAAATTGGGGTCTTACACCACTACATGCTAGTGAATGAAGATATCTAACGGTACCTGCACAAGAGATTGTTAGATAAAAGCGTGCCCCAGGCGTGCCAACACTTCAACATCTTGGTCACTCAAACTTCCGAATAAGATTTCCAGATTTCAATCTTATAAGCACGCATCGGAAAGGACCTCTATGTTTCCAAATGCAACTATTCTTATCAAAACGAATGGATGTTTTCGTAATCAAAACGGTAATGAAAACAAAAACAAAATTATTTGACTGAACACGCATTTATTGACTGAAACAAAAAGGGCGGCCCAGAACTGAGCGGCGCACAGGAGGCAAACCCTGGAAAGAGGTGATTGCACACAAAAGGAAAAAATATCTATCCTAATGGCAATGTGAAACCGTGATCTCATCGGGTTCCAACTCGGTTACACCTCATATGTCCTCAAGACTTTCCGCACTTTCTGTCTTCTGAACAAGACGCTTCTGATCGATCTCTGTCGGAGATTATCCAAGTCATATCTCAAGCACAAACGATCATGCTGGACGCAGTTGTTCGTTTCAATCCCCCTTTTGCCTGGACCGCCCTTTCGGGTTTCAGTCCACCGGGATACCCTTTTTTTTTGCCCAAGTCTCCCTTGTGGGGTTTTCGACTTGCCGGGTGTACAGTTCTTTTCTTTTATTATCCCTGACTTTTGCCCGAACCTTTCTTCTTTTTCCTTGGTTCGCCGGGATGCCCCTTTTTTTCCTGGACTCTTTTATTCTTTTTGTCCAACGGGTCTCTTTTTCACGAAGTATCTTTTAACTGCGTCCGCATTCACAAGGGATGGAAAATCCTCATCATTTGTGGTCGTCAGCAACAAGGCTCTGTCAGAGGAGACCTTTTTTTGACCACGAATGGACATTCATAATTGTTTATCCACTTGCCCCACGATCGTCTTGAGGAGGAAGGATCCTTTTCAACACCACATCTCTTCCATGCTACCCACGAGGTCGCACTTCTCGGTCAACAACACGCTTCATTTACTGGGTACAACCGCCCCATGACAAGTAACTGTCAGCCTCTTTTCTCGATCAGGCTCAATGCGTTATACCGAGTCCTCATCCACTCGCCCTTTTCTAACTTCTCATCCATCCGGACTCTTCACAATGAAATCTAGCCTTCAGCATGCAATATCACTTCCATCCCATACCGCATGAGGAAGGCGTTGCCCCAGTAGATGCACGTACCAAAGTACGACACTCAGGATACCAACTTCGTACTCAGCCACTATCATTGGTGCGTTCACATGTTATCGGGGAAGCACTAGCTCACTCTCTTTAAACTCTCCCCATCAGACATCAAAACCCGTTCGGATTCAGGGTCAGGCCCCTCCTCCGGGATCGATCACCCTCAATCTTTCGATTCGAGTACCTCGAGATGTCCTCATCAGGGACTTCAGACTTCCTTGGTTGACAACCATCAGTGGGCTGTTGGGCGAGATAACCATACAATACCCTCCTCTTGGTTGCTTTCTGGGAGGTATACTGAATATCGTATTCAGTCGACATCACTTGCCCTCTCGCAACCCGTCCATTCGATGCTAGCTTCTCAAGCACAACTTGATCAGATCCATTTTGGACATCCACAAGGTGGTATGAACCAGCATACACTGTCTCAATCGGCGAGCAGCCTATGCCAAAGTACATCAAGTTTTCTCGAGCAGTGAGTGTATTGTTTCACAGTCGATAAACTTTTTGCTTAGGTAAATTGCGTGCTCTTTTCGACAAGACTAGTCATGCTGACTCAATACGCACCTCATAGACCCCTTAAGGGCTGTCAGGTACCAGATTAGCAGTCGTCCCCCTGGGAAGCATCGGAATCAGAAGTTCCTGCAATTTATCCCTTTTTTTTTTCTTTTTTTTTTTATATTTTTTTTTTTTTGCAGGATCAATATTGATTCCTCTGATTTACTCACAACAAGCCTCGGTAGCTTGATGAACAACACTCCCTAAGTGCACTGATTCGGGCTCAACAGTGTGAGTTATCTCAACCGGCCGATCAACTTGCCCCTGTCTAACGGATGCCCCTGTTCTGCTTGGGACTTTGCCATCATGTCATCAACATGGCATTCGCTTTCACGATGAATCATATCATGAAACAAAGTCACCGTAGACCTCTGATACGTGGCCCCGGCCTTCTAGAGACTGAACGACATCACCTTATAACCAGAAGGTGCCCCTTGTGTGATGGACATGGTTTACGTCATATCATCTGGCAACAGTTCAATCTGGTCTCGGCCAAGAAGCCATCCATGAAGGTAAACTGAGCATTATAATCAACCGATACCTCGTTGTGACGTACCGGGAATTCATCTTTCAGATTAGCTCAGCTCACGTCTCGACAGTCCACACACATTCTTATCTTTCAGCACCGATTTCCGCTTCCCTGGAGGACAGTCTTCTCTCCATGGTAACTCGTGCCTCCACAACATTGATATCCTACCTTGGTGTATCTAGATACAACCAGGCACACATATACCATCCTGTTCTTGACTTGCCTCTGAAGCGGCCTCAATATTTGCTTTCTGACCTCGGCGGTGCTTGGAGCAACAATTCTGAGCACTCCTCATGCGGTTGAATCACCTTCTCCTCTAGTTTCAATGACCCGACTAATTCCAACAAATCACAATCTTCTTCGCCTTCTCCTTCGGCATGATAGATCGAATTGTCGAAGTCATACAAAGGTGTAACCAAATTGTTATCGATGAGATCAAGAGGGTAATCACTTTTGAGGTTGGAACGAGACAAGTTCAAAAGAAAAACGAAAAACATTGCCATTTTTTTTTTAAACTGTAAAAAATGAAAAACAGGGAACACCGCTTTTAATCACAAAAACATCCATTTATTACTGATGCAAAACGTTGCAAAATAAAACACATGAGATGGCCCTTACAATGGACCAGTACGTTTCGGGCAAAACGTATGGCTTTCATGCAAACAACAATTGAAACACAGAAATACTACACTTCCGGATGAGTGACAATGATGCTTTTGGAGGCCTTCCAGTTGCCTGGTACGCACGACTTTATCCATAGCTCGAGCTCGCGGTCGCGGTCGATCTCTTCACTCACTGAACAAGCATGATCAGAATCCAGCATTCCTGCACTGACAAAGATGTACGGTGGACGACGTCCTCTGTTTGGTCTAGACGACTCTTGATCTGGATAACCAATGCCGAACATGTCTGCCTTTACCACTATGTCGATGATCCTGCCCCAACCTCGGGCCTCTTGGTTCTTCACCACCTCCAGAGCTTGTTTATAAGAAGAAATGGACAGCTTCTTCTCTTTCTCGACAACAAGAGCGCTCTCCACCTGGACGGTTTCGATTGCTTGACTGGGTATTTCAAGTTTTCCAATGTCCATTTCTACTTCTTTCATCTTCTGGGTCGTGTCTCCCATCAATACACACCCCTCTGTGGCAACGGCCGCACAACAATTATCAATAACAGGGGAAACTCCATCCTGCACTAGAGGTTCTGGGACCACAGACATGGGAACCTTTAACTGATCTTCCTCAGTCATCTCCATTCCTTTCTTGACCTTTTTCACCATCTTCATCTTTACAGGACCCTTCTTGGGTACAGGGTTGACATCCCCCTCCATGATCTGTGTCAAGCTGATGATCTTGGAGTCCACCATGTCCTGGACAACATGCTTGAAAGCCCTACAACCCTCAACACCGTGCCCGGGTGCCCCAGAATGGAATTCACAACTGGCATTCTCATCATAATGTGCAGGCCTCTTCTGTTGTGCTATGGGAATCAAAATCCTTGGCTGGACTAACCCCAAATCCCTCAATCTTCTGAACAGAAGGGTGTAGGTCACAGGTGGCTCCTCAAACTGACGATCCTCCTTCTTTCTCTTCACCTGGCTCCTAGCTCTCGGTGCCTTCTGTTGAGGTGGTGGTTGTTGCGGGGGTACAGGTGAGTTACCAACAAGAGTGGTTACAGCAACAGCATAGGGATGATAACGATCCTTAATGCGTTCTTTCTTTGCTGGCACACCACTTGACTCAACCTCCTTTTTGAGCGGACCACTGTCAGAGCGTTTCTTTGCTACCGAGCCAGAGGGATTTGTTACATCGGATGATGGAGCCTTTCCCTGAACTTTCTCTTTGATCATCCAGCTCTCAATCCTTTCCAATCTCTCAGACATGGCTTTCTGCCCCAAGGCAAGCCCTTGCACAATACTGAACAATCCCCTCATCATCTCTTTCAGTTCAAGGATGTCGGCATTGGGAAGATCTATCAGCTTGGATTTGTTGAGTCTGACTGTATGTTTGAATGGAAGAGCTATGCACACCGGTTGACACCTACAAAACAGCAAATGGGTTAGTATGACTCACGCATGCAATGTCTATCCGTACCAGAAATATTCCTTTGATTTTGGTTTCACAGAGACAGATAATTTTTCATCAATAACATTCCGACATCTGGATATCTCTCAACCAGAATCTTAATCAAAAAGTGGACCCTGAGTACGGATAGACACGAGTTAAATGCAGATGAATGCGATGCAAATGCATGAATGCAAGTCACTGCGCCACCAAGTCATCTGAAGATCCATTCTCTGAACTAGTCACAGTCATCGGGACTAAGTCACCATAAATCCGACTTGGGGAGTTCCGAAATAAACGGAACTGGAGATTACATCACTAGCATCACAAGAACATCCACTGAACGGATGACAGTCAGATCCTCTGAACAGGTACTTTCAAATTCAACCCGGGGATCCGAAATAAACGGAACCCATTGATAAACCACGGACAGAACTCCGGCGTCCCAGAAATAAATGTCCATAAATTTGGCTGAACCAAAGTCACCATCACAGCACCACTGGCAGAAACTGTATCTGTAGAGATCAAACCCTCCCCTCACTGGTAGGTTCTAAGAACAGAAGTTTGTCAGCTTCAGCCCTTCAGTCGAGAATAATACGTTTACCACTGAAGGTTTGGCATTATTACGGGATAAAAGACCTCTTCTGACTCCCCTCAACAGGATATCCTAAAGCAAGTTCCCAGTCTCGGGGTCCTCGGATTGAGCAGCGAGAATGCGCCCACCAGAGCTAACATAATCACATCTCGGAGGAGAGGCCTCGACTGAGTTCTCGGGAAATGGTCACCAGAGTCGACGATTTCTAAAGGAAGATTTGTCGTTATGGAACACCCATAGGACAAAATATATCCAACAGAAACCTCGTCTGGAATGTGGGTCTCATGAACGACTTATCATAGCAACATGCCACGCAAGCCTCATGACTATCCACTCTAACACCTATATGTACACTCAAGCCTGGGTAGTGGGCTTATTTCTCACAAAATATCCCATCCCAACAAACAGACAACCCACAGATACAACAAACATATGTACATGAATGCAATAAGGTAAAGCAGGTAAATGCTGAAAATAAATAACTGTACAAAAGAATAAACACCCAACAAACAAGAAACCTACAAAAGCTAGGAGGGACTCGCTTAGGGAAACCGGGTCCCCAGCAGAGTCGCCAGCTGTCGCAGCCTGAAAAATACAGGAATGCGAAAAAACAACCGGCGAAGAAGGAATGACAGAAGAGTCGCCACCGTGCGTTATTTATCCCAAAGGAGGGAAAGGAAACGCTCGAAGTAAACCTGGAGAAAGGAAAGGAAAAGACAAGGTCTCGCAACCAAATCTTGGGTTCGGGAGTCGATTATGCGAAGGGAAGGTATTAGCACCCCTACGCATCTGTAGTACTCTACGGGATCCACTCTTGTTTGTTTCTTGTCTAAAGGGTGTATGTTTATCTAATGTACTATTTACTAAAAGAAAGGGTCAAAGAAAATGACTCGCACGGATGTCGCATCCATTGCATACGTATCTCATCTGGATATGAGAATCAGAGTCTTCGTAGCTCGGCTACCTAAGGGTTAAAGATAAGTGTGTGTTCGCTAAGACGTCGCGTCTTATGCCTACGTATCTCATCGGGAATGAGAATCAGAGCAAAACGTAGTTCAGCTAACTATGGGAACAAAGGTCTTGATTGCAACTAGGGCAAGAGAAAGGGAAGGTCTCGATCGCAACGAGGGCGAGAGAAAGGATCGCAACAAGGGCGAAAGCAAACAAGGATTAGTTATTAGTCGTTAGTCAAACTCGGCAAGACATCGCATCTTGTGCCTACGTATCTCATCTGAACGTGAGAATCAGAGTTGCCGTAGTTCGGCTAACACGCACACAAACAAACACAGGCAAACGTGGAGCCTGACTGCCAATCACTGGACTTACATCAGCATCCGAACCAAAACACAAACAAAGAGGCAAACGTGGAGCCCGACTGCCAATCACTGGACTTACGTCAGCATCCGAACCAAGCAAACACACACTGGAACCCGAATGCCACTCGATGGACTTACATCAGCTTCCAAGCACACAACAACCAAACAAATTAATAGGGAGTCGGGAACTCGAGCCTATAACTGTCAAGCACACACACAAAAGAAAGAAAAAAAGGTGCCCGGAGAGATCTCGCACGATCTCCTGCCTACGTACCTCATCTGGTATGAGAATCAGGGCGACGTAGTTACCCCCATAGGGATTGCCATCTAAACATGGACTTATAAAAGGAGGACACCAGTTGTGTCAAAGGAGAGTGGGCAATGTGTTCACGTCCTGGCAGTAGGTGTCGCAGCTCGCTGAATCGAGACTTAGGCAGTTACCTCTTTGCAATAGAACGGACTACATGCCGTAAGATCGGAGACGCTTGGAAAGGTCTAGAAGTGGGGGAAGCTTTGCCCTAGTGTTGTCATGCAATATGTACTTAAGTGTTTAGGATTTACAAATGGGAATATCTACCTAATGTTGGCATGCAAAGAATATGGGAATCCTACCTATGTTATCATACAAAAGGATATGGGGATCCTACCTATGTTATCATACAAAGGGTTCTATCTAATGGGTGCTACCTAATCGGAACAAGAATCGACGAATGGAGCAAGGAGAAGGGTTAGGGATAAGGGTAGATGGCGATGCATGAAGCAATCGACTTACAAGGTTGATGGCGATGCATAAAGCAATCGACTTACAAGGGGGTGGATGAATACGTGCTGGTTCTGTTAGGTTTTTGAAAAATGATTACTCGACGTTGGATCGAGGTTTCGGTCTTGTTTTGAAATGGTGATCGGGTGTTCATTTTATTTCTTGTATTAACAGATGAATAAAGAATGAAAGAATATTATACATTTCATGGGAGAGGGATACATTTGTTATGAATGGGGGTTGACATGGCAATCAAGCAATATAAATATATGCCTCAAACACCATACAAGTAGGCCACAGTTAATCAAACAAGTAAGGTATAAACAAGTATATAATCGAATCAAATAATCAAAGAATGAAATAATAAAGCATTAAACAATGTATGAGTGTAAGTGCAAAGGAAACCGGCTCATTGTAAGAAAGCCCAAGAGTAAGCTATGTGAGGTCGATGGCGATGCTTAAAAAGCAATCGACTTACAAGGGTGTAAAAAATGGGCTCGATATTAAATCGAGAAAAACATGATTTTTATAGTTTTAAAATGGTTTTGAATTAAAATACAACAACTTTACATTATTAACAAAATGAACATATGAGTGTAATAAAGGCATAAACATAAAAAGAAACTAAAATGCTAAAAGAAAAAATAATATAGCTAAAAGAAATAAAATGCCAAAAAAGGTCACACATGAGTATTGAACCCTCCCCACCTAATATTATGCAACTGCCCTCTCTCCGCTAGGCCACTCAACACTATCTGCTATTGAGGTACTACCATAAATATATGAACTGGGCTAACAAATTTAAAATAAATAAAAAAACAAAACAAACATTTTTATGTTTTTTATTATCTCTGTTAAAAAGCAAATTAAGTTAAATAAAACAAAAAGAATTAATTAAAAAAGGAAAACAGAAAAAAAGAAAAAAAATGGAAACGGGGAAGAGAACACAGAGGTTCGTCTTCCCCATCGCCCTCGCCTTCCTCAACCTTTGCTCACCTCTCGCAACCTCTCATTCGCTCGCAGGATCGCTATCCCTCCACCTTACCCAACCGTCTCTCAAACACGTCCAACCCTCTCTCTCTCAAACTTGCTCAAACGAAAAAAAACTCCCTCTGCTCTCAAAATCGCTCGCATCTATCTCTCAAACCTCTCCCTTATCACGACCTCACCGAATCCCTCTCAAACAAACAAGAAAAACAAAGACTGTTACAAAACAGGAAGCTCACCCTCGGACCTTTGATGAAGATGACAGCTCAGGTGACGATCGAACCTTTCTTTCGCCTCTTCAAGTGCTGGTTTGTTCTTCCTTTAGGATTAGGTTTTCTCTTCTTTGAAATCTCCTCGCCTCTGCCTCTCTTACTAATTTCTCCTTTTTGATTAGGGTTCTTTAGTCTATTTTCCGCCTCCAGGTCCCTGTTGTTTACTGATTCATTCTCCTTTTATATTCTGTGAATTAGGGTTTCCAATGGGGTCTTTGCTGTTCAAAAGGAGTGTTTCTGCAAAGCACTTTGGATGCTCAGACACAGAATTACCCTATCCATGTTAGATTCAAGAAAAGGTATCCTTTCTTCTCTGCTTTGACCTCATATCAATTTGGGATGTTTTTTTTTGGACTTTGCCCTCTGACTGTTGGTTAATGGTTTTGCACTTTAGGTTTTGCAAATTGACTGATTAATGTGTTCCCCCCTTATTTTATTTTTTTACCGCAGTAAAAGAATGGTGAGCATGGTTTGCTGCAACCTGGTTGAATTGGCCTTGCATTGCCCTGTTGGATCCCTTCGTTCAGTTCATCAGGTGGTAAGTGGCTAAGCATGGTTTTTCTTATGTGAGGCTCATGTTGGTTTTGGCCACTGCAGGATACAGGACCAATGCATTTGCTTCCAAATTCATGCCTCAAGGATAGCCATTACAATGGGATAGCAAGTCCTGTAAATCCAATGTATTGGTAGCTTCATTTGGATTGTTGTAGCCTGAAGTGGTGCTGCACAGGGCCAAGACTTTGATGGATTGCAAGGCATGGGTTTAGTTTATGGTTATGCAGTAGGATGTTGGCTTGTCTACAGGTATTACACAAGTTGGACTCAGTTGTGCATGCTAACTCAGTTTATGGACTGCTGCAAGCAAGTTTCCTCCTGGCTTGGATAAGTACCTGTAGCACCTCAAATTTGCACCTATCATTATACATACCATTTCATTTTAGGTCATAGCATATCATAGTCTATTGCATAACATTTGCATTGTCTTCAGTTGCCTCAAGAGCAAGCAAGCAAGAATTAGGTCAAACTGATCAGGAGGTCAGTCAACCAATCAAGTAAAGGTGTTTCTCAAGGAATCAAAGCCCTAGGGTTTGTCCAACAAGTTCACATGACTTGGAGGTTCATTTGAAGTGTTCAAGTCAAGGGTTGAAGGCTCAGAGGTCATCAGTCAATGTACAGACAATCAAAAACCCTAGACAAGTCAAACTTGGTCAACTGTGGTTGATTTTGTGGATTTGATGGATGGAAATGATTTGAGAGAGTTTATCCATGTCCTAATAGGCCTCATGTGTCATGGCAATCAATATCATGGAAAAATTTGAAGCCAATCAGAAAATTTCCAAAAATAGAAACTGGACCTGTAATTTCAACTGCCAAAAATGGAAACTTCTTGATCCTCAACTTACATCATGATACAAGCTTCAAATGAATTTTTGCCCAACATGAAAGTTGAAGATCTTGTTCTCCCATTTTCAAAAAGTCCAAGAACTCTCAAATCCCATGTGTGGTTGTCAAGATATGATCAATTCAATTTCAGAAATTTGTGAACTTCAAAGAGCCATATCTCACAAACCATAAGGCCAAATTTGGTGGGGTTTTTTCCTACAAACCACATTTTTCATCCTCTTTCCAAAAATATAAATTTCATGACCTAAAACCTTACCATTCAAAATGGCATTTTTGGACCTTTTTCATTTAAAATCAAAGTTTGACCAAACTTTGACTTTTTGAATTAAAACTTTTTTCACCATTTTGCCAATTGAGATTGCTTTTATATCAAATTTGAGACATGTTCCAATTCTTAAACCATGTTCATATCACCATTATGCCACAATTATGGACCAAAATGCATATGTGACAAATTTTGCAAATGGCTTGAAACAAGTGAGACAAAGCTAGCAATTGGTGTACAGACCACAAACAACATTTGCAAAGGTCTGTTTGCAGCATTAAGGCCCAAAAACGTGCAGCACTTGTACCTCCAATTACACTTGACCAAACATTAGCAACTTTGCAAATTACTTCATTAGTACTAAACCAACTTACCATTTGATTAGTGAATGATAAACAGATGATATAAAGGCATTATTCTGTTCATTTTGAACCCTAGACTGCAGCCACACGACAGAAAAAACACTCTCCTCCTCATTCTTGCATTTGAGCATTTGAAAATTTTCTGGCCAATCCTTCAAAGAATCACGAGTTGGCTTGGGTGTTTCATCAATTGAACAACATTTTGGGTCTATTTGAATCACTGTTTCACATCTGTAAAGCTTCATCTCCCTGCTGCTACTTCAACCCCTTCCAATGGCAAAATTCGAATCAGTTGGTTTCAAGCTAGTTTGAGTAAAAGACCTTCAAGAATCCTTCAGCATTGACCTTAATCTACCTCTGTTTGAGCTGGAATCGTCCAAAACATCACTGTTCCATTGAATTCTTCAAACTAAGTAAGTTTTTCGACCCTCTCTTTTCTCTTATCCATGCTATGCCATGTGAACTCCTTAACTTGCTGATGCCAATAGACTTTAAACCATCAAAAATAATCCACTGTGTTGAAAGAAATATGGTCTTAAAGTTCTATGCTCAAACTTGTTTATGTGGATTTATCTGTTATGTGCTTGAACCAATGAGTATAGATGTTGGATTGTGTTTGTGTTTGGCTAGCTGAAGCTATTGGTATACATATTGTTAACTCTTGGGCACATTTGCTCATGTTGGTTTTTTAGGAAAATGATGAACACTGTTGTATTTAAACCCTAGCACTCTGTCCTGAAAACTCCCTTGGTCATGCTTTTTTGTTTTTAGCTAGTTTTGCTCTATGATAAATGTTCAGTACCATGCCTGATTATTGATGCTTCTGTTATGTTTGTTTGTTCATGACTGGTTTTATGATGATGAAATTGATGATACCCTGTAGCTGTTAAACCTTAAATTGTCCAGAATTTTTTCATGCTTGTGTTTGTGTATTGCTGAATAATGTGTTTGTTTGTGTGCTGGCCAAATTTGATTTTGATGCTTGAAATTCCATGCTGCTGTTGTTTTCAAACTTATGCCATGCCTAGAAATCTCATGTTTGTCTTGGTTTTGTTGTATAACATGTTTGCATTGAAGAGCATTGCTACTGCCATGTTGTTTGCTTGAGGTTGTTATAATGATTACATGATAATGATGAAATACTGCTTGCTGTTTATATGCTGTCATGTGCTGTTGTTTGGTTTGATATGATGCTGATGAACACATACTGCAATGCATACCCTGCTGCTGTTTTGCTATTTTTTGAGCTGCCCAGAAATCCATTGGTTTGTGACTGTTATGTGTGGTTTGTGGTTACTTGATTTGTTGCATAATTGTTCTGTTATATGCTGCTGTTCATTGGATGTTGGTTTGATCGGTTGCTTGAAGCAAAACATGAATGCTATGCTGTTGTGTGTTTAATGTTGGATTTGCTTGGATGTTGATTGAATGCGTATGAATGCCAAGCCATGCTGCACATGTCCTGCTGTTGTGTTTAAACCCTAAACTCATGTTCAGAAATTCTTGATTGTGTTTGCTGTTGTTTATGATGAGCACATGTTGATGATGATGAATGCTGTTGATTGCTTGATGAGTGAACATTGCTGAATGCTATGCCGTTTTATGCTGGTCGAGTTTGTGCTGATGTTTGAATGAAATGCCTTTGTCATGCTGCACATAAACCCTAGGGTTTTTCCAACTCAGAAAATTTGAGCTATTGGCCGTGTCCACTGTTCCATTGGCTGAGAGCCAATGGGAACATTTCGTTTCCCTCATCAAAACGCTGTAGTTTTAATTAGTGACTTCACTATTTACACAATTGCCATCGGTTGACTTGGTTTGACCCCATTTGCTATGCTTTCATGTTCATATTTCATCCAAATGTTCATCAACTTCCACAATTCATTTTAAATTCATTTTAACTCCAAAAATTGTGAGATTTTTTGCATTAAACTCATGAATGTGTCTAGTATTTTATGGTGAATTTTATTTAATTTTTCATGTTCTGGATTTTAGATGATAAATGATTTTTCAACATGTATGCCAAAATGACACCCTTTGCCATTTCAATTGTGAAATACTCATATTGTATCCAATGAGCTTGAATTTTTTGTGGTGAAACTAGACACATTGACCCTCATTTCCATATAAAGTTTGTGCATTTATCATTTGTGGATTGAGAGTTATGATTTTTTGAAGTCATGTGTTGCATTTGGTGTCATACCATGATCATGCATTTTCCCTAATTTTGTTCACCTGCTTCCTTGCATCCAATTGACCCCATTTTTTGCATGAATGATCCTTTGTATGTCTATTTCATGTATGAATTTTCTTGGAATTAATCTTGCTGTTTTCCATTTGATTGTGGATTTTCTTCCATGCTTGGTCATTTGTTGACTTTTTGTGCTATACCTTGCCAAATCTTTTGTGAAATCCTCATACCATATTGTATGTCCATGAAATTTCATATGTGATAACTAGACTCTTTGAGCTTTGCATTGGTGTTAATCTCATTCATTTCTCTTCTGTTTTCAAATTGATATGATTTTTTGAAGTTGACCTATGCTTGTTGACTTTCACCATGCTTACTTGAATTTGGTTTGACTTCATGATTTTACTTGACTGCCTTCCTCTCATCCAAATGCCATGAAATTTTACATGTATACCATGTTAGATGCTAGGATTGAGTGTGATTTATTTCATGATTTTTGAAAATGTTTTAGTTGACTTTTGATGCAAGTCATTCTGTTGACTTTTGTATGCTTTCTTTGCCTTACTTTGACTTCAAATGTTCATGAAATGATCATAATGCATGATTTGAATGTGGGCCCAATTGTGATTGCTTTCTAATTGGTTGACTTTGACTTTGAGTTGACTTTTCCTTGCTGCCTTGACTTTTTCTTTCATGTTTGACCCTAGGCTAGTCCTAGTGGTCCTTTGGACTTATGTTGAGTTCATTTGTTTCAGGTTGAGCATAGTGCTTCCAAGATCATACCAATTTGATTGATGTTTGTTTGTCTATATTGTGCTAACCTTTTGTTTTGTAGGTGACTCATGTAATTTGAGTCTTGCTTTGACCTTCTGTGGTTGACTGTTTATTCATTTCCTTTTGCTTTGAACTGTTGACTTGTTTACTAATAAGTTTGACTTTTTCAGGTACATTTTAGTTGCTTTAGTTGCTTGCTTTGCTTTTTAGCATTTGCTTTGAGGTATAATCTCTTTTACTACATGTAGTCTGGAGACCCGGTCTGTTATTTGACCGGGCAAACTGTCTGAAGTCCTCCTTAAGAGGCAATGCCTGTGTATGTTTACTTTGTCCCTGTACAGAGTCAAAGACCTCCTAAGTGAAGAGGCAATTGGTGGAAGGTAGGGATATGCAATCTATCCCCCACTATTCAGTGTGTCTTCTGTCTTGCTCACACCACTGTGTTGATGCATTTCAGATAAAAACCCAAGATCTTGTGCAATTGCACAGTTGAGTCAGTTTAAATGTGGAGAGAGTTCCTACTTTCTGAACTCCCACACTTTCTTACATGCTCTCCCTGATCAGGGATAGAAGCAATGAGGCACACCCCTCATCTCCTTTCATCCGCTTCACCTTAGCCTCTCAATGGCCAGGTTAAGAGCAACACTTACCCTATTCCAGTTGGCCCTAGTGCCTAACCTTTTGCTTGAGCCTCTTGTATGCATATAGAGTGTGCTTCTTGTGATTGTGATTGCCTGTTTGCTTTGCCTCTTTAGGTTTAGTTTTGCTTGCCCTTGTGCAATAGGTTTGCGCTTGATTTGCTTCCTGTGCAAGTCAAGTCTGTGTGGCTTAACCCTTGTGTGAGCCATGTTTAGAACTGTTCGGCCGAACTACGGCAACTCTGATTCTCACGTTCAGGTGAGATACGTAGGCACGAGACGCGATGTCTTGCCGAGTTTGACTGACGACTAACAGCTAATCCTTGCTTGCTTTCGCCCTCGTTGCGATCCTTTCTCTCGCCCTCGTTGCGATCCTTTCTCTCGCGCTCGTTGCGATCGAGCCTTTTCCTTTCTCTCGCCCTCGTTGCGATCGAGACTTTCCCTTTCTCTCGCCCTCGTTGCGATCGAGTCTTTTTTCCCTGCCGGCCGAACTACGGCAACTCTGATTCTCACGTTCAGGTGAGATACGTAGGCACGAGACGCGATGTCTTGCCGAGTTTGACTAACCACTAACATCTAATTCTCTTCTCTCACCCCTGTTGTGATTGAGATATCCCCTTTCTCTTGCCCTCGTTGCGATCGAGACTTGGCTTTTTTCCTGTGTCTGTTCAGGATAGGTTGGCCCGCGTGCCATTTAGCTAGAAACCTTAACTTAGGGTTGACTTTGCATGACAACATCTAGGCTCGAGTCGTAGTCTCCCTAGAGTTGTGTCTCCCTCTGTTATCTGGTTAGGCTAGATCCTTGTCCCTGCGTAGGGGAACTACATCGCCCTGATCTTCACACCAGATGAAGTATGTAGGCAGGAGATTGAGCTGATCTCTCCGGGCGCCCTTTTTCTTTTTGTGTGTGTTGTTTGACCTTTGCTAGGCTCGAGTCCCCGTACTCCTTAGCATTTGCTGTCTGTTTGTTTGTGTTTGACAGTTGTAGGCTGAGTCCCAGACTCCCTATCTGTCTGTTGTGTGCGTTTAGGTTCGGATGTCAATGTAAGTCCAGTGATTGGCATTTGGGCTCCATGTTTGCCTCTTTGTGTGTGTTTTAGGTTCGGATGCTGATGTAAGTCCAACGATTGGCATTCAGGCTCCACGTTTGCCTTTGCCTGTGTTTGTTTGTGTGCGTGTCAGCCGAGCTACGAATGCTCTGATTCTTCTCTCGTCCGAGAAGATACGTATGCATAGGATGCGATATCCTAGCGAGCATGTGTCGTTTCCCCAGTCCGAACTACTTCGACTCTGATGTCTATGCCTGATAGACTAAGTAGGCCCAGGATGCGACATCCTGCCGAGTCAGTTTCAGTCAGTCTCTTTTGTCTCTTTCAGCCAGTGTGTGTGTGTTTGAGCAGCGTTTAGCAACCAATTTTCCTTCCTTCTGTGCGTGGATCCCGTAGAGTACTACGGATGCGTAGGGTGCCTAACACCTTCCCTTCGCATAACCGACTCCCGAACCCATCCTCTTTGGTCGCGAGACCATGTTCTTTCCTAGGTTTACTCTGAGCGTTTCCTTTCCCTCTTCTGGGATAAATAACGCACGGTGGCGGCTCTGTTGTTCTTTCTTTTCCCGCCGGTTTTTCGCGTAATGCGACAGTACCAACTATGCTGCCAACTGGTTTTGCAGGCTTGGTTGTAGTTGCTGCAGATGGTATGCTCGATTTTGCATAGTTGGATCATGGTTCTGATGAAATAGGTTAGGTTGTTTCATGATATATCAACAACATTTCATGGCTTGTTTATTGATGGAGTTTCTTGTTGGTTATGACTTGGTGATGTAGCAGGTCCGAGATTTTGGAAATTCCCTGGTCTGTTGTAAGTTGCTCCTTACACTTCCAGTGTTGTTGCTCACTGCATGTAGCAGGTCTGGTTTGTATTGTATGAACTGGAACGTAATGCCTTGTATCTTACTGTCACCTATTGTTAACTGTGGCTCAAGTTTGGTGCAGGATTTGGTGTGTCCTAAGATAAGTTACTCATTGTGCATCATTGTCTTATCTTTGTTTGAGATCCATGACCTAATGCCAACTGGTTTTGCAGGATGCTGCTGCTTCATGGCTGCTGCAGGAAACTTAATGACAAAATGTTATTCGTGTGAGACCAAGACCAAACTCAAGCATCATCTTTGGCCAATGTAAGTGTGATGTATAGCACAGTTTTGATACTTGGTTGTGTTTGGTCAATTAGCATTGGATGGCTGTTGCAAATGTATGAAGTTGCTTTGGCCTTGCAGGTTCACATTGATAGGTCACAAGGAAATGCTGCAAGTTGGTATGACATAGGGCTGGAGCCAATGGAGCTGTTTGGACTATGGAACTGTTATGACTGAAACATGATTTGTTCAGTAGCAGGCTCGATGACTCCAGCTTCCAAGTTGTTTCTAATCTTCCCTTCTGAAAGATCCAAACCCATGTTTGATAAATGCTTCTTATCTGCTCTAGTTTGTGCAGTATGGTGGTAGGCCCGTAACTTTGCAACCAGATCTGTGGCATCCTTAGCAGCATTGACAGCAAGCACCTTTGGAATGATCAACAGAGACTCAGCAAACTCTGCTATAGCCAACTGCTCCTGTGATCCTAAAGTTGTAGCAAGGTATTCCAAATAAACTGACAATGCCGATTCAACAGCACCTCCACCAGCAACCACTGTATTTGACTCGAGCGTTCTCTTGACAATTGATAGTGCATCATGCAGAGCTCTATCCATCTCATCAAGCATATAGTCATTTGCACCTCTGAGAACCAAAGAGACTGCACCAGAAGTCTTGGTCCCTTTAATCATGATTACAGCATCGTCAGCAATACGCTCCTCAACAACCTCATCTGCACTTCCAAGAAATGACGGTTCAAAAGTTTCCTCTCCTTCCATATCAGAAAATGTTGAGACCAGTGTTGCTCCAGTTGCTTTGGCAACATGTCGCATATCCTCTTTCCGCACACGTCTCACAGCAATTGCCCCAGCCTCAGCAAAGTACTTAAGTGCCATGCCATCAATTCCTTTAGTAGTCAGAACAACATTGGCGCCAGCTTTGAGTAATTTTTGAATCCGTTCCTTAGTCATATCAGACTCTCTTTGGTGAATTCTCTCAAGTCCCTTGGGATCAGAAACTAATACTTGAACACCCAGTTGCATTTTTGTCTTCTGAAGATTGAAATCAAGACAAGCAATTTTTGCAGGGGAAACCTTGAGAGGCATTCCTTGGGCAGCATGGCCAGTATTAAGAGCATAACCATTCATCAAAAAGCTCTCTCCAGCACTTTTACCGTGTGCCTTCAAATTGGTCTTAATTGCTGAATTCAATGTTGATGAAAAAATTTGGTGGCAAACAGATTTTATTATTATAATAGTATTCATAATCAATGTGAAATCTAAGGTTCATGTATGGTAGACTTAGGATTTTAGGATGCAAAGAGGTTGTGTTGACCTTGGTCAAAGTTGGCCAAAGTCAACAATTGGTCACAATTCATTTTTTTGTATTTTCTTGTGTAAATGGATAATGAATCAATTATTATGGGGAAATTTTTGGGTTTAGGGAATTTGGGTTGACTTTGGTCAAAGTTGACCAAAAAGTCAACTGTTGACCAAAGTCAACAATTGGTCAAAGTGTCAATTTTTTTGTATTTTTCTTGTATGGAATCATATGTACTGGTTTAAACAATGACATGGAATAAATTGAAATGGATTAACAAATGTTTGAAATTGGTTTCACAATTGGCTTGAATGTTTGACTTTTGCAAAGAAAAATAACTTGACTGATAATGTATATGAACAAGACCATGAAATGAGACCATAAGGTTAGGGTTTTGGCATAGTATCCATGAACCAATAACAAGACTGGCAAGTGGCTAGAAACACAAGAAACTTGGTTGTTCAGATGACCCAGACCATAGATGTATCCACAATCACAACACCATGACTCTGGATCAAAACCACAATCCTCATACAAAACCAAAGTAAAGTTAGGCCAAGCATGCCAAACAAACATAAAAGATTTAGGACCAAAATCAGGGTATGACACCCGACACGGGTATACAAGAGGATTACCAACAAGACTACTACACACCACAACAAACATTGTTCTTTGGCCAACCCGATTCAACCCTAAACGACCAAAGACCACATTTCGAGGGCGCACCCAACAGTAGTCAGTTTGTCCCACCGAGACAAAGCTTTGAGGGCGCATAGGGCACCCGTCTTTCCTACAGCATTGAAGGGACTTCGACCCAACCACAACGGCAAACGGCAAGGGGACGCGTTAGGACTAGGGGTGGTAATAGGGAAGCACCACCACCACGTGAACCGTCTAGGCGAGTAGTTAGACCTCCCCCGTGCGGATCGTACCAGGGACCGCATCATATGTGATAAATCCCAAATTAATAATGCATTTTAATCATATCTTTATAATATTTGTCTTGTGTATTATTTTAATAAAAATATTTGTGTTTATTATCTTTATATCTTTATCTTTAAAGATATTGTGTATCATATCTTATATATATATATATATATATATATATAATATATATATATATAATATATATATATTATTATATATATATATTATATATTATATAATATATATATATTATAATATATATATATATATATATTATATATATATATATATATCTTGTAAATAATATTATTTATATATATGTATTAATATAAATTAATATAATTTATAATAAATATAAATTAATAAATTTAAAAAAATTAAATAAATAAATAAATAAAAGATTTAAGGGTAGGCGCCACTCCTAGTGGCGACTTGCCCTACCCTTAAGGGTAGGCGCCAACTAGGGTGGCGCCCAAGTGCAAATTAGGGCAAAAAATGCCCATTTTTGTAATTTTTTTGAAAAAGGGGGTACTTTTGGAAAAAAAATTAAAAAATTGTATATTTAAAAAAAAAACTTCTAAAATTTCAGATAGTTGATTCAAAAAAATTTATAACAGATTAAATTTTCGGTAATTTATTTTTTAAATTTTCGATACGAAATTTTTTGTATATTTTATCAAGAATTTCGAAAAATATTGTAATTTACCATAAATTTCAAAAAGTATTATAGTTTATAGGAAGTTTTGAAATTTTCAATAGTATAAAAAACAATTTTTTTAAAAAGTTCTGATATTTCTACAAAATTTCTAATAAACACAACAGAAAATTTTAATTTTTTTTAATAAAAACATATCAAATATAATTGTAGGGATGGCATGTTAATTTCTAAAAAACTAAAAATTCCAAAGAACCAATTTAAATGTTTTTTTTTAGCTTTCAGATCCAAAAAACGAATTATCGAGACTCTAACACATAATTGAAAAAGTACAAACAATTTTAACTAATTTATCTATACCTATTTATAAAGGGGATATACCAAAATGGGCTAGCCTGTTCTTTTTTTTAATCTTTTGTCAACTGTTACAATTTCTATCAAATATTAAAATAAAACAAAATAAAAAATCACTTGCTAAATAATAGCCACATCACACTAACGGTCTAAATAATGGCCCTTTTTCTTTCCTATGCTTACTATTTTACCTTTTTAAGAGAAATATTAACTCCAAATTCTCCACACAAAAGAAAATATTAACTCCTCTTTTCGGTTTTTTTACCAAAATAACCCACTTTTTCAAGGAAATTTCCAAAATACCCCTAGTTTCAAAAAAAATCCCAAAATACCCCACTTTTAGGAGGAGTCGCCAATTGAATTGGAGACTCCTCTTAAAACTTGAATGGAGGCGCCAATTGGATTGGCTAGGGTAGGTGCCCTAGCCAATCCAATTGGCGCTCATGTGTAGGTTTTAAGAGGAGTCGCCAATTCAATTGGAGACTCCTCCTAAAATGTACTTTTTTGTGTTTTATGGTATAAGTGAAAGATAAATTTGATATAAGACGACTTGATATTAATAAAGTTTGGAGTTTACACAAAGAAACCTACTGGTGATGACCGGGATCACCTAACCGACCTCCAGTCCCACATCCTCTAGCTACCCTAACCCTTGGCCCTAACCCACGTTGACGATTCAGCACCGGTGTTTGATCATCTGAGGGGCCAGAAGCGTCACTACCAACTACAGGAGAAGGTCCGTTGAGGTATTCAGACAAGTCAGCATAGTCTTCAGTATGCATTGATGGTGTACCGCCGTAGCTGAGCTCATGACCCATGCCAGAGAAGTTGGGATGTGGTTGAATCATGGATGGGCGACCGGGACGGTTAAAGGGAGACATGGGTGTGAATGATGCGTCGAGGAAAGGTTGGAAAGGTTGTTGGGGTGTTTGGTAGAGATAGGGTTGTTGGATGTTTTGGTTTTGTGATGTTTGGGCTTCTTGGCTACGGTAGGAGGAGGGGCGGTTGGTGTTTTAGCTAAGGTGACTTTGGTAGGGTGATGGGGTGGGTGTGAAGCGATGTTGGGTCTCAGGTTGATGGTCAATTTGTTGGTGGTGGTATGGGGTATGCTCTTGGTATTGGGGTTGGGTGAATGGCATATTTTGGTTGTATGTTTGTGTGTTTTTGGAACGGAAAGTTTGATGGATAGGGGGTTGTGAGTAACTGGGATGAGAATGTTGTTGGGGGTTAGATGTTGATCCTTCTTGTGTGTAAGTTGCCTGGCGTGGGTCGTATAGGTACATATCTTCGGCGATGAACTGAAAACCAACCGATCTGTACCAAGCCATATAAGTACGACTTGGTTTTACCTCAGTTGGCATGACTGCGTCAGTTAAGACATGGTCATGATGGTGCTTCCATTTGCAACACTTCGATCTTGCGAAGCTTTGCCATGGATTGAAGTTCCATTGGTCGTTAACTTTACGCAGATGCCATTCTCCTAGGCTAGTTGGGGGGTCTGGGATATTCTGGACCATACCGAACTACAGCTTCACACGATCGGTGTTGTGCATCTCCACAGTTGTGAACCGTATTATCGGTGTGCATGCAGTCCATACGGCTGCGTCTTCAGTGTTGACCTCATGGTCATGATCCAAATTAAGGTATGGACACCAAATGAACTGAAATGTGAAAGAAGATAGGATTATAATCAATGTAGTAAAAGTTAACAAAATATAACGAAATAATTAAGTTATTTTGCTTACGTCTGTCGGTCGAAGGTGATCCAACAGGTTGCGATACTGAGTAATACAGTATCTCGGACATCTGTTGTAACTCATACCACGTGCCGACCATCTACACCAAAAAGTCAAAAATAATTAGTTTGAGGTAATAAACTTTAAGGAAGTAAGTAAAGATATAGCAATTTAAACAACTTACTTTTGTGCATATGGAAAAGTGAAAGGGTTGTTATTGACCGGTGTTAGAGACGGTAGTCTTGACCAACCTCATGCTTGTAGCAAAACAGCACATCCAGAAAATGTAGATGTGTCTTTGTGGGAGTTTTTGCACAAGGAGCTATAGAGATAGGCTAGACAAGCAGATCCCCAACTGTAACTTCCTATTCTATCTACATGTCTAAGTAGAGGTAAGTACATAATATGCATGCTAGAACCACTACCTTCGAGAAATAAAAATGATCCAATTAACAACATAATGTAACACCTAGTTTTTATTATTTGAGCATCTTCGGTAGAATGCTCATCTAAGTATAAACTATTATAGTACGACTTAAGGCGTGAGAGTAGTATACCTTGACCTCTAGCATTATCATCTAACAAATCAGTGTCTAAAAGCTCTATTCAAATTGAATTTGCATAGTTGGTCTTACCATTACCAGCCTTACCTTCAATGGGTAGTCCTAAAAGCATGTAGACGTCTTCTAATGTCACGGTACACTCACCGGTTGGGAACCAAAATGTGTGTGTCTCTGGTCTCCATCTTTCGCATAAGGCTAGAATGAATTTGTTATCTATGGACCAAGACAAAATCTTGCTAATATGACCAAAACCGGCGAGTTCAACATAAGGTTGAATCATCGGGTCCATATGGACATATTCGTGGACCCGAGTTCGGAACCTTGATACATCCTATAAAAGAAAGAATAAAAAACTTGACTAAGTTGGTATGTCAAAATAAAATGGGGTTGGTGAAGATGAAAGATAAAAAGTTAACAAAAGAAAAAACTTACATATGTTACGATGTTTGCAACCGTTCCTCTATGTGCTTCGCCCATTGTGAGGATAGACATTTTGTCGGGGGGTTGGTGTAGATGAAACTACAAGAAGTTGTTGCAGATGAAATTGTAGAAGAAGTAGTATGAGTGATGGTGTGGAAGAAGTGTTGATGGAGTGGATGTATTTATAGGCAAATGGATGGGAGCATGAAAAGTTGTGCTTGCATGGTGTCTCCATTTGAATTGGCGACCATGTACAACCTTTAAGAGGGGTCGCCATTCAAATTGGCGCCTCCATAGGGACATGCATGCAAGACCTAGGTCTGATTGCATGGTTTCGAGGTCTGAATGCATGGTGTCTCCACTTGAATTGGCGCCCATGTGCAAGGAATAAGTGGAGGCGCCAATCCATTTGGAGTGTGTGTCTGCATGTCTGACACGTGGTTGTCTTGTCTCCTGCATGCTGAAAAAGTCACTTCTTGATAGCTTGCATGGTTGACACATCATCTCAGAGTATCTTGCATGTCTGACACATCATTTCGGACTAGCTTGCATGTCTGACACGTCACTCCGAACTAGCTAGCATGTGAGACACTTCACTCATCTATTTAAGTGTCTTACTATCAACATCCAAGACACTTCACTCACATTCATATGCAGTAAGAAAATAGTTTTCATCTGCACAATATCATCTTCATCATTATACAGTGTCAACGTTCACTGCAATGGTGAAACATACGAGTCTGAGCTACATGGTTTTTGTTTTCGAAACACAGATACCATTAGAATCACGATCAAGAGAAATGCAACCTTCTTGCATTTGAAAAAAAGAATGCAATCCTTTATAGGATCGGGTATTGTGTCAAAGATCACATATCAAAATCCAATATTTTTTGAGAATGGTCAATGCAAGTATTTCCCCCTTAAGGTACGAGACGATGAAGATGTTGAATACATGTTTGTTAGTCATGAACATTCAGGCTGCAACTGTATTGAGTTGTACATTACTCTTCAACCATGTATATCATCTCAATAGTCTCAACTAACCGGTCAGGATGAATCTGGTGAAGATGATCGACAATGGTCAGATGACGTCAACCCAGAAGCAGAGGCAGAAGTGGATGTCGTTGATGAAGAAGAAGAGGAGGCCGAGATACAGGTTGATCACATGTTGAACAACGACGGTGAAGATGATGATCAACCACCACCAATACCTCTTAGTCATGTCTACAATTTGCCTTAACATATGACAAGTATGGATCTTCATGATGATGAAACATCCAATAGTGTTTTCTATAATCCGTATCCGATATCAGAAGGCGAATTAAAGGTGGGAGACATGTTTCGTACCAAAGAAGAATGTGTTCTGGCAATCAAAAAAATCCACATGAACAACTCTGCTGACTTTACAGTGAAACGCATTGATTCTAGAAGGTATGTTATCGAATGTCGTAACATGCTTTGTAAGTTTCGTTTGGCTGCGACTTACAAGAAGAAAAACGAGTCTTGGGAGATCGCTTCAATAGACCCACTGCACAGTTGCATTGCAACTAACGTTGAACAAGATCACCGTAAACTAAGTGCAGCTTTGATATGTCAAGACATTCTGCTGTTGGTTAATAAAGACCCATCAGTGAAGGTGAGTATAATTATATCTCATATCAGAACAACATATAATTATACTCCATCTTACAAGAAATCCTGGATTGCGAGGACAAAGGCTGTTGAATAGGTTTTCAGCAACTGGGAGGATTCATTTAAGGAATTGCCACGGTTTTTATGGGCACTAAAAACATATGT